>NC_136427.1:65615000-66215000 GCF_052849685.1 Lactuca virosa | reverse complement strand
TTAAGAATGATTATTTTGACTTATGGACTTGTTGATTATTGGAAAATTATGTTTGCATGTGTCACACACCCAACCGTCGGCGGAAACGCCGAGGTGCGCGACGTGCATCAGTTATCATATTTATTGAACATACATTGAACAATACAAAAATAATCTTCTATTATAACTGAAATAGAAATTAC
This sequence comes from Lactuca virosa, assembly GCF_052849685.1. Classification (NCBI taxonomy): domain Eukaryota; kingdom Viridiplantae; phylum Streptophyta; class Magnoliopsida; order Asterales; family Asteraceae; genus Lactuca; species Lactuca virosa. The sequence goes on along the minus strand of NC_136427.1, from coordinate 66,214,818 downwards.
ATCGACAATGGTTATTGCCTAGTCACTACACATGCCTAACAATTTGGCGTCTACAAAGGTATGTGAAAATAACGAAAAGCCTTCTAGACCTGCTAATAAACATGAGAATACATGCATTAAGATACGTCAACAAAAATTGTTGGTAAGTTCTACAAGTTTTGACATAAAGTACTTTATAACCAAAAGTGTTTTATAAAATTTATCAGGTTGACTAGTTTTTAAAAATCCATACTTTTCTATCAAAAGTATAAAAATAGTTGAGTATTCAAAGTGTATTCGACTCATTTATAAATATTGTTTGTTCAAATCCAAAAGTACAACATTTAATAAATACATAAGTAAATCAAACATATATCAAACTTTATGGTTCTCATGAGCGAAATGCTTTTTATATTAGGATTTTGAATACCAATTTATATAAATCAAAGACATGTCATCCTTTGTGAAAACATAAAATAACCAACCTTACTCTTAGATTTTCATACAATAAGTTTTATAGTTTATATGTAAAACTCATAGATTTTGAGTTTATAAAACGGGTAAGGTCGTGTTGTGGTAGTTATTAAGTGTTTTATTACTTAATTTATGGTATTGACACTACCCATTTTGAGTCTCAAACTATCCCACCACATACAGTCTCTTTCAACTAATATAAGTCAATAAAAACCCTGTATAATTCCAATATCAATTCTATACGGTAACAAAATAAATCTAGGATCTATAATGAGATCATAACCGAACTATGACACTACACTACAACAATAACTCCATAACCGAGTGTGCTGATAGTCATCCTCAACGTTTTAATACACAGTGGAATAAATAAAGACAGAACGTCAGCGTCAAATTTGTCTTGTCAGACGATAGTTGTAACTAGCAACTCCAGACGAGCGGTCAAACCATATAAGCCCAATAGTATGAATCTTATACTTGTTGTTCTTTGTTCCTCACAGATTAACGATTATATGTAACATCCATAAAACTTCACAAAAATTTAATAATTTTTAAAACATTTAAAGCCATTAAGTTATTACAATTTGTTTTCAAAATAGATTAAACATCAGAGTATCCCTAGAATCAAATCATGAAAATATAAGGAGGTGTACGATCACGCCTTCGCCTTGTCGCGATCATTAGAAGTACCTGAAACATAATCAACAACTGTAAGCCCGAAGCTTAGTGAGTTCCCCCAAAATACCAACGCCATACAAATATAACCATATCATATAAACAACAACATGCAAAATGAGCCATCAGCCTGACTGGACCGCCTCGCAGGGCTTCAGTCTATCTAGACCGCTCTCCGAGCCTTTGGCACGTCTGGACCGCCTCGCGGGCCTTCAGCCTATCCGTACCGCTCGTCTGGCCTTTGGTCGGACTAATATGCCCTCCCGGGTCTGTAGTCTATCCGGTCCGCCCTGGGTATGTTGGCCTAAGCACAAAGCATGTCTGCCTTAACCCAACCCCCAATCAAACAAACATGTAAACATAAATATCACACGCTAGCTAGCATGTACAGATAGTCATACAGATCTAACAGATCTCTAACATGGCAACCATCCTATATCCAGGATACCGATCTAACCGATCACTAACATAGCAACCATCCTATAACCAGGATACCGATCTAACAGATCACTAACATAGCATAATCCTATATACCAGGATACCGACCTAACCAGGTCACTAAGCATATCACCATCCTAACTACCAGGATGCAAATCAATAAGCATATCATGCAATAAATTAAGTCTTAAAGGCTTAGAACACCAAAACCAAGTCTAGAATGAGGTTTAGGGCATGGTGAGAGGTTAATACGAGATAAAGTTGATAACTTTATGAATTTGGGACCTAAAGGAGTCCAGATCTGAAGTTGGAACTTCAGATCACGACCAATACCCAAAATAAGTCCATAACAACCTAGAAATAGCCCTAAACTTAAGCATGGAGAGATCTAACTAGAGAGAAGTCAAGGTAACGACTTGTTACCTTCCAGATGATGCCAAGATGAAGTAGAAGTTGGATCCAAAAGCTTCTGCTTGTTCTAAGCTCCTTAGACTTCAAGTCCTCTCCACAAATACACCTTCCAAGCTTCTTAACACATAAAATGGAGTAAAATCGCGATTAGGGTTTTCTGAGCTCAACGGGGACGGTAAGGGAGGCTAAGGGAGGCTAATAACCCTTTACATAGGGTGCAAAATCCTGGAAATTAGGGTTTTATCTTCCAGCTCCTACTCGTCGAGTCGGGGTCCTCCGACTCTTCGAGTAGACCACCTAAATCACGCGGTCTAACTAAAACTCTACACGACGAGTTGGGGCCTCCAACTCGTCGAGTGGACTTCCTTAATAGCATGAAATCCCTAAATCTCATTCTCGTAAATCGGTATGTTACAACTCTCCCCCAATTGAGCTAGGCTTCGTCCTCGAAGCCTGCTGTAATGGACAAATCCGGACAATGCTCTTGCATTCCAACCTCCGACTCCCAAACCCATTCGGATCCCTCCCAAAACTGCCACTTGTACCTTTACCAAAAGTACCTCCTTGCTACACAGAAGCTTTACCTCTCATTCCAGGATGGCTACCGGCCTCTCGACGTAGTGCATGCGTTCATTGTCCTGAAGATCACTCAATGATGCTACGACGTCCTTGCCCGACACACACTTCCGCATCTGCAAAACATAGGAAGTGCTATGAATATGATTGAGCTCCTCCGGGAGACCCAGTCGATACGCTGTCTTGCCGACCTTGGCAAACCCGAAATGGCCCGATATATCGGAAATCCAAATTCCCTCCTTCATGAAGTGGATCACACCCTGAAAACCTGGAGTCCTTCCCAGAACACAATCATGGATCATACGCGGTTGCCGATAAATCTCTGCTGGAGAAGAGATTATATATTCTTTCATGGAAACTCATTCGATAATAGAATTTTCAGAGACAACAAGGACTACGGGAGGCAAACTAGGAGATGAACCCTTATTGTGCTGACAGGATAATGCTTCCTTCAGCTCCCAAATCTACATACAGTAACAGTAAACTGCTAACGCATAACCACAAACACCTGTGACTGTCCCGATCAACCTCGGGTTGGAAAATCAATATGTCGAATCCGATCAACCACCAGATTGAAATCCTTAGGGTTTTTCGGCCTACCACCTCAACCCTACCGCTCCTCCTGGCCTTCGTGCCTACGACTTACAGTCGGCCCGCACCGGGTATCTTAGCCTACTGCATCGAGCAGGACCACCTCAACCCTCCCAACACAATGTGTTGCCATAGATAATCAGCAGCAAGATCTAACCTGGTTCTCAGAACCTGACAGACAGGGACGCTCTAACCCAGCAACCCTCGATTTCTGTAGATGATATCATACCTTTCGCCTGACACTCGCGATCCACCTTACAAGCAAAATTTTTCCCCCGTTTACCTTACCGACCTCCAGAGTGCATGCCTCACACATATACACTTGCGATCCCCAACGCAAGTTTCAATTATAAGCCATCTTGAAATGGCCGTCCATGAATCCACCCCAAGTTTCTAACTGAAACTACCACAAGTCATGCAGAGAAGACCCTCAAACAGGTCAATAGCGAACCTTTCACTATCCGAATCCATATGATACACCAAAACTTTAATATAACCTTTGACTCTTTTCCATGCCATTACCAATCTCCAGAGCGATGAAAGAAGATGATCAACCAAGAACTCCCACATTACATCCGATCCCTGACAACAACTTGCGAACGAGCAGGAATACGGGACGAACATTCCCCCAGATGCATTTTGATACCTGACCGACGCTCCCAACGGTCTTTGAGCGTTCCCTATCCAAACCAACTAATTAATGGGTCTTCCGATCTCCATCAACGTGTCACACTGAGAGTATCGCAAAGAGATTAAATGATCAATCCTGGCCATTTGGCATGCAGCCCATGAATGGAATGCTCCTACCAGGTCATCAATCCATGGCTGAAATGCTCCTGATCTCATACCGACCTTGTCGGTATTACATTGCTTGTCCATCCTCATGAGTCCTAGAGATACTCTCCTTCTTCCACTACCTTAAGGGGACCCAGTCGTCGTCCTACACAACACCAACAAGCATCACAATACAAAAATCCTACCATACACGACTTCCTTTTAGAACAAATTGTAACCCACGAGTCTTCAGGCTCTCTTACATGACCACCGACATTCCCTAAGGGCACTCCATAGGTGATAACCAGCAAACACAACTAACATACAATTACACAAGTTATATTCACAAAATAGTGCGCTCAATACCAAAATGTAGATCTAATAGAATACACACAGAGTCTTCAGCATGACTAGACCGCCTCACCGGGCCTTCAGCCTATCTGGAACACTCTCAGAACCTTCAGCATGTGTGGACCGCCTCTCTGGGCCTTCAGCATGTATGGACCGTTTTCCAGGCCTTCGGCCTGACTGGTATGCCCCGCTGGCCTTCAGTCTATCCGGACCGCCCTAAGTTTGTTGAGCATAAACCTGGATCCATCCTGGTGCCCTCTCCCATATAATCAGTTCTCCCCCACTTGGGGGTTTCGAAGTCCTAATCCAATCCGTAAACTATAATCCCGACTTAAGTCTAGACCTCGTGTTGATCGCCCACCCTCTCGAGAAAACCATTGTCTGATCCCTGACACGCGTATCCGCCGCATGCATGAAATAACCCGCACACCCGTGCTGAAAGTACTGAGGAGCCCTGACAGCTAAACAAAACCCTCAATGGCTGATGCTCCATCTGAGAATTCCCAATTCTCTCCTTCAATCCCAGGTAACATTAACTAGTTCCTGTTTTCCATCCAAATGGCAATCCGGCACCCGACGTACCCGAGAATATGGTACCTAACTTTCCTCGCAAGATACTCATGCCACATCGACTCACCTGTGCTTACCAGCGCTGAAGTATTGTCGCCAAACCCTGTGACCAACTGACCACGACTGAAAATACAATCCAACCCTGGGTCACAAGCCTGCTCACTCCCGTCAACTCGGAAAACTGAAAGGGTACAACCCTTGCCATAGGTGATAAAATTCCAATCCATCAATCAACCATTATATATCCCATCCTCTAACGAATCCCTGAAATCTAACTACCTACAGTCCTTTGTGTTGGATTAGATGTATAAGCCCATAACTATTATTGGTATGTACTCGAACCGAGTGTAGCATGGTCCATTTGGGTTGCATGTCATCAGGACAATTTGTTAGGATGGACTTTTGAGAGAAGGTAATTTATGGTTTATTAATATATTATAAGTGATAATATATTAATATGAAATCATATGTTTTAATTAGTATTGATCAAGAATTAATTTGGAATTAATTTAGTGATCAAAAGAGAGTAATTAAATCTATGGGGACTAATTATGATAATTAGTTATATTTATATGTGTTGGGCTTATGATCCGTGTTGGACCAAGTTTATGTATGGATACATAAAGAGTTCGGCCACATGAACCATGGATCATAAAACCCATGGGTATGGATTTGGGTTATACCCATGACCGTTGGAATCCACACATATAAATACATGCTCTTAGCCTCAAAAACGCCACTTGAGTCATTCTTGGAGTTCATGGGTGTTTTTGGGTGCATGAAATTCTCTCTCAAGTTCTACCTTTGTCCATGATGTGTTGTGACTTCATTTGAGGCTTCCACACTATTGGGGCTAAGCTCTTTATGGCCAAATACACCAAGACTTCAAGCTCCATCAAAAGGTATGTTATCCTAACTAGTATCTTATATGGTTTATGTCAAATGTATGCTAGTTATAGGTTTAATGCCTTGGAAACCATTTGCATGTATAATTAGTGAAAACATAGATCCAAGGTATTTAGGGTTGTATGTGCATCATAGGATGTTGTATTATACCAAAAACCCAACAGTGGTATCAGAGCCATGGGTTGTTTTCTATTATATTTGATGCAAATGTTTGATTTTCAAAGTTGAAAACAAAAAGAAAAAAAACATGAAGTTTGTCAAATTTTAAGATAATTACTTGATTTTATGGAAAACTAATTATTCGTAAAATTTGAGTCATTTTACTACAAGAGTTGAATTAGGTCAATTTATTAAAAGATAGAATGATATGATTATTTTATTTGTTTTAAAAGTTTGATCTAAATTTTTTAAGGAGTTACAAATTTTGTCATAAAATTTTGGAACTCAAAAGTCTTTTTTAAAAGTTATGATCTTAAGAGTTTTGAAACTTCCATAAGTTATGGATTATCAAAAGTTTTTTCGTGTTTCCTTGTTTTATGAGTTAATTTAGATTAATGAAAAAACTTTGTGTTAGTTGTTTTTAATCCAAATTAATCTACAAATTGTTTATAAAATGTGTTTTTGTAACTTGTCCTCAAGTTATATGAAAAGACACATTTATGATTCTTAAAACTCATAAATAATGTCATACGTTACAAAATGAAGAGTCTTCTTCTCATAAATAGTTTTTATGAACTCCATAACTTGTCCTCAAGTTATGGATGTTCAAGAGTCTCTTCATTTAAGTCTCTAAAACTTTAATTAAACTCATAAGTTATGAAAATCAAAGAGTTTTGAATAGTTTCAAAACTTGCCCCCAAGTTTTGGAATTTGTAAAGATTTACTTATGAATGCTTTAATTCCAAATCAAGCCCTAGAATTTTAAAAGTTTAAAATTCAACCCTTATACTATTATTATAATTTTAATTATATAGATATGTATAATATAAAGTCAATCTTACCATTAGTAGGCCTCATTCACGAAGCCGGTCTATAAGGGGGGTATAAGGTTACTGCCTATAAAATGGCAGTTTAATGGGTGTCCACTCTCACCCACCGCTTCCTTGACTGGTGGAGGGTCGTTAGCCGAACGGGTAGGATAAAGACTATAATTCTCCCTTCATTAAAAGTATAATGATAAATACTAAGTAACTAAACACTTATAAATTCCCAATCTTAGTTACTTAGGAAAATGTGAAATGGTGCTAACCCATGAAATTACACTTTTCACCTTTGTTAAGTCGTTAGTGGAGCGTGTGTGGTTAACCGGCACACTAACATGAGACTGACAATGTGTGGCGAAGGGTAACTTAAGTTTATCATAGATTGGTGGAGCGTGTGTGGTTAACCGGCACATCAATTAGGTGATAAAGTTGAGGGTACCAAGTCAATTTGCATGGTTATTCACACCTTGTTTGTGATCCTCGGCATCCCAGTCACAAACTTGAGAGGGCACAATCAAGATTCAAACATGCCATTGAAAGTTCAATGTATCTCAAAAGATCTAGGAGTTTCAAATCCAATTAAAACGTAATTATATTTCATTTTCATGGTGGAAATTGGTAAATCGTCATTTACCTACCTTCAACTATTTTATAGCTTGGATTACAGCATCCCTCTTCCGGTTATAAATAGGTTGTTGGATCCTAGCCTTAATATTTCATATTGGGTGTTATATTAAGGACTTTAAATCAACTAAACTTGAATTTATCCCATTATAGATGTCTAGTTAAGACAACTATGGTCTTCCCAAATCTTTAGGAACAAGCTTTCCTATTGAAGATGATATCCCACATGGCAATCAAGGTGAAAGATTAATCCCTTTGTTGTGCATTAATGGGACTGGAAATCATGTTTCACTTCCTCCACCTCCTCCAATTATTCTCCCTATCCCACAAGTTCAAATACTTGAAAAGTTTAAGGTCACTCAATCCCTATTGGCAAGCCGGGATTGTCGGGTGTCGACGTCTCGAGGTAGCTGGCTGTTGACTTGGTTCTTCAGTCACACCCTGATGACAGATCAAGACATGACCCTTAATGATATTACCTATTTTCTTGATGCTGCTAAATCAGCAATGATTTGGGGCACTGGTAAAGCAAAATTTGATTGGAAGATCAACTTCCCAAACTTCCATGGACATTGACAATGGTAACATTAGAAGTCCAGAAAAGCTTTCTCTTCCCAATGGAAAGGGATCGGCCATGGTCAAGTCATTTGACCTAATGGTAAAGAGAAAGGATAAGTTTGAGATAGTCTCATGTACCATTTCCAAAGAGTCCATATGTTTCTTTTGCCAAAAGAAGGGGCATTGGTTGCGAAGCTGCCAGATTTACCTGAAAGATCTGGTAAAGTCAAAAGTTTGACTCTACTTCAGGTAAAGTCCATTACATAACTCTATTAAGTATCTTTTGTAGATTCTTAATACATAACGTAATCTAATTACATTTTGATGGTTTAGAAAATCAAAGGAAGCTTAAAGAAAGAGTATGCTGATTCTGATCGCGAAAATGGTTCGGTGATCAGAATTTTGAGCAACTGCTTAAGAGTTACGATAGATTGCTTTGGAATAGATATCAGAATAGTTTTCATATGTATTTGCATTGTAAGGATAAGATTTTTCCGCAGGTTTTAAAATAAAAAAAGTTTTGATTTATTTATTTTAAGTATCCTTACAATGGCATTTGTGAAAAATTGTTGTTTATATGTTTCCATTGAAAGCAATATTGGAAAATAAAATTTGATTCTTTCATTTATGGTAGTGTCATAATTTACCAAATAAGGAAAGATTCTCATCACCCAAGTTTCAGTTGGATAGAAACTTGGAATCATGCAAGTTGTATTGTGTGATGAATGAGAATTTTCATCTTTGGGAAATTAAGACTAAGACCTTGTTCACATGTATGTGTGAGTCGAGTGAAGGACTAAAGGATTGGGTACACTTGGTTGTGCGCTGATCAGGTTCACCACAAAGGTCAATACGATTATTCGTTATGATTTACTAAAGTTTAGTAAATATGGTTATGATTACAAGTTTAAGTGTAATTCTGAAACATTGGAAAAGTTTCAATGTATGGCAAAACGGATGAGAAGAATCAAATAAGGCAGAAAGATAAAAGTTTCTCCAATCTGAAGAGATGGGAGAGTACTTGAGTATCTTGTTTTATGACTATCTTAGTGATTATGAAACCATATCACAATTGATTCTCTAAGGATATCATAATGCATTTGTTTGACTAAGGAGAGGAATCATGAATTGTTGAAATGGTTAAATCAAAAGATAAATCGTACTTCGTTCCAAAATCAAATCTTAGAGTCATACTCTAAGATTGTAACTTGAGTGACATAATCTTAAAAAAGGTTTAAAACACTTGTCAAATGTAGAGTAAAATGTTTTCTTACTCTAGTATATTTGAAATTGGTAAGTTGTGATGTTTTGGACAAGACAAAGACCAACTAAGACCAATTGTGAAAAGTGTTTAACTTGATAAGAATCCGCACTAACTCTTGAATATTTGTTTTGTCCAGGAATGGTTCTTGACAAAAAGAATCTTATATGTCAAGAGGACAGTGGGAGTCTTAAAGATCTTGAATAGTTTCAAGAACTAATCAAGAGTAAACATATTGTTAATCACTAGCACACAAATTGAGGTTTGTAACCTATTGTGTTGACATATTCTTGTGATTGAGGTTATGAAAAATTCACATGGATAGGAACACTTACACCATAAAAAATCTAAGTGTCATAAGGTTTCTCTCCGATTCATGAAAATGATGGTGAGGAAACGCTTTCACTAAGTAGATTTTAAGTAGATAGCAATTGTATGACTTTGATAAAGTCTTTTCAAAGCAATCTCGTATCCGAAATCTGAACTTTAGTAAGAAAGTCAACAAAGTATTGACTTCTAGAAGTCCAGCTGTTTTCTGATACATGTCAAAGCTAGTGGGAGCATAAGTGTTATGCTAATAATCATCATGTTAGTGGGAGCATGATAATTATGATAAGTATTGCAAGTTAGCAATGTTAATTATAGAAAACAAAGTTTCAATTCTTGAAGTTGCAGGGGCTGGAAAAGTTGTTTTGCTATAATTAAGGGAGAGGATATACTTCATTTCAATTCTAAAAGCTTAGATTGAGATTTTAATCACCTTTAGTCAAGGATATATATATATGAATTTTATGTTGGAATGATTCAACATAAGAAAATTTTATATATTGCGTTCTCAAAATTCGATTATGATTACGGCATCCCTCCTCATAGTCAAATTTTGAGAACATGGCAAATAAAAATTTTATAGCATGAATCGTGTCCCATATGCTTCGGGTATAGGATCGATTACATGTGTTATAATATTTATCCTTTCTAAATTTTCCAAATGCCTGGGGCATTAAAAAGGGAAAAGGTCTAGAATTTGATATGACTAAAATGATTAAACAATTGTCGAGGACAATCTAAGGTTTACCAAAGATTGGTTGCTCAGGGACAGTTGGAAGTATAGTGTTAATTTTAGAAGGACCATATTGACATATTTTGAAAAGAGGCAAATCTTATTAAGAAGTGATAGTCAAAATGGGAATATGGAAATATTCTCATAGGTGGAAGTTATTCAATCTGTGTAAGATTAGAAAAACTTAATGCAAGAAGGATGTTCAAAGCAATGTACTTTGAATATGAGACTTCGTTTCCATGGAGTTGATCTCCATTGAAATACTATGTAATGTCTGGTGACAAGTCTTTGTGACTTTGTGCATAATCATTACAGAGGATCAGTGCATATAAGTTTAAAATCTAACATATTTCGGTAAATGGCAGGAATTTGGAACTCTTACATTTTTCGATAAGGATTTGGGAGTGTGAAATGAGAATCATTGGAATTATGTTCAATCGATCTATTTCACAAAGTAAGGATCGTAAACAAACATAGTGTGCATACTTTGTGTATGACATAACTGGTGTTTAGAAAAACATAGTGTACATGCTTTGAGCATGGGACAACTAGTGTTTTTTAAATTCAAGTATAAAGTTGATAAAATCGAAACATTGAATAATGAGTAATCAATATGGTGCTTAGATAAAAGGTGTTTTATTTACTCTCAAAGTGTTGGGCCCATATAGGATTAGTATTATTCTTATGTTTCACTTTGCATGTTTTGACTTCCAGAATAACTAGGTCATTCTTCCCAAATGACTAAGTTATTCAAACCATCCACAGTCGTTAATACATTGGAAGTAGGTATTAAATTAAGACTGTCATGAGTTGGCTTGTAGATGTCTAAGATGTTGGACATAGCAAGAGTTGCTACAACACTCATGAGTACTCTTAAGTTCTGAGTATTGGATTCAACCCACGCTCATTTGAATCACTTCATGGATTTTATCACGAGTGATCATGAGACGATAACGCATTGGTAACTCGATGTTATAAAACGTGCCTTTGTGTATGATTCAACAAGTAGTAGAACAAGCCATATCAGTCGAAGTTTATCCATTCCTTTTACCCTTAAAGGGATAAAAACGATATTTGTGGGCCACTCGATGATTTAATGATGACACTTGTGAGTGCTTGGCCAAGCCAGGACTGATTTGATTTGTTCAATCAGTCAGTCGTCATAAATCAGAAATCGGGAAACAACAAATGGACAGAGAGAATGATTATAATCCATGTCTCAGTCCATATGATATCTAGAATGGAGGAATATATGATCCCTTATCTAATGAACGCGTCATTGATTTGTTCAGAGTTCGACAGCGGCTTTAAGAGCTACGATTGCTAGTCGGGTTATGAAGTCGTACTTGCAATAATAGTTTTAGACTTATCCAAGTGGGAGACTGTTGGATTAGATGTATAAGCCCATAACTATTATTGGTATGTACTCGACCCGAGTGTAGCATGGTCCATTTGGGTTGCATATCATCAGGACAATTTGTTAGGATGGACTTTTGAGAGAAGGTAATTTATGGTTTATTAATATATTATAAGTGATAATATATTAATATGAAATCATATGTTTTAATTAGTATTGATCAAGAATTAATTTGCAATTAATTTAGTGATCAAAAGAGAGTAATTAAATCTATGGGGACTAATTATGATAATTAGTTATATTTATATGTGTTGGGCTTATGATCCGTGTTGGACCAAGTTTATGTATGGATACATAAAGAGTTCGGCCACATGAACCATGGATCATAAAACTCATGGGTATGGATTTGGGTTATACCCATGACCGTTGGAATCCACACATATAAATACATGCTCTTAGCCTCAAAAACGCCACTTGAGTCATTCTTGGAGTTCATGGGTGTTTTTGGGTGCATGGAATTCTCTCTCAAGTTCTACCTTTGTCCATGATGTGTTGTGACTTCATTTGAGGCTTCCACACTATTGGGGCTAAGCTCTTTATGGCCAAATACACCAAGACTTCAAGCTCCATCAAAAGGTATGTTATCCTAACTAGTATCTTATATGGTTTATGTCAAATGTATGCTAGTTATAGGTTTAATGCCTTGGAAACCATTTGCATGTATAATTAGTGAAAACATAGATCCAAGGTATTTAGGGTTGTATGTGCACCATAGGATGTTGTATTATACCAAAAACCCAACACTTTGATAATAAAATTCTCCTGACACTTCTAATTACCTAACGACTCTTGAACTTCCGCAACACATAAATCAGACAAGACAGGTAAGTAAGCCGTAGTTGCTGGTTACCCATACCCAACGAGATTCCAAGGCAAGATTAATACCGATCAAGGACAATTTTCCCATAATATTATTACATAATGGGGGTTTCCAATTACATACCAGGGATTTCTTGCGGCTTGACTTTGACCTCCTGAGGAACAATGATCGTGGGAATCCGAATTCCTTCCGCCCACAACGTAGGATAGCTGGACCTGAAATGACCTGGCTGGTGACAGTGAAAGCATATCCGACCCTTTTTGCAATCCCGTTGCACATACCCTCTCTCTCCGCACTTGTAGCACCTGAATTTGTGACAAGAAAATCTGTGGCTTCCCCCACACTTGCCACACACCTCCTGACTTCCAGTACCCAGGTTAGCAGCCTCTAACTCTTCGTCCTCTGCTGAAAAGTCCCTCCTCCTCTTTCCTAGTTGTGACCCTACAACCAACACTCCCCCAGTTGTCATCCCAGTAGCAACATCTCTCACATTTTGCATGACTGCAATTTGCTCCCCGAGCTTGGCAATCACCCTGGTGGTGACCCGGTTCACAACACCGAACGATTCTTCTTTCAAAATCTGAGATACCTCCACGAGAATCATCTCCCGCATTTGATCAACGGACAATACCGGCCTATCCTGGCCGCTAGCTCCTCCCCCTGCCTCCGTTACTGCTGCTGAAGCTGCTGCGACAGCCGTCTTAGCAATGGCTGCATAGCGCTCATCAAAGTACTCAACCATGGCGGTCTTAATAGACCCAAACATCTCCGGAATCTGACCCCGGACAATCTCGACTACCTCCTCCCGGATAATCTCCCTGACGGAATCCTCTGTCAACGCTGGCCTAACCTGGCTGCCAGCTCCTGATCCTGACCCGGATCCGGCCTCAAGTCGTCTTGTAACCACCATACTGAAAATACATACCATGAGGATACTGTGCAACAACTGAAAAAACCAACTACCAACAAAACTCTAGGGGTTGTGACTTCCTTTCTACGCGTATGGGTCTTGTGCTTTCAGTAGTACGTGCCCATACTACATTCCACACCTACCCATATTTATCTCAAGTATTATCGCAACTCCTCAACAATACATGTAAACATGGCGAGCGCTCAATCCTTACTCCTAGAGGAATGCTAAATATCTCATAACTGGCTTACTGACCTCACACGACCCACCCATCCATGAAACTTCCACCAACCTGCAACACTCGTGTATGCTAGCCATACATAATGTTGGACCCTATAGACTTTCGAATACCTGATCCTACCCTAAGCCCTTAATCAGACAAGAACAGGAAATAAGGCCAAACCAAACATTCTCAGGCTATAAGATCTTAATTATGTACGATCGTGATGCATACACTAAGCAACTATAGTAATGATGTCAATTTCATATAAGGAAAAACCCTAGGCTAGCAGGTATCATATAATTAGGCAATTCTATCATGCAATTCTTGAAGATCCCTAGCCTAGTACTAGCATGCTATTCTAACATATCACAAAATCAAATAATTCGTAAGGTATTTTAGGGTCTACTTCGCTGGCTCCGGCTGATCGTACACTTGCATCCTCCTTTATTATTTTGAAAATCATTTGAAAAAATCATTCTAAAATCTTGTCCTTAGTTTGAGACTGGAGACACACGAGTGTTTCCTCCAATTCACTCAAACCAAGGCTCTGATACCAACTTGTAACATCCATAAAATTTCACAAAAATTTAAAACTTTTTAAAAAATTTAAAACCATTAAGTTATTACAATTTGTTTTCAAAATAGTTTAAACATCAGAGTATCCCCAGAATCAAATCATGAAAATATAAGGAGGTGTACGATCATGCCTTCGCCTTGCCGCGATCATCAGAAGTACCTAAAACATAATCAACAACTGTAATCCTGAAGCTTAGTGAGTTCCCCCAAAATACCAACACCATACATATATAACCATATCATATAAACAACAACATGCATAATGAGCCATCAGCCTGAATGGACCACCTCGCAGACCTTCAGTCTATCTGGACCGCTCTGCGAGCCTTCGACACGTCTAGACCGCCTCGCGGGCCTTCAACCTATCTGTACCGCTCGTCGGGCCTTCGGTCTGACTAGTACGCCCTCCCGGGTCTGTAGTCTTTCCGGTCGGCCCTGGGTATGTTGGCCTAAGCACAAATCATGTCCGCCTCAACCCAACCCCCAATCAAACTAATATGTGCACATAAATATCATACGCTACCTAGCATTTACACATAGTCATACAGATCTAAAAGATCACTAACATGGAAACCATCCTATAACCAGGATACCGATCTAACCGATCACTAACATAACAACCATCCTATAACCAGGATACGGATCTAACAGATCACTAACATAGCATAATCCTATATACCAGGATACCGACCTAACCAGGTCACTAAGCATATCACCATCCTAACTACCAGGATGCAAATCAATAAGCATATCATGCAATAAACCCGGATACAAATCCAAAAAGGGCCGACATTGGTGTCTTAGACCCTGTTGATATAGTGAGAAGAACTCACTTCACAATGTCGAACTGTAGTGCTAAGATCAAACTCTCAAATCATAGCCACGAACTACACCACCAATATTCATCATAGGACCACTTCCATAAATTCCCAATTTACTAAAATACCCCCAGTAGCGAAACTGGTCAACCCTTGGTCAAAGTCAAAGTCAACGGTCGAGGTCAACAGTCCATGTTAACCCAACTCGTCGAGTGCAGCACATTGACTCATCGAGTCCTTCCAGAACTCGAGAAACCGTGAAACCCTAATTGACTTGCCGAGTTTCCATACAACGCGTCGAGTCCATGCTTGTCCAAAAGCCGGAAAAACCCTAACTGACTCGTCGAGTTGTCTCACTGACTTGCCGAGTTGATGCAGAAACCAACAACGGAAAATCTTCATCGGACTCGTCGATTTGACCATGCAACTCGTCGAGTCCCTTCAGTCCAATTCCCATCCAGATGTTTTTAAGCTACCCCAAAGCTCCAAATTGTACATCTAGCTTCCTAAGGCACAAATTCCACGTAAAGTTGCAAACTTTACGTGCATGCAAGGTATTAAAGGTTGAGAACACCAAAACCAAGTCTAGAATGAGGTTTAGGGCATGGTGAGAGGTCAATACAAGATGAAGTTCATAGCTTTATGAATTTGGGACCTAAAGGAGTCCAGATCTGAAGTTACAACTTCAGATCATGGCCAATAACCAAAATAACTCCATAACAACCTAAAAATAGCCCTAAACTTAAGCATGGAGAGATCTAACTAGAGAGAAGTCAAGGTAACGACTTGTTACCTTCCAGATGATGCCAAGATGAAGTAGAAGTCGGATCCAAAAGATTCTCCTTGTTCCAAGCTCCTTAGACTTCAAGTCCTCTGCACAAATACACCTTCCAAGCTTCTTAACACACAAAATGGAGTAAAATCGCGATTAGGGTTTTCTGAGCTCAATTGGGACGGTAAGGGAGGCTAAGGCAGGCTAATGACCCTTTAAATAGGGTGCAAAACCCTGGAAATTAGGGTTTCATCTTCCAGCTTCTACTCGTCGAGTCGGGGTCCTCTGACTCATCGAGTAGACCACCTAAATCACGCGGTCTGACTAAAACTCTACACGACAAGTTGGGGCCTCCAACTCGTCGAGTAGACTTCCTTAATTGCATGAAATCCCTAAATCTCATTCTCGGAAATCGGGATGTTACATTATAAAACAGAGGGTTTTCACAATGACACACAGTCTTAGTATACCTAACAACATATCCCACAGTTTAGGAAATGATCATAGCTCCTGTAACAGCCCGTTATTTCGAGAAATAAAAAGTCAACAAAAAGTCAACAAAAGTCAATGAAGGTTAAACAAAGTCAAAATATTAGAAACCATTTGATTTAATCATAATTATAATTATGTAATTTTGTGTATTTGTTAAGGAAATCAAATAGCCCATACCGAAAATACCCTTCTTTGGATCCGAGAAATCTCGCAGGTCTTCTAGCCTCGGACCGAAAACGGTTTTCGGCCAGGACCGAAATCAGGGCTGCAAACCCTCTTATACGTCACTTACTTCGGACCAAAATCATTCCAATCACAAACGTCTTCGGACTGCAACCGCCTCCTGACCGCAAACCACACCTCGTTCTCGGTGGACCAGAAACCGAAATCCAACGATATTATCCTTTGGCTCGCATTTCTAGAGGATAAGATACATTTTCCAATGTAAGTGTCACCTCAATTTATCCTACTATAAATAGCTAGGACCGAAATCTATTGCTCACTCTTGCATTCTCTAACCGAAAACCTCCCATTTCTCCCAAAAACTTATCCGAAATCATCCTCTTTTTCTCTCAAATAGCAACCGAAAAACCTTGAATCTTCACATGATGATGCCCGAAATCTTCATGTGTTCTTAAATATTTACATAATTCACAATCCCATCTTCATATCTTCAACCGAAAACACATAAATCTCCTTAAATTCCACCAAGAACACTTTCAACTATTCTAAGAAATTACTGTAAGTATTTCTTACGTAATTTTGTGTTGTCTAAGACTTTAAATTAATATGTTATTAATTTAAATCGATATCGTGTATAAATATTATTAGGATACGGCTACTTTTACGTATCTTAACCCGCGGATCATACGTTAGCACTTCACCACCCAAACAATCACACACACTCAAGGTGAGTTCATACCCCTATGTTTTTACTGTTTTTCAATGTTTTAGGGGGGGGGGGGGGGAATACAAGTAAAACACAAGTAATCTTGTGTTATCATCCAAATAATTTCAAACGGTTTCAAACATATTTTTAAACTATTTCCAACTGCTTTAATTATTTCAACTTTTGTTTTCCCCAAAATATATATATATATATATATATATATATATATATATATATATATATATATATATATATATATATATATATATAATTGAGATTTAATAGGCTTGGGACTAGTGCTACCGCCTTAACTCCTGTTTCTTGTCTGGTTGTGGGCTTGAGGAAGAATCACTTGTCCGACTGCCTTTTTAATGTAAATTATATATGCTCGATATGTATATAAGTATAAAATGAATTTAAAATAAATCTTTAACCCTTTTGTATTACGTTGAGAAAAAAAGGTATCTTTCTCAAATATTTTATTACTGTTTATGTAAATTGTTAAATTACAAAGGTTTTCATTACAGACCGAACATACAAATAAACTATAATAGGTATAGTTTAGGGAACTTACATACCGTTTTACTAAATCGAATAACAATACAAGAACGAACATATAAACTATAATGGGTACAGTTTAGGGAACATACATACTATGGTTTTCAACTACAAAAAGGATAATACATACGGTTTATTATTTTTAAAAGGTTTTCCTTTACTCTACACGTAACCGTCAATATAGCTTTGTGAGTGTTACCTTCAAGTACTTAATTAAGTGCCAACAAAAGTCCTAAATTTATAACCAGAGTCTCCTGGAGGGAGAACGTGAATTTGTGTATAGATCTGTACGGGACTGACAATCCCGCGCCCTGACTGTTAGCTACAGTTGGAACAGAAGTTATGGGGTGAAAAATGTCATAAAATTTAGACGCCTGAAGAACGTCGTATCAGTCCATCCTGGTCATTAGCATGGTTATAATAACTCACAATTTGGTATTAACAATATGATTAGTGTACGAATACATAAACAACTTTACATAGTTTTATTCAATAGCAAAACTACAAATACATACGAGTATAACATACTATTTTCTAACATAGAAACTTACATATACGGAGGAACATTTATCCAGGCATATATATACAAATGAGTTACATTCAAACACAACTCAATTGCATTACATAACTAGTACAGTACAAACTACATTTCTAAAAGAACTATTTTTGGTAATTCTATGATTGCCTAGTGAATACGTTGGAGTCATATATAATGAAGACCCGATAGATTGTGGAATGTGTGATTTCTGCCTCATTTCCTGTTCCTTGTTTGGTTGTGGGCTTAGGTCAGATCCACACACTCGACCGTCCGTTCGGTCTTGATTATATATAACTTGTATTCACTAAGTGCTCGTAGAAGGAACTTGTAGGGTCACGTTACTTACATTTCATTAATTAAGAAAATATTGGATTTTCTGGAGGATCACACTAACATTTTTAAAGGAACAAAGAACACACTCTTTCATATAAAAATGTTTATGAACTCAGCAACTTAAATGGTGATACACTTTCCAAACCACTTGTATTATCAGGGAACTAGAAGACAGGTACATCCACGCAGGTTTGCGAGAAGACAGAGCGTATTGGAGACTTGTCTTTTATTTTGCTATACAGTTTTGGTGTCTTACATATTATGCTACGAACACAAATGTAATTACTATATTTTCAATACGATGGTTGTTGCTTTGATTACTATTATGCATTGTTATGATACTGTACATGACGTCCTCGCCCACGAACGTTTCCGTCGTTACGGTTTTGTGACAACTCGTTATTTTCATTAGCGTAAACGTCAACCAAAGTCAAACTTGGGTCAAGCTTATTTTGTTGATCTATCTTATTAAGTTTAGATTAAGAATCTATATGTGTTAAAAACCTTTTATTAGAAGTGTTGCTCAAATTAGAAGTGAATTAACTAATCTAAGAAGTCTTTCTTAAATCCGAGAACCCTTGCATAGCTTAAAGACTTCAGACCGCAAACTCTCTTCGGAGCGTAAACGCCTCGCAGTCGAAAACCATGTTCAACCGTAAACCCTCGGTTAGCAGCCGAGAACCTTCGGTCGTATCTTCTCGGCGCGCAAACCAACGAATGTGTCCCATCAACGATTTCGGCCCTATACATATGGGGGAACCAAAATCACTTCCTCACTTCTACACTTCTAACCGAAAACTCAAGCTTTTCTCTCAAACACATCAACCGAAAACCCCTTGTTCTCTCTCAACTATCATCTGAAAAAGACTTGAATCTCCTTCATATCTTACTTAGAACATCAAGTGTTCATCATTTCTTCAAGCTATCACCTTCCTCTTTGGTGATCTTCAACTGAAAACACTTGAATCTCCTTGGTTTCACCAAGAACACCAAGATATTCATTGGGTCGAAAACTCATTGCAGCCTCCCTTATAGCTTCTAAACACTCTTATTTTTAAGTGAAACTTACAAATTAGTCCATTTCCTTATCATACTTGCAATTATATTCATTAATAGTATACATATATATTACGTGAAATGCTTTTAGGACTCGTTTTTGTCTCGGGATCTAACTTGTGGAAAACATCCTATGGGTATGGATTGGAACCCATTGTTGATTGGGTGTTGTTTTGACTTTATTAGTTCGGGGATCTGTCAGCCAGCAGCCAGGGATTTTCTGTTTGATTCGGCAGTGCGAGGTGAGTCTTCTCACTATATCCATAGGTCGAAGGCACCAATGCCGACCAATTACGTGTTATGTGGTATGATATTTGTCTTTGTGATACTTGAATAGAAGACCCCGGGGTAGCCCGTGGCACTTCGCTATTAGACCATGGGGGAGCCTATGGCATTCCAGGTAAAGACCATGGGGGGAGCCCATGCCATTCCAGGTAAAGACCATGGGGGGAGCCCATGACATTCCATATAAAGACCGTGGGAGGAGCCCAACCAACTGTATATATGATGCATGATAATCTGTGGTTGTATGTTGTATGGTTTGTGCTTATAGTTTTCAGTTTATGTTTTAGGTACTCCGGTTTTCAAATGGGAGAGCTCGAGATGATTGCAGAGCACACACCAGATGTTTCTGCATTCTATGAATTACTCTGATTTGATGATGTTTAGCTAAATATTGGTTACCCTGGTTTTATGGAAATAAGTTGTACTAACGATTTATTAATCTAAAAACAAAAATTTTTATGCCATGATTTTCAGGACGTTACAAATCTTGAGTTCCAGGTCGAGGATTTTATATTGTTGAAGGTGCCACCCTGGAAAGGTGTTATCCAATACCAGAAGTGGGGAAAATTGGGCCCTGAGTGTATTGGACCTTTCAGGGTTGTGGCTTGAGTGGGAAAATGTTGCCTATTGCTTGGATCTTCCTGATGAGCTCAATCAGGTTTGCCTCAGTTTCCACATGTCACAACTAAGGAATTGCATTGCAGACGAGACTTATGTGGTTCCATTGGATGATATTTAGGTGGTAGATCGATTGAATTATACGGAGATATCGATTACAATATTTGATAAGAAGATGAAGACTAGGCATAACAAGGTATTGGGATTGGTGAAGGTGTAATAGCAACACAAAAAAGTTTCAGAGTGGACGTGGGAACTTGAGGAGGAGATACGCACACATTATCCTTAGTTAATTATGACTTTGGATTTCGAGGACGAAATCTGATTCAAATGGGGGAGAATTGTAACATCCAACTTCTTGATTTCGGATGCGTGATTTATATTAATGTTGATTTTTGAAATAGCTGGACTCGCGATGTGACCTTGGGGTTGATCATTGCGCGACTATTAAATGAAAGTCACAACTTGATTAATAATGCACGACGCGCCGTGATTGAAGTGTGAAACCCTAATTCTTGACCTTTGGGCCCTATTTAAAGGCATTAAACCATAGGGTTTCTCTTATCTGGTAGCCTCCATTCTCAGAAACTCAATCTCACCTAAAACCCTAGCCTCCATTGTAAGTTTTGAGCTTTTGTGTTACATTTGTGAATTTTATAAAAGAAGGAGACCATTCTTGGTGCAAGGAAGCTTGGTTCTAGCTTAGATCTAAGATTTTATCAAAATTTTGGACCTTTAGAGGTATAAATCTTCCACCTTGACATCTATTTCATTATATCTAGTTTTATGTCATGTGTTGGTAGTTTTTGGTCGCTTTCTTGTTGTTATTTGAGTTTGGACAACTCTAGGACATTAGGAATGATTATTGTGACTTTTGGACTTGTTGGTGGTTGGAAAATTGTGTTTGCATGCATCTCATTGGTGTCATGAATGAGTCTTGGTTTAGACTTAGGTTTAGATTTTTGAGGAGTTTGAGCCTTGAGAATAGATAAAGTTGGAAACTTTATCCATTAAGTCATTGAGGAGGTCCAGATCTAAGAATTTGAGCTTCTGGCCTTAAGGATTAAGGAATTAATAAGGCTAGGTTGTTAAGAAAGATTTGTGATGTGATGGACTTAGGTCATAGCGTGAGAATCGGACAAATACGACACTTTTGTCACGTAGCGGTTCATGGTGTGATTATTCCTTGGACTCGGGGCGGTCGTTAACCGTTGAATTTTTATCCGGTTTAACTTTTGAACCAGTTTAACTTTTGGTCAAAATGAGGATTTTAACTTATAGACTATGGTTTGACATTTGTTTGCCTTTCGTACTGTATCTTAGGATATAAATATGTTGTAGTATGTTGTTAGGCAAGTAGACTAGTTTAGTTGTAACATCTTGTTTCAGATCGTCTGTGATTTAGGGTTCGTGGGCTACAACCCGTGCATGAGGAAGCCTCGAGGCTGCGACGAGTTGCTAGGAGCATAGTGCTTCTCGCCACCATTTTGTGGGTATGAGGTTCATTGGAAACAGACTTATAACGAGGAAGCTATGATAGTTTGAAGTTTTTGCAAGATAGGTCCCTTATTTGAGAAAGATGGCAGCTGAGTACGCGGGTCGTACGTGTGTGTACGCTTAGCGTACTCATGTGCGTGAATTTGAAGCGGAGCCATCTAGTACGATGGGCGTACAAGGCATAGGGGGAAAACACTAAATGAGGGGGTGTCCCTATTTAAAGAGTATGATGGCCTCATTTCTGGCCACCATTTCCAACCATCAACCCTCTCAAAACCCTAATATCCATTCCTCTAGCTTGAGAGTCCATTTAAGAGCTTCTAAGTGTTCTTGTGCTACCATTGGAGTGAAGAAGGAGCATGGAAGAGAATGGAGTTGGAGTCCAGGCTTTGGATCTGAGCTTTTCTATGGTTGGAACGTCATTTGAAGGTATAAAGCTCAAAGCTTTCCCCATACTTTTTGAATTGAGCATATTATGGTCCATTTTAGGGTTTTGGTCCCAAAGCTTGAAACTTTATAAGTTGTTGAACTCCAGAGCCTAATATATGTCCTTTTAAGTGTTTCTAGTGGAGAGGATTCATAAAAATGAGGTCTTCAACGTTAAAGCCACCCCATGCATGACATATGAGCATTTTTTAGAGTAAAGAGTGAGTGTATTTGGGTTTGGGACTTTATCAGCCATGCAAAGGCTTAAAGTCATGAACTTTATGGAGTATGAGCCTTTAAGGAGTCCAGATCTGAGAGTATAGTTATGGTCTTAACGGGTTAAGACCAAGAGAGTGGAAAAAGAAAGATTGGACGTACGCCGAGCGTAAATCCAGTACGCCCCACGTACTGATCAAGTGTCCCCGATGGCCAGATCTGGATTTGTGAGTACGCTGAGCGTACTAAGGGAGGTATGCCTCGTGTAACCTTGTTGTGGGCTTTTTGGGCCAAAACGCACATTGGGCCTTAAGTGTTGGGCCTGGATTTTGGGCCTATTGTGCTGGAGATTTTGATCAGAGGAATATTGTGTGTGTCTTGGGCCTTTGTGTTGGACTTGCCATTTGGACTTAAGTTTAAGAGTTGGGCCTTGGGAGAGCCCATTTAGTATTGGGCCTTGGTGGGCCCAATGAGCTTGAGTTAATTGTGGGCTGGGTAGTGAGCTATCTTTAGACTTAATGAGTGAGGTTTGGTATTAGATCTTAATTGGGTAATTGTGGGTTTTGGTTCAGTGTTAGAGGCTGATGTGCTGCCGCATCACCTATAGAAGCTGTTTATCATCCGAGGTGAGTCTTCTCACTATACTTACCTAGAGTGGTAATCTTGTGCGACCGGAGGGTCTTATGTGTTTATATTTGAGTATTGTGATATCCTGCATATTGTCTTTGTGATTTATGTTGTGTATTATTTTGATCTTACTGAGTTAGGACCGGAGGGTCCACCCGAGTTGTGGGACTAGAGGGTTCCACTGAGACACATTGACCGGAGGGTCTTATTTGAGTATAGCCATGAGAGGCTAATGAGATATATGTGGTATTTTGGGGAACTCACTAAGCTCTGTGATTACCGTGTTATGTGATATGTGTTTTAGGTACTTTTCAGGATCGCGGGAAGGCACCGGCTTAATTCTACACACGAGAAGGAGTTATGTTTTGAGGGTCCTGGATTTTCATTCAATGATTTATGGATATGTGTTTTTGGATAATTTGATACTTTGGGGTTTTTGTGAAATGTGTTAATGAGAATTATGAGATTCTAAAATAAAAAAATTTGTTTGAAAATTTACGGTGTTACAAGTTGGTATCAGAGCCTTAGTTTGAGGGATTCGGATGTACTTTCGGGTGTTTCTGGACTCAAACTGAGGATTTGAGAAAATTTTTCAAAAGAAATGATTTTTCAAAATGTGAAAGAGTTTTAAGAGATAAATGTGTTGGAGCAGAGTGTACAATCAGCCAGAGCCTGAATGGTGATTTTCCAAAATACCCTTACTTATCTGTGTTATGAGATATTCATGAGATATTAGGGATGCATGCTAGAGGATAGGTTATGTATTTCATATCTTAGGACTAGAGTTGCCTGATTTGTGATGCCTTAGCCTAGGGGATGCTATTGATTGATATTATCTGCTACTTGCTCTGTGTATGTGCTGAGTAAGAGTACCTAGCAAGAATCATTTAGAGAGAGCTTTGAGTAGAGGAGTAATCTAGGAGAGATACCTAGATGTGCATTTCAGGAACCTATTGAGAGAGTAGTGAGATACCCATGAGAGGTAGGGTTGCCTGAGTTCAGTAATGCCTTTTAGAGTTGCGGGTAGAGCGAGTAGAGTTGTGTGCTAGAGTGATTTTATATGTTGGTGGAGCTGATTCAATTCCCGAATGTTGCTTTCTTTGTGCTTTGTGGAACTCTTGATGATGGGAGACAGCTACTAAGTGAATATGACGATATTCAGGAGGTAGATGGCTGGCATCGTGAGGAGTTCTTGCAGCTGATGGCAGAAAAGTGTGAGAACCTAGGAAGAGCCTAGGGGGTGACTTAGTCAGATGAGTACGCTGATAGAGAGGAGTATTCGCAGGAGAGCGAACATGTGGTCGAGAAGGTTGAGCAGCTACTTAGGAAATCTGGGACAATCCGTGTGGAAAGTATGGGTAGATGTGGCAGGTAGTATGGGCCCGTACTACTGAAAACAGAGGATCCACACTCGAAACAGGGAGAATTCCAGAGGTTCTAAATAGCAGGTTAAGGGGAGATAACATGGTTCGGGTACCATGATTTGTAGCAGAGTGTGTTTCCATCTTACCAGTTATCCAGCAATGGGTATTCATTCAGAGATTGGATGTGGTAATCTGTGGGGCCAGAGGGCCATGTCGGTTGAGCTTCGACAAATTGTACCTTGTGAGGAAAATTGAGTTTAGATGTCAATGAGGTTGACTGGTGAGCTGCCAGTTGGAGTCGCGGGACTTGAGGAAAAGTGGAGATGATACGCTGTGGAGGATTGCGGTCTGGGTTGAGTGATCGGCCAATTATTAAAATGTCATTTTCTATGATGAGAATTTCACTAGTTTCGTTTCTTGTGTGGAGCAAACGAGATAACGAGCTTCCGGTTCCAGGGTTTGGAGGTAACCCCGAGGGGTAGCATATGATTGCAATATTTTCACCAGAGTATATATATATTGTTGCGAGGTATTTCTTATACCGTGAGAGAGAGTCATCAGTGGGGACCGGGATGGATGAGGACAAGGAGATGCCTTAGTTGAGTAAAGCATACTTTTATGTGACAACCCGATATTTCAAGTCAATGTAGTGATCTAAAAGTCAAGTATATTAATCTATTTATGATAAAAAAAAAATAGCGTCAAAAATGAAATGTTCAAAAGTCTCAATTGGGTTACATAAAATGATAGATATCATGACAAGGTTTTCAGAAATATAAAGAACACTCAAATCCGAGTTATAACGAAGAAGTTATGACCAATCAAAGATCCGCGTCAAAACCGGTAAAACACTGTTAAGTGTAAAAACCGAAATTTCAATAAAATACTTTTTAGCCTTAGGTATCCAAACGAAAGTCATAGATTATACTAACCCGTGAACGTACATAAAAAGAACGTCCAAATCTGACTTCGTACGAGGAAGTTATGATTTTTCTAAGTTTCAGAATAGTAGTAGACAGCTAAAAACTCGAAATAAAGATCGAGTGATTTTTAGCCGACGCGACGTAAATGAGAATTGAAGATCTCGACAATAGTAGTACAACGGTAAAAAGACAGACGAAAACGGACGTCGGATGAAGAAGTTATGGATTTTTAACGGACTTTTCCAGTCCCGGCCTGTTAAAAATATAATATTAAAAACAATTTAAAAATTAGCTGACAGAGTCTAAACGAAAGTTGTAGAGCATAATCTCACCTACGCGTGGGATATAAAGAGCGTCAAAAACGGAGCTCGTATGCGAAAGATATGGATTTCTAAAGTTCGGGGTACGAATTTCCACCACTGTCAGAGTTCACGACGTGAACAGGTGATTGAAACCTTCCAGAGCAAGTGGGCTGATGACGAAAGCCATGACCTGAGCAAGACCAAGGTCACGACGTGAACAAGTGGTTCACGACGTGAATCCTGAATTTCCCGCCTATAAATAGAAATCGAGGGCAGCCGGCTTTGGTTGCTCATTTCCATCCTCTCTCCTATACTTCCTCAATTTTTAGCACCTCTAAACCACCCCAAAGCCCCGGTAACACCTCTAACACACGACGGAAGTCCCGACGCCCCGAAGTTCCCGAGAAAACCTTCTTTCCAGTCGAAGTGCTGCCCGCACGAAGCCCGGTTCTTCACCAGAAACTCGGTGATACGTCAAGAAAGCTTATTCCTAGAAACGAAACGCTGTCCACATCACCAGTTATCATGTGAGTTCATACCCCTATAGTTTCACGTCTTTACTACATTTTAGGGGGAAAAATACAAGTGAAACGCAAGAAAAACTTATGTTAAAAATACAAATCTTTATATACAGTCTCTAGTGCTTCATCTGCATTTTGTGTATAAATGTTAAATACAAAAGTATAATAACATTACTACTAATGTTATACTTTACATGTAAAGTTGGTAATACATCAAGGTTACTCATTTCAATGGAACACACTTTTGGAAAAACTATAATAGGTATAGTTTACGAGTTTTTCATGATATTCTACATACTATAAACACTATAAAGAGGAAATACTTACATTTACAAGAAAAATGAACTTTTTATACGTAAACCTATTGATACTAAATTTTGTGAGATGTTTGACTTCACCGTACTTTTAGGTGCTCATTTTAAGTGCTGTATTATAAACCATAATTTCTTGTAGGGAGAGCGTGATATTTGTGTATAGATCTATATGGGACTGACAATCCCGCACCTAAACTGTTAGCTACAGTTAGACCGGCGGGTCTGGGTGACAAACATCATATCATTTCAACGCCTGAAGAACGTTGTTACAGGCAGTCAAGTCAGATTCATTAGCACGGTTGTAAAACTCACATGGAGTATTAATATTACATTTTGGGTTTACAGGGCTTTCAAACGCATTTGTGATTATATATATATATATATATATATATATATATATATATATATATATATACAAATCAACTTACACTATTTTAGGTAAGGAAAATACTTATGCATTTCGGTTTTGGAACTTTTAAAACTACCACACACTTATGGAAAATATTGGATTTTCTAGAAACAAACTCAGTTATTTTATACAGAAAGGTATAGAATTCTAATACAAAAACGCTTATGAACTCACCAACTTAATTGTTGACACTTTTTCAAAACTACTTGTATTTCTCAGGGATTCAGTAATACAGGTAAACACCAGCTTTTGGGGAAGGGACGCTAAGGCGTCAGTTTCAAAACATATTAAATCATCATATTTTAATTTATTTTGAATCATGTATCACATCCAACAATGTAACTTTTTAAATTATATTTATGGTGGTTGTGTTTGCTTCCTTTACTATTTACTCAACTGTTATGATACTACATGAAGTCATCCGCTCTCGAACGTTTCCGCCGTTCTGGTTTGGGGGTGTGACAGATTGGTATCAGAGCATTGTTTATAGTGAACTAAGTATATCGAACCACATAAGATATACAAACTATAAATTCTTAGGGACTAAAAATCTCTGTCAAAACGTTTTACACCCGAACCATATTTTATTAACTTAAATTATTAGTTTCATAAAAGTACAAATACATGCATGCAACGATTTATTTTCATAGTTAGAACTATATAAAAGTATTAAGACAAGTTGGAAACTATGATTAGGCCTCGAAGTATGTAATCAGATCGAGGATGAATATATCCTGATCAACTATATTTATCTTAGATACGACCAACGTACGTCGGGGAATAGTCGTAGTGAGCAACAAGTCGAAAACTCACCAAAGTAACACAAGAATCAAACTTAAAAATTTAAATACTATAGGAGTATTTTGTGACACTATAAAAACTGTAATAAACGTGTAAACCTTGACATTTCGTTAGAACTAGAAATCGTCAAATAAATAAAAATTTAACTACATAAAAACAAAGGACCCTTGCTGATAGATCTATGAGTACTTGGTGCATGAACTATGGTTATATATGATGAAGGTGGTATAGACTCAGAATGAGTGGTCTAAGCTTTATTTCCTTTTCCTTGTTTGGATGTGGACTTAGAGTAGGATCACTTGTTCGAAGGTCTATTCGACCCGAGTTGTATATAATTAGTATACACTACGTGGTTATAGAAGGACTCAGTAGGAGTTATACCGTACAAAATCCATTATCTGTTAAAACTATAAGTTTCTCCCGTAGAAACTTTTATTTGCTTAATGCCGTCACTAATTACATTAGATAGTTCTTATATCCCCATTCTCGCTTAGATAACAATGGCTGGATTCCATCCTCCCGGAGATCCGTACTTTCCCAATCAAGGGAATGCTGGTTGGATCAGTGCTGAACCAGAAGAACAGCCTGCAATTCCCCTAGACGACGATTTTGCTGAAGACTTTCTCGAAGACGACGATTCCGGATCAGAAGCTTGCAATCCACCTCCAATTGCTCAGAACCCTAACCCTCGTCAGAACTTTCAAGGCCCGACGCCTCTGTGGGCCATAAACCTAGACATGTGGAGTCATGAACAAGGTCAAAATCTCCCATACCAAGGAGACCGAAGCTTCTACAATCTAGAAGCCGGAGGTTCAGCAGATAGAGCACTTCCCGTGCTGGTTCGTCGTGTTTCTCGCAACACGGAACAGGGAAGAGTTATCAATGACCGGGTGGTGCAGATTGAGGCTACCATTGGTGTCGACGTTGTTCGCCTTCACAACCTGGAAGACAATCATAACACAACAAGGGATCGTACCAACTTCTTGCAGAAAGAACTGGCGGCATCGCAAGCCGAAGTGCAACGATTACGAGAACATCATGATGTACAAGATAGGCGCATATTCAAAATAGAGCGCCAGTTAGCCAAATCCAGGGCCGGATCCAGTAGGAAGTAGATCATACTCTACCCGCCCTCTATTTACTCTTTTGGTTATAGTCTAAGCCTTCAGATATCTCTTAGAATTATTTTTCATGCTTTTTAGTTCGACCGTGAAAATTTCATTTTCGGTAGGTCATTTTAATGTCGATGTTTTTCCCAGTATTGTGTTGCATTTTAGACCTGTTTAAGGTCAAGTTTTCCAAGCTCCATGTACTTAATACACCTATACAATCGACATGTATTTCTTACATTTTGAAATATAACCACTCAATTTCACATTATCTTGTTACAAGTTGTACTCGTATTAGACTTCTATTTCCAATTCTTTACAAGATCCATATTGAACTAAGTGTTTTAGTTCTGAGATATCAAATTCATGTTCATTCTTGATATCTTACAAATAGTTTCATCTTTTAATTTTTTGTATATATAGTAAAAGATGCCTTCGCATAAAACCCGAATCAACTTAAGATGTTAACATCAATATTTTGTCTTGATAACCTAAATGCTTTTACAGTACTATAGAAACATAGCGGAGACATTGATCGAAACATTTAGAACTTTACAGAGAAAAGAGAAAGTTATATGTTTAGATAACTCGATAGTGAGCAACTATCAACAACACTAGTATTTACGAACTCGTTTCCCCTTCATATGTCAGAATCATGTCTTCACATGGAAATGATCGATCAACCGACGAAACCCCGATTCTACACATAGACTCCGCTACGTTCCAAGCCGCTGTAACGGCTGCAGTGGCAGCTGTCATGGCACAATTCAACACTAACAACACAAACGAAAATGGAAACAAAGTCAACACCTCGAACCGTAATAACAATCAGGGAAACCAACAGCTGCCAGTCGTCAAGGGCACCCGAGACGACAAGTCGGTGAGCAAGAAACGAAAGTTACAGAACAAAAGGAAGGGTCAGTCTTCACAAGGACCTTCCAAAAAGCAACAGGAAGCGACAGTTCGTGCTGTTACTACTACTCCAGTAAAACGATATGGTGGAAACCTCCCAAAATGCAACAAGTGTAATTTCCACCACAATGGAAACTGCCATG
Source organism: Lactuca virosa (assembly GCF_052849685.1). Taxonomy (NCBI): domain Eukaryota; kingdom Viridiplantae; phylum Streptophyta; class Magnoliopsida; order Asterales; family Asteraceae; genus Lactuca; species Lactuca virosa. Next base: position 66,184,718 of record NC_136427.1, on the reverse strand, counting down.
AAATGCAGTGCCGGAACTGCAACAGACAAGGGCACACTGTCCGATTTTGTAAATCCCCACCTCAGCCAAACACCCAAGTTCCCGGTGCAGGAACAACCCAGGCATGTTATACGTATGGCGAATTTGGACATTTAAAAAGAGACTGTCCAAAGACAAGGAATGACAAGGGAACTCACTTATGTAGAACTCCAGCCCAACACATCACTTCAACCATCGATGCTAGTACGAGCGAAATATTTCATGCATGTGGTGAAAAAGGACATCTCAAGAGAGACTGTCCGACCGAGGGAAATGACGGAGAGAATGGGAAGAATAGTCACGACAACGCAGAAAGAGATATCGGGGAACCGCTCTGAGATTGCTGGTACGCTCTCTAACAAAAAAAAAATTAGATCTAGAAATTTTCAAAACTTAGCGCCAAATTAGATCAAATCATACTATGAGGTTTCATCACCATTTCTAGAAGCACTCTCACAACAAGTACTCGCTTCTAGCCGTAAAACGAACTCGCAGTAATAATAACAAAGATAAAGCGAAAAGTACTAAAGTCATATGTACATAATTCACCGTCATTCCAGCCATCACCTTATTCTAAATCAGTTTAACCCCTATACTATACGAAGTCCCGATGTCGTCAGTCGACCTGAGTCGAACTAATCCACACTATACTAACTTCATATTCTACGAAAAGATCCTTCTCTGTGACCGAACATCTAGCGAAACCCCTATCAAACGGTACCGAAAAAAACCTCCAAATCATCTCTTGCTTCAAAAACCTGAAGTAGCCACGTGAGAAGCACCAAATTTTCTATAACTTTGCTCAAAGTACTGCCAACAGATTCTCCCAGGAATGCTACTCGCATAGAAAGTCTAGTTCACCAACAAAGCTCCCAAAAATCTATGCGATTTATCTAACACTGTTAAATGTATACATAAGAGTAGTACGTAATTAAGATTCTACAGGCTTAGAATTGATGATTCCACTTTGACTCCTTTTCCTTGTCTGGATGTGGGCTTAGAGATGAATCATTTAGTCGACTGCCTTTTCAATCTTAATTATATACGACTCATATACACGGGACTGTATTAGATGAATCAGGCATAAGCCATGCAATGGCTTTCATAACTAAGTTACCCAAGACAACGGGTGGTCATGATACCATTTGGGGTGATTGTCGATAGATTGACCAAATCCGCACACTTTCTGCCAATAAAAGAAACCGACAAGGTGGAGAAACTAACTAGAGCATACATCAGGGAGATTGTGCGACTGCATGGTGTACCAATACCCATTATCTCAGACAGAGATAGTAGATTCACCTAACGGTTCTGGCAATCACTACAAAAATCTCTAGGAACGAGAATAGACATGAGTACCGCTTACCACCCACAAACCGACTGACAGAGTGAGAGGACCATTGAAACTTTGGAAAATATGATAAGAGCTTGTGTGACCGATTTTGGTAAGACATGGGATACCCATTTACCACTCGTCGAGTTATCGTACAACAATAGCTATCACGCTAGCATCAAGGTTGCTCCATTCGAAGCCCTCTATGGCCGCAAGTGCAGATCATCTTTGTGTTGGGATGAAGTGGGTGATACGCAACTAGCTAGAGGACACGTACCTAACAACACTCTCACAGGCCCGAAAATCATAAGAGAAACGACCGAGAAGATTGTCCAAATACGAGAATGATTAAAGTCTCAAGAGACAGACAAAAGAGTTATGTGGACAAAAGATGGAAACCCTTGGAATTTCAGGTTGGGGACCGGATACTATTGAAGGTCTCACCTGGAAGGGATTAATACGTTTTGGAAAACGTGGGAAACAAAATCCAAGGTATATCGGACCATTCGAGATCCTTGTCAGGATCAGCCCGATAGCATACAAGCTTCGATTACCACAGGAACTCAATAACATACATCCTACCTTTCATGTGTCAAACTTAAAGAAGTGCTTGTCCGATGAGACCCTCGTTGTCCCTCTGGACGAAATCGAAATCAACGAAAGTCTCCACTTCGTAGAAGAACCAGTAGAAATCATGGATCGAGAAATTAAAGGAACAAAACAAAGTCACATAACCATTGTGAAGGTCCGCTGGAATGCCAAGCGAGGACCTGAATACACCTGGGAGCGCGAAGATCAGATGAAACAAAAATACCCGCATCTCTTCCCTAGTCCATAAATACTTATCTTAGAATTAATTTCGGGACGAAATTCCCTCTAACGGGGGGTGATGTGACAACCCGATATTTCAAGTCAATGTAGTGATCTAAAAGTCAAGTATTTTAATCTATTTTTGATAAAAAAAAATAGCGTTAAAAATGAAATGTTCAAAAGTCTCAATTGGGTTACATAAAATTATAGATATCGTGACAAGGTTTTCAGAAATATAAAGAACACTCAAAACCGAGTTATAACGAAGAAGTTATGACCAATCAAAGATCCGCGTCAAAACCGGTAAAACACTGTTAAGTGTAAAAAGCGAAATTTCAATAACATACTTTTTAGCCTTAGGTATCCAAACGAAATTCGTAGATTATACTAACCCGTGAACGTACATAAAAAGAACGTCCAAATCTGACTTCGTACGAGGAAGTTATGATTTTTCTAAGTTTCAGAATAGCGGTAGACAGCTAAAAACTCGATATATATATCGAGTGATTTTTAGCCGACGCGACCTAAATGAGAATTGAAGATCTCGAAAATAGTAGTACAACGGTAAAAAGACAGATGAAAACGGACGTCGGATGAAGAAGTTATGGATTTTAACGGACTTTTCTAGTCCCGGCCTGTTCAAAATATAATATTAAAAATAAATCAAAATTAGCCGACGGAGTCTAAACGAAAGTTGTAGAGCATAATCTCACCTACGCGTGGATATAAAGAGCGTCAAAAACGGAGCACGTATACGAAATATATGGATTTCTGAAGTTCAGGGTACGAATTTCCACCACTGTCAGAGTTCACGACGTGAACAGGCTGTTCATGACATGAACAGGCTGTTCACGACGTGAACAGGTGATTGAAACCTTCCAGAGCAAGTGGGCTGATGACGAACGCCATGACCTGAGCAGGACCAAGGTCACGACGTGAACAAGTGGTTCACGACGTGAATCTTGAATTTCCAGCCTATAAATAGAAATCGAGGGCAGCCGGCTTTGGTTGCTCATTTCCATCCTCTCTCCTATACTTCCTCAATTTTTAGAACCTCTAAACCACCCCGAAGCCCCGGTAACACCTCTAACACACGACGGAAGTCCTGACGCCCCGAAGTTCCCGAGAAAACCTTCTTTCCAGTCGAAGTGCTGCCCGCACGAAGCCCGGTTCTTCACCAGAAACTCGGGGATACGTCAAGAAAGCTTATTCCTAGAAACGAAACGCTGTCCACATCACCAGTTATCATGTGAGTTCATACCCCTATAGTTTCACATATTTACTACATTTGGGGGGGGGGGGGGGAATACAAGTGAAACGCAAGAAAAACTTATTTTAAAAATACAAATCTTTATATACAGTCTCTAGTGCTTCATCTGCATTTTGTGTATAAATGTTAAATACAAAAGTAAAATAACGTTACTACTAATGTTGTACTTTACATGCAAAGTTGGTAATACATCAAGGTTACTCATTTCAATGGAACACACTTTTGGAAAAACTATAATAGGTATAGTTTACGAGTTTTTCATGATATTCTACATACTATAAACACTATAAAGAGGAAATACTTACATTTACAAGAAAAATGAACTTTTTATACGTAAACCTATTGATACTAAATTTTGTGAGATGTTTGACTTCACCGTACTTTTAGGTGCTCATTTTAAGTGCTGTATTATAAACCATAATTTCTTGTAGGGAGAGTGTGATATTTGTGTATAGATCTATATGGGACTGACAATCCCGCACCTAAACTGTTAGCTACAGTTAGACTGGCAGGTCTGGGGTGAAAAATGTCATATCATTTCAACACCTGAAGAACGTTGTTACAGGCAGTCAAGTCAGGGTCATTAGCACGGTTATAAAACTCATATGGAGTATTAATATTACATTTTGGGTTTACAGGGCTATCAAACGCATTTGTGGTTATATATATATATATATATATATATATATATATATATATATATATATATATATATATATATATATATATATATATATATATATATGTTTATATATATACAAATAAACTTACACTATTTTAGGTAAGGAAAATACTTATGCATTTCGGTTTTGGAACTTTTAAAACTACCACACACTTATGGAAATATTGGATTTTCTAGAAACAAACTCAGTTATTTTATACAGAAAGGTATACAATTCTAATACAAAAACGTTTATGAACTCACCAACTTAATTGTTGACACTTTTTCAAAACTACTTGTATTTCTCAGGGATTTATTAATACAGGTAAACACAGCTTTTGGGGAAGGGACGCTAAGGCGTCAGTTTCAAAACTTATTAAATCATCATATTGTAATTTATTTTGAATCATGTATCACATCCAACAATGTAACTTTTTAAATTATATTTATGGTGGTTGTGTTTGCTTCCTTTACTATTTACTCAACTGTTATGATACTACATGAAGTCATCCGCCCTCGAACGTTTCCGCCGTTCTGGTTTGGGGGTGTGACATTTTAGCAGCTGTTCCACGTGATCACGAGGAGCATACCGGGGCAGCGACCCTCGTCGCCCAAATTGTGAATCAACTGTGAGAGTGAGGTTTCTTGCTCCTATGATAATTTCTGCGATGGAATGTTGGTTGAGGAATCGGAGACGAAGTGCGTGAGAGTGCATTATTTCCAGATTGTGAGTCGTGACTAATTCGGGACATTTGGGATATCCGACGGTGTGTCGGTATGGGATTACGGGATGACCAGAGGCAGTCCCATCGGGAGGATTCCGAGGTTTTCATCTAAGATACGGGATACTTAGAGTTATGTAGTCACTATCTGGAAGATCGTCGAGTGTTGCGTAGTACATTCCATGAGTCGGAAATGGTACATCTGGCGATCCAGTCTGTAGTGTGGTCTATTTGGTGTGTCAATGGGCGATGGTTCGAACCCTAAGTGGGGGAGAACTGAGTTTTCTGTGGGGGAGGATCCTCACTCTAATGTAGAACAGAAGTTTGGGTTATGAGTATCTGTGGTGCGAGTATATGAGATGGGAGTCATGTGGCAGTCGAGACAGTGTACAAACGCGAGATGATGCATGTCGCACATTCTCGGGAGAAAACGAGTGACTTCACGGCAGGTGGCCGGTAGACAGGAATCTGATTATGGTTTGTGTTTCTTCGGGTGTACCAATGTGCGAGTTTCAAAATGGTTGAGTTGCCAAGGTCAAGATTCGATTTCGAAGAACTAATAGTTCGACGCATGAATTGTTATTTGCACTCCGGGAGGGGCAGCAGATGATTTGCCAATCAACTACAGGGTCGATATGAGTAGTTCGCATGGGCTTCACCAGTGGCAGATGGGGCTTGGGATGACCGTTAACGTGTTCTTAGTCGTGGTGATTCCTCAGTGCTTCCAATTGTGAGTTGGAATGCTTCAATGTTTCGAGTTGTGTGAGTGGAAGAGCATTGGTCGTGACAAGACAATGTGAGTTTCTGTAAGGGTGTATCGAGGTATCTGAGTATGATGCCATAGGTTGGTGGCTTATTATGAGACTTGGGTGTGTCCGACGGCAGGTGGACCATCAAGCGACTATATTTTTACATGTGAGATCATCAGTTAATAGTCGCCAGGCAGGAATTGTTCAAGAGTGTGACTCTACTGAGGGAAGTGCCCTGTCTATGAGAACTTAAGTCAAGAGTAGTGATGCATGATCTGGATAGGTGTGAGCACCTAATTATGTTGGACCGTGGAGTATTCGATAGTGGACTCGGTGTGGTGACGACTTGAGGATGAGATTATGGGGTGATAGGAGAGTGAACAGATCCGAGTGGGAGTAATCACTTAGGAATGTCAGGGGAGACCGTGGAGAGCGCCCTTAGAGAGTAAGAGAGAGTATCGTATGATTACGGGGAGCCATAACATACATGAGTAAGAGAGAGAGTATTGTATGATTACGGGGAACCGTAACATACATGAGTCATAGAGAGAGGTATCATGTGACTGTAGGGAGCCGTAGCATACGTGAGTTAGAGAGAGAGTATCGTAAGACTGCGGGGAGCCGTAGCATTCGTGATTCAGTGAAAGAGAGAAAGAGTATCGTAAGACTGCAGGGAACCATAGCCTTACTAGGCAGGGTGTGACACAGAGGGGCTCTTAGGCCTGGGTAGCCTTGCCAAATGGGTATATGGGAACCTGGTGGCCGAACCAGGGGCGAGTATCGGGTCTCAGCAATGTTCGGAACCCGTGGTGTTTTGAGTTAGAGAGGGGTGTCGCGAGTCGGAAGGATCGAGGTATATGACATGCGTATATTCTTGGAACATGGGTCATGAGGTGAGTACTGGGTTGGGACGAGTGGTTCCAACTCTGTGGCAGACCAGACTCAGATGGGTGAGTTTGGCTCTATCTATGAGGAGAATGAGCAGGTGAGGATTTCGGGTGGATTACATTTTGAGAGGGATGTGTTCCCCATTTGATGTTTTAGACCTGGGTGAACCTGTTCATTGTTTTGAGGAGGACCACGACGCGCATGAGGTAACATGTGGTAAACGACCGAGGTCGTGTGTGGGATGCGATTTCAAATCGAGTGTAGAAACCATTTGGGGTAAAGCGAGCTTCGTAATTGTGGAGTTCAGTGTGAATGGATGAATCAACTCTGTTGAGTAGAACTACTGTGAAGTCCTATTGCCAAATGGGCTAGGGTGGCCTCAGAGATTCAACTATTGGGTCGGGAGTCGATCTCATATTCGGATTTGGTGACTAGCATTGAGAAGCAGCTGGAGTTATGTTTCTGACTATCAATAGATAGTCCGGTCAGGCATGGACGTTGATTTTGGGGCCGGAGCTGAATCATCCTGGGGTCGACAGTGAAATAATTTTGTCTGACGGGAGGTCGGACCTAGAGTAGAGTTTTGATTCCTATGTGGATTGGTAGGTCTTCATTTAGTGTTGAGGACCGGGTATTGAGGTCCACTCTTCAAATGGGTTCTGATAGCATTATCGGAGGTTGGTCATTGGTGCAAGATGACCCCGTTTCTTTGGGTTTCGGTCGGAATCGACTGGTGAGTTGGACATAAGTGTTTAGTAGCTATCTATGGTTAATGACTTGTTTCATCAGTCGTAACAAGTAATCAGAGTTTGAAATGTTTATCGATTCTGTCATTCGATGAGCGAATGACATGGGGATATACCAAATGGGCGATCAGTCGGGGAGACATACCTCTACAGATTCCAAGTTTTGGAGAGGCGGAGTTGGTTCTGCAACAGCGAAGGGTTCGTTCTTCTTCGAGTTGGAGGGTTCGGTTTGATTTCGGTTGTCTTAGGGAGATCGGTTATGTTTCGAATATTCGGTTGCGCTTCTCCGGCTAATTGTTGGGATATGAGTAATGATAAGGAGCGATTTCGAGGGAGAAATCTAATTCAAGTGGGGGAGAATTGTAACATTCTGTTTCGGATCGTCCCTGATTTAGGGTTCGTGGGCTGCAACCCGGACATGAGGAAGCCTCGGGGCTGCGACGAGTTACTAGAAGCGTAGGGCTTCTCTCCACATTTTCGTCGGTATGAGGTTCATTGGAAACAGACTTATAACGAGGAAGCTATGATAGTTTGATGTTTTTGCAAGATAGGTACCTTATTTGAGAAAGGTAGCAGGTGAGTATGCGGGGCGTACGTGTGTGTACGCTTAGCATACTCATGTGCGTGAATTTGAAGCGGAGCCACCTAGTACGTTGGGCGTACCAGAGGGTATGCGGGGCGTACTAGGCACAGGGTGAAAACCCTAAATGGGGGGTGTCCCTATTTAAAGAATATGATGGCCTCATTTCTGGCCACCATTTCCAACCATCAACCCTCTCAAAATCCTAATATCCATTCCTCTAGCTTGAGAGTCCATTTGTGAGCTTCTAAGTGTTCTTGTGGTACCCTTGGAGTGAAGAAGGAGCATGGAAGAGAATGGAGTTGGAGTCCAGGATTTGAATCTGAGCTTTTATGTGGTTGGAACATCATTTGAAGGTATAAAGCTCAAAGCTTTCTCATCCTTTTTGAATTGAGCATATTATGGTCCATTTTAGGGTTTTGGTCCCAAAGCTTGAAGCTTTATGAGTTGTTGAACTCCAGAGCCTAATATCTGTCCTTTTAAGTGTTTCTAGTGGAGAGGATTCATAAAAATGAGGTCTTGGACGTTAAATCCATCCAATGCATGAGATATGAGCATTTTTAGGAGTAAAGAGTGAGTGTATTTGGGTTTGGGACTTTATCAGCCATGCAAAGGCTTAAAGTCATGAACTTTATGGAGTATGAGCCTTTAGGGAGTCCAGATCTGAGAGTATAGCTATGGTCTTAACGGGTTAAGACCAAGAGAGTGGAAAAAGAAAGACTGGACGTACGCCGAGTGTAAATCCAGTACGCCCCGTGTACTGATCAAGTGTCCCTGATGGCCAGATCTGGATTCGTAAGTATGCTGAGCGTACCAAGGGAGGTACTCCCCACGTAACCTTGCTGTGGGCTTTTTGGGCTAAAACGCACATTGGGCCTTAAGTGTTAGGCCTGGATTTTTGGGCCTATTGTGCTGGAGATTTTGATCAGAGGAATATTGTGTATGTCTTGGGCCATTGTGTTGGACTTGCCATTTGGACTTAAGTTTAAGAGTTGGGCCTTGGGAGAGCCCATTTAGTATTGGGCCTTGGTGAGCCCAATGAGCTTGAGTTAATTATGGGCCGGGTAGTGAGCTATCTTTAGACCTAATGAGTGAGGTTTGGTCTTAGATCTTAATTGGGTAATTGTGGGTTTTGGTTCAGTGTTAGAGGCCGATATGCAGCCGCAGCATCTATAGGAGTTGTTCATCATCCGAGGTGAGTCTTCTCACTATACTTACCTAGAGTGGTAATCTTGTGTGACTGGAGGGTCTTATGTGTTTATATTTGAGTATTGTGATATCCTGCATATTGTCTTTGTGATTTATGTTGTGTATTCTTTTGAGCTTACTGAGTTACGACCGAAGGGTCCACCCGAGTTGTGGGACTGGAGGGTTCCACTGAGACACATTGACCGGAGGGTCTTATTTGAGTATAGCCATGAGAGGCTAATGAGATATGTGTGGTATTTTAGGGAACTCACTAATCTTTGTGGTTACCGTGTTATGTGATATGTGTTTCAGGTACTTCTCAGGATCGCGGGAAGGCGCTGGCTTGATTGTACACACGAGAAGGAGCTATGTTTTGAGGATCCTAGATTTTCATTCAATGATCTATGGATATGTGTTTTTGGATATTTTGATACTTTGGGGTTTTTGTGAAATGTGTTAATGAGAATTATGAGATTTTAAAATATTTTTTTTTAAATTTACGGTGTTACATTAGTTGTTTGTCTGTCTGTATATGTTGACATATTACCTGTGAGAGTTTAGAGCGGCCCAACTATATGCGGAAGGCAAAGATACTCATGGTAGACCAACTTTATGTTTAAGGCAATGTGGCGTACCAACTTTGTGCTGAAGGCCATTACTTGTATGCAGTATATGTAAAATGTTGTATGTGATATTTTAGAGAAATCACTAAGATTTGGCTAACAGTTGTGAACTAAATATTTTTCAGGTACTTCGTCAAATCATGGGAAGGGGAAGGCTTGATTGTATACGTGTATCGACGTTATGTTTTGAGATTTCGTCATGTTTCTGTTTTATACTATGATTTGGACAATTGGGTTTTGATTATCAAAAAATGGTTTTCCTTACGAATGAATGAATATTTTGAATGAAATATTATCTTTTGAAAATGAAAATTTTGGTTTGAAAAATGGGACGATACAATTAGAAAGGGATAATACTGATTCAGACAGAATAAAAGATTCTCCGTTGATTCAAACACTATACCTATGGGATAGAGGATGAGGAAAAAAACAAATATTTCACATATTGCTTTTAATCAATCTGATTTATTTCGTACCCTTCGGCCAATGAGAAAATGAGTCCAACTAAAGGATCTAACTTATGAGACTTAAGGAATAACATAAAAAAAGAGGCCAAATTATTGATTTAAATAAAATTCAATAGAATAAATAAATAAAAATGAAAATAAAATAAGCAAATAAAAATGAAGTAGAAGAACTCAGATTCAAACGAACAAATTTAAACTTGAAAATGATCTTTCTGATTATCGAAGAATAAGGGGCAAGGGGATTGATCTAGAAAGATCTCTTGTTCTTATTATAAGATCGTGATTGGATTCACATGTGTTTGGTAAAGAGAATAGTCTTCTCATTTGAGAAAAATAAAAAACGGAAAGTTTCAATTGGAACATGAAAACATGACTAATTTGGTCCTAGTTTCTCTTTGAGATGGAGTGGAACAAAGTGGGATTCTTGAACATGTAAAACGATCCACTAACTTTGAAAAAAATTGAAAGAGGATTCATATGAGGTGAAATCTCACGCACGTTTCTGTAGAGTGGCAGTAAGAGTGACTTATCTATTAACTTTTCCGTTGTCGCGCAAAAAAAAACAAAACAAAAAAAAACAAACAAACTTTACGTTACGTAAAGTTGCAAGAATACGATTAACCTATGGATTTGAAATCACTGCTTATATACCCGGTATTGGCGATAATTCACAAGATCATTATTTAGTCTTAGTAAGAGGGGGAGGGTTAAGGATTTACCTAATGTGTGATATCATATTGCTTGAGATGATGATGGAGTAAAGGATCGGTGTGAGATATCACATTCCATGACTTGTATCCGTTGATGATGTCATGTGAATTTCTAGAAACATATTAAGTGTATGGCTAACTCAATAACGAAAGTTTCATAAGGGGACTGGAGCATGCTACCATGAGACAAAAGATCTTCTTGCTAAAGAGATTCAATTCTGAACTATTATATGTCCAAAGGTCAATATTGAAAATTTTTCAGAGGTTTTCCTTGACTTTGTCTATGTCAACAAACAATTCGAAATGTTAGCGTATATATTTATTATGTATTGTATTTGTATTTAGATAGTTAGCCCATACGTGGCCCTTGGCCTATTTGATGTATTTCTATATATATATACAACTAATGAAGTAATACAAGGCATGGGGTTTTTATCACGATTACATGGTATCAGAGAACCCTAGTCGCCGAATAAGCTCTTCTTCTCGTCTCGATTTTGGTTCCTCCCCTCTCTTTCGTCAATCATGGTTGACATTGATGCTTCATCCTTTTCTGTCCCTCCTCTGGACAAAACTTCTTCCTCCATCAACATCAAACATGTGGTTCCACTAGTTCTCGACCTTTAAACAATGAATTATGACATATGTCGCGAGATTTTTGACACCCACTGTAAGGGGTACGGTCTCTCCAAACATCTTCTTCCCATCACCAAAAAGTCTCTTGCAACAACTGAAGAATGGGAGTGTTTAGACAACATTGTAAAATCTTAGATGTATTGCACGTTTTCTCAGTCACTTCTTCACATGATTTGGAAGAAAAACTCATCTGCATATGATTTTTGGAATCACATGGAGATGCTTTTTCGTGAAAATAAACAAACCTCATCCATTCAAATTGACAATGAGATCAGAAACATCACTCAAGGTGACTCCTCTATCAGTGCTTACTACTCTCGTATCAAGACTCTTGTTGATTTACTAGAAAATTTGGAAAACCCGATTCCTGAGATCAATCTTGTGTCTTATGCACTCAATGGGTTGTCTTCCAAGTACCATTATACTGCTACTACTATACGTCATCGTGATCCTATACCATCCTTCATGCAAATGCGGTCCATGTTATTGGTTGAAGAATGTCAACTCCTTCAACATCAGCAGCGGCAAACCACTCCTACTCCCAATCATTCTGATCACGCCTCTTCTCCAACCATCTCTCTACTGATAGCACCACAAACACACCCAAACAACGAAACTCTTACCGTGGGGGCCGCTATGGTGGTCGGAATGGCCATGGCGGTTGTGGTGGTTGCAATGGTGGAAGGTTTGGTGGAAGTTCACATCAACAACAACATCTCGTTGCACCTCATGGTTGGGGGTAAGGTTGGTATTGATTGTCGACTCCAGCCCAGACGCAACCTGGTCTCCTTCTGAGCCCACCAGCAATGCTTCAGCCGGCCCACCAGCCTATGGTCCAACAACAGTTAGCCCAAATACCGCCTACTTCAGCCGGCCCATAATAACAAGCCTAACAATATCATTTTTTTGCGTCACATTCAATTCCCATCTCACAACATCAGGTGTTGATCAGTCCATCTTAACAACAAATGTTCCAACAGCCAACAAATATTCCATAGGCGTTCCAGATAACTTCAATGGCTGATCCAAGCAACAGGGGTGGTATACGGACACATGAGCTACCTCCCATCTTTATCAAGATGCATGTATACTTACTAAAATTTCCAATAAGCGTAATTTTTATTCATCTGTTTTAGTTGGTGACGGATCTTCAATACTCGTGAGTAAAGTTGGTCATTCTACTCTCCCATATCCAAACCCATATCGTACTCTTGTTTTGCAAAATGTCTTAATTACCCCTCAAATCATTAAAAATCTTATTTATGTTCGTAGTTTTACTTGTGAAAATTCATGCACTATTGAATTTGACCCGTTTGGTTTTTTTGTGAAGGATTTACGAACCAAACAAATTCTTATGCGGTGTGATAGCACCAGAGATCTCTATCCTATCACCAATCAATCTCCCCAAGCGCTCCTCACCATTGCTCCACTCGCTTGGCACTAATGTCCCAATCAACATGTCTTCAAGCGTTTAGTTGATGATCGTTTTATTTCTCGTTCTTCAAATAAACTTTCTACTTTATGTGAACCTTGTCAACTTGGGAAACATGTTAAATTACCTTTTGCTATCTCAAATTTTTTTTCATTATTTTCGTTTCATATTATTCACTCTGATGTCTGGGCCTCACCAGTTGCTAGTCATAGTGGTATTAAATATTATGTCATCTTCTGTGACAACTACTCTCATTTTGTTTGGATTTATCCCATACGTGCAAAATCTGATGTTTTTTCCAAAGTTCTTCATTTTCATGCTTCTGTTAAAAATCAGTTTAATACCAATATCAAATAATTCCAATGTGACAACAGATGTAAATACAATAATAATCAATTCCAAAACCTTTGTGAAAAACATGGCATTAAAATGCGTTTCTCTTGCCCACATACATCTCAACAAAACAGAAAGTTGGGACGCATGTTGCGCACCATTAACAAAATTGTTCACACTCTTCTCTTTCATGTCCGTCTTCCACCCGAATACTGGGTTGAAGCCTTACATATGGCGGAACACCTTCTTAACATTCTTCCCTCCACCACTCTCAATAATGACACTCCATTTTACAAACTCTACAACAAAATACTCACCTATCACCACCTTCGTGTCTTTGGCTGTCTATGCTTCCCGCATGTCGACACCCATCACAAACTCTCTCCTCGATCTACTATGTGCGTATTCATCGGATATCCCTCCAACCATAAAGGATATTAATGTCTTGATCTTCACTCCAAGAAAATAATCATATCTAGACATGTAGTCTTTGATGAAACTGTGTTTCCTTTTGGCTATATGACCCCCATTTCTGCTCCTTTTTATTCCTTTCTCAAGGATCACAACACCCCGTTTAATCCTAACAAGCCACCTTCATCACCACACACAATCACCAACTCCTGCCTGATTATCCATCTCATCCTCTCTATTCGCAAACTTTTTCTGCCGAGAGTCCTCATCAACGGTCTCCTCTTGCTGCCTCTCGGCAATCCCCATCGATGCAACCTCACTCTGTTGGTGATGTTGTCAATGATGACGTCCCATCTTCTCCTCCGACTATCAATCGTCTAATTGATACGTCGGTATCTACTCATCCCATGGTTACTCGGCTAAAACGTGGTATTACGAAACCCTTCTTCTCCTCCAACTCTGAGTCTCCTCCTCCTCATACTTACTCACAAGCTTTTGAGGATCCAAACTGGCTTAAAGCAATGCAAGAAGAACATACAGCTCTAATGGAAAACAAAACATGGACCCTTGTTCCACATCCTACAGTTGCGAATATTATTAATTGCATATGGATTTTCAAAAAGAAGCTAAATGCGGACAATACTCTTTCTTGCTACAAGGCACGTCTAGTTGCAAATGGACAAAGTCAAAGACCCGACATTGACTGTGATAAGACTTTCAGCCCGGTAGTCAAACCGACCACCATTCGTACCATCCTCAGCATAGTGGTCACTCACAAGTAGCCTATTCGATAGCTTGATGTGAAGAATGCCTTTCTTCATGGCCATCTTTAGGAGACAGTCTACATGCAGAAACCTCCTAGTTTTCGTGATCCATCTCGGCTTCATCATGTTTGTCTTTTTCAGAGATCTCTTTATGGTCTCAAACTGTAACATCCATAAAATTCGAGCCAATTCAAACTTTTAAATCATTTAAAAACTATTCAGTTATTACAATTTGTTTTCAAAATAGTTTAAACATCAGAGTTCCGAGAAATCAAAATCATCAATCGAGGAAGTGTACGGTCATGTCTTCGACTTCCCGCGGTCGTCCGCTGAACCTGAAACAATAAACGGAAACTGTAAGCTCGAAGGCTTAGTAAGTTACCTACAAAATACCAACGACATACCGATATAACCATAACATATAACATATAAGCAACAACATGCGTAATGAGCCTTCAGCCTGACTGGACCTCCTCGCAGGCCTTCAGTCTATCTGGACCGCTCTCCGAGCCTTCGGCACGTCTGGACCGCCTCGTAGGGCCTACAACCTATCCGGACCGCTCGTCGAGCCTTCGGTCTGACTAACATGCCCACCTTGGCCTGTAACCTATCCGGACCGCCCTGGGTATGTTGGCCTTCAGCACAAATCTGGACCGCCTCAACCCAACCCCCAATCAAGCAAACATGTGCACATAATACCATACGCTAGCATATACATAACAGTCAAACCGATCTAACAGATCATCAATCATAGCAACATACTATATACCAGGATACCGACCTAACCATGTCACTAAACATAGCATTATCCTATATACCAGGATACCGACCTAACCAGGTCACTAAACATGGCATCATCCTATATACTAGGATACCGACCTAACCAGGTGACTAAGCATAACATCATCCTATATACCAGGATACCGACCTAACCAGGTCACTAAACATAGCATCATCCTATATACCAGGATACCGGCCTAACCAGGTCACTAAGCATAGCATCATCCTATATACCAGGATATAGACCTAACCAGGTCACTAAACATAACATCATCCTATATACCAGGATACCGACCTAACCAGGTCACTAAGCATAGCATCATCCTATATACCAGGATACCGACCTAACCAGGTCACTAAACATATCACCATCCTAACTACCAGGATGTAAATCAATAAGCATAACATGCAATAACCCGGATACAAATCCGAAAAGGGTCGGCATTGGTGCCTTAGACCCTTTGATATAGTGAAGAGAACTCACCTTACAATTCCGAACTGAACCACGAAATCGCACTCCTGAAACACTACCCCAAACTCCAACACCTATAACCACCAATGATCCATACTCAGAAATTTCCAACTTCCCAAAATGCCCCAGAACTCAAATAGATAACCCTTGGCCAAAGTCAAAGTCAACGATCAAGGTCAACAATCCATGTTGACCCGACTCGTCGAGTCCTTCCAGAACTCGAGTAGTTGGGAAAACCCCCCACTGACTCGTCGAGTTTCCTGCAACTTGCTGAGTTCAAGCGTGTCCAAAACTTCGGGAAAACCCAAGTTGACTCGCCGAGTCACCCCACTGACTCGCCGAGTCCATGCAGAAGTCCTTGCACAACAATCTTCATCGGACTCGTCGAGTTGACCATGCAACTCGCCGAGTCCCTTCCGTCCACTATCCATTCAGATGCTTTTTAAGCCATTTTAAGGTTCCATATAGCAGATCCAGCTTCCCAAGGCATGTTTATCACGTAAAGTTGCAAAATTTACGTGCATGCAAGGCTCTAAAGTCTTATAATGTCAAAACCAAGCTTGAAATGGAGTTTCACACTTAAGGAGAGGTTCATACTTGCTAAAGCTGAGAGCTTTATGGACTTAGAGACCAAAGAGAGTTCATATCTGAAGTTACAACTTCAGATCTTAGCTCATACCCAAGAATAGCTTCTTATTATGCTAGAAAAGCCCTAATCTTTAACCAAATGAGATCTAGAATGAAATGGGGTCAAGGTAACGACTTGATACCTTCCAAAAGATGCTAACTGAGGTAGATATCAGATCCCCACACGTTCCTTGCTTCTAGCCACTTACTCTCCAAGCTCTTCTTACAAAAATCCACCTTCCAAAGCTTAAAACACACAAGAATGAAGCACACACACAGATTAGGGTTTGCTGGACTCTCAAGAGGCTGTAAGGGGGCTAAAGGAGGCTTATGATCCTTTAAATATGGTGCAAAACCCCGAAAATTAGGGTTTCATCCTTCAGCTCCTACTTGTCGAGTCCTATCTTGGACTCGGCGAGTAGGTCACTTAAACACGTGGCCCAAACCGCTCCTACTCAACGAGTCAGGGCATCCAACTCGTCGAGTAGACCTTGCACCTTAAGAAAATCAAGCCATAAAATTATCACCTGAGAGTCGGGGCATTACAATTCTCCCCCCACTTGAACTAGACTTCTTCCTCGATGTCTGCTGCGGTGAACAACCCTGGATAGTGCTCCCGCATTTCCGCCTCCGGCCCCTACGTATACTCGGATCCTTTCCGATGCTGCTACTGGTTTCCCTACATAGTTCAAGTGCTCTCCGACCTGAACATCACCCAGCGATACAACCGTCTACTCATCCAATATGCGCCTTCATAGCTTAACAAACTAACTTACACCGAGCATTTGACCCGACTGGGCCGCCCTGTTAGGCCCTCGATCAATCAGGACCGCTCTGGTCCGCTAACATCCTTCCCCAATCCTACTCTTCTACTGAAACCCTATGCCTACGACTTACCGTCGGCCCGCACCGGATATCTTGGCCTACTGCATAGAGCAGGACCGCCACAGCCCGATCAAGCACAACATGCCATCTAATAGACCATCAGGATAAGATATCCACATAACACCAACAATAATCTACCGTGTCGCTCCTTGTCGCCCACCACATCCATAGAATACAGTCCTGCAAGCAATTACCACCAACAACATACCTACCACTATCGGTCAACCAATACGACACTCATATCTAGCCCATATCACCCTTCGGGTTGCAATACCAATATGCCAAATCCACTTGATCATAGGGTCCGGTCATCCTCGGGATGGAATACCCTAGATTGGGATACCAACATGTTGAATCAGTTTAACCATCGAGTTGAAATTCTCAGGGTTTGTTGGTCTACCGCCTCAACCCTACTGCTCCTCTTGAGCCTCCGTGCCTATGACTGTAATGCTCTCGATAACCTACCGACACTACTGTCGTCACTTCAGTTGTCCCAACGCTCCATCCTGGAGATTCTCACCTCCCCCATTTCCCAAGAGGGACTAAACAATGTCCTTCACAACACCAACAAGCGTCACAATACTGATACCTCACCCCACACTATCCACTTGTAGAACAAGTTTCTACTCCAACACATATATACTCAGAACCTGATCATATAACTAACAAAACCCACACAATGTCTTCAACATACTTCATCAGCATGTTCAATACCCGCACATAGATCTACAAACACATATACATACTTTTCGTACACCTGAAAACCCAAGTCGTCAATACTGCCCTAAACACAGAAACTGTCCGAAACAGTAGGTTGCCTTCTAGTTGCTTCCGAAGTCCACTGAGACCTCCCCGTCCCAACTTATCTGGAGTACCGAAGTCCTGTCCGGTTGCTGAGCCAATAGTAATCTCACAGTCGTCCCACGCGACTCCCGAAGGAAACTTCGACTAGCAAGAACTGCCCTAACTATATCGCCACTCATGGCTCCATCAATCCTTCTGATTCATTCGATCATAACAGCCTGACAACCTGTAGCCATCGAATCAGATATGAAAAGTGAACGCTACTAGAATACTGTAGTCTTACATCATGTCCGGTCTTCAACGACCTACCGTTTTCCTGATTCCGATTATGCTATGGTCTACCCACAATCTTGCGAACAGGCCCACCCTGACCTAATCATCTGAAAGAATCCGTGAATGCTACGAATCATCTCGCAATCTCACAACACTTCCCACACCATCTGACCGTTAGTGAATGCTACGGCTACCCCCGCAGTCTTACAACACTTTCCATACTATCCAATCGCTTGTGAATGCTACGGCTACCCCCGTAGTCTTACAACACGTTCGCTCTAACACAGTCGCAATCTGATACCTTACCCTCAATCTATCAATCCAATTACCCTCAGAGTCTATCACACACTCGACTGAACACTCGAACTGATTCCTCAAATTCTGCTATCAAGAACCGAGAAGACGCGATACACATGCTGGGAAGTTTTACCGAACTCCCAACTCACACAACCCTTAAACCAAACAGCCACTTGGGCTACCTTTCTTCCTGACAAGGATGCGAAACTTATCCCAGTTTCAAAACCACTCCCGCTTCCGAATCCCAGGACGATTCCACCCCCCCCCCCACTTAGTTTCGACTAAGTCTTCACAATACATGAAAATTGGAGAATTCTCAATCTTTCTCCCTTTCCAACGATCGATCCGATAACAAACAACTCTTACCAACTAGTGCTCCATTACTAGCCAATCCCAAATGATCACACACTTCTAAGAACCATATGAACACTTCCTGAATCCCAGTGAAACCGACAATCCCTAATGCTTATTTCCTACTCGGATGTTGACTGGGCTTGTTGTCCTATCACTCGGCGTTCTACCTCTGGTTATTGTTTCTTTTTGGGACACAATCGTCTTTCATGGTCTTTCAAACTCTATCACACTATCTCCAAATCTAGTGTCAAGGGAGAGCATCGTGGTGTTGCTAATGTGGTTGCTGAAACAAGTTGGATCCGTAATTTACTTCTTAAGCTTCATTATTCTCCTCATCCGGCTACTATTGTTTACTGCGACAATGTCAGTGTTGTCTATATGTCGCAAAATCCAGTTCAACATCAACAAACCAAACATATTGAGATTGATCTTCATTTCGTTCGTGACATGGATGCAACGGGTCGGGATCGAGTGCTTCATCTTCCCTCCAAATCTCAATATGCAGATAACTTTACAAAAAGTCATCCTTCGGCATTGTTTCTTGATTTTCGGTCAAGTTTAAACGTTCGTGATTCTACCCACCCTACAGTTATGGACGGAGCCACATGAGAGCCAGGGTGGCCCTAGGCCCACTCTCAAATTCTGAAAAAAAAATTCTTTTATATTGTTAACTTGTTAATATATATAATGTGGTGCAAATATTAACCAGGAAGTTCTTTAATTCAACTGGTAGAGGTGTTCGTCCACCTTCAAGATACTTAGGTTCGATCCCATTTGTCTCCAAATTTTTAAACATGCGAATGCACTTAATTCCCCTTCATTTGAATCATAACTACAAGCTACAATTTTAGCCACTTATTTATACTCTTGTTTTCACAATTTAACCCATCTTTTAATTCTTTAACAAATCAGCTTTAGAAATTTATACTTTCTGCCCCTCAAATTATATATAATTTTATTTTTTTAGTTACCTTTTAAGTTTTTTCATATTTTACTTATATAAAAAAAAAGTTGTATTTAGGGGACCAAATTTTAGTTTTCGTACAGATCTTCAAAATCAACGGACTCTCTCTCTCTCTCTCTCTCTCTCTCTCTCTCTCTCTCTTTATATATATATATATATATATATATATATATATATATATATATATATATATATATATATATATATATATATATATATATGTGTGTGTGTGTGTGTGTGTGTGTGGTGTGTATGTTTTCTAACTAATTTACTAGGAACACCCTAAAAAAATTTTTTGGTTTCGCCCCTGCCTACAGTATGGTGTAAAAAGCCAAAATAAGTGATTTTAGCCATTATAAAAAGAAAACTGATTCCTGAACCCCTTTTACGCTCATGTCATGTCGAGGTATTGCAGAAAAAAAAACTGCAAAATCCGATCCAATTTATTGTAATCGATTAGTTAACATGTTGGTTAACCGTATTCTAAAACACGAAAAAGAAAAACATTGGCTTATTAAATTATCTATCGAACCGTGAAAAGAATTCAACAAATACAGAAAGAAATTCACTATATTGTTTACGTCAAGCAATACATGGAGTAACTTTAAAATAAAATAAAAAAAAAAAAGAATAGTAAGGTACCCATAATTTTTACTCGTAATCAAACCATGTTTATTAATTTACCAATAGTATCAATATATTAAACATAAGTATATAACATATATTCGACAACTAAACTAAGGATGTTATTATAAATAATTTTAAAATACATTGATTATATATAAATATATGTGTATATTATTACAAAAAATCTGCTACTTATATCAAAACAAAGACCCATTGTCGTTTCTAATAATTTGGACTTAGTTTGGTAAACTAGTTGTAGTAATATCTAGTAGCTTTGGAAGTTGTAGCAATGAAAGTATATGTTGTCATAAGGATTTTTATAACGTTTAAGGATTTTTATAACGTTTTTAATAATTTCGACTTAGTTTGGTAAACTCAATGTTCTAAATAACGTAAGGTGTGACTTGACGGCAATGTCAAACTCAAGTTTTTTCAAACTTTGGCGAGTCACGTCGTTTGTAAGGCGTGATTTATGGCGGCAATTTTGTATATAATTAATATTTTTATATGTATTTCCAACTACTATTCATTTTTATACACATATATGAGTTAAAACGACATTTAGGTAAAACTTGGCGGCAGGTATAAGCTTTGAAGTCATGACGCGCCATAAAGATCTTTTTAGAACATTGGGTAAGGGTCAATGGATTGCAAAGTATATGTTGTCATAAGTATTTTTATAACGTTTAACAAAGTTGGCTCAAGAAATAAACAAAGAGAGTTGAGAATAATTGGGCTACACCCAAATGAGGAGAGAGTGTGAGAAATTATAGGAAATAGGTAAATTTATAATTCCTATTATGCCCTTCTGACCATTTAAATGTTACACCCTAATGCCAGTAGTTTTAGAACTTTTCATAAATCGTCCATTCAATAATAAGCTTAGATCTAAGTATTTAAATGGTCCAGAAGTGTTCTCGCGTTCTCAACCTTTTAGGTGTTCTCATTTGATCCTACTCATATATATATATATATATATATATATATATATATATATATATATATATATATATATATATATATATATATATATATATATCCACTTTGCTTAACTTGGTACAATAGTGTTAATGATCCATAAACTATACTTATATAGTTTATTATAATATATGATTATTGTACCTATATATACATATATAGAGGCTAGCATGCTTAGATATTCATAATTAACAAGTATTTTACATCTAGCACAAATAAGTGAGTCATTAGTATGAAAATGTTTATTTTTCTAGTTTTTGACTTTTAACGTCACAAACGGCAAATAGTGAAATATAGTCGATGTACTTACCTTACCAGCCTCATACATCTTCCCTGGTCCCTGCTCATTGCAAGGAGTTATGTAAAACTTATTTTTACATTTTTGTGTTTTTTAGGCCAAGTTAACTTTATATGTTTTAAACAACATATTTAATTTTGGTCAAAACCCACAAAAATGGTGTCATAACCTAGTTATGAACATTTTTATTAGAAAACCTATTTTTGCATAAAATGATAGATTTTGAAGTATTTTTTTTGTAAAACTAAATCTTTGGTATTTTTGACTAGTTTCAAGACATATGTCCAGAATAACATATTTTGACTTATGTTCCACAAAATTGGTGTAATAACTTGGTTATAACCATTTTTGTTAGACTAATCATATTATGCTCATAAAAACCCTACTTTTTATTGTTTTGTGTTTATAACTTTTTCATAAGAACATATAGCATGTTTATACTTGTTTTTCATAGTTTTGTATTTTAAACATACTTTTACATCTAAATGTTCATAAATCTTGGTAATAACATTATTTCATGTATTTAACACTTTTACCCAACATGTAAGCAAGCATGCATAACAACTTGTATATTTATACAAGTTTACTTATTTTCTCCCCCAAAAACTTAGAAATCTCGAAAATAAAGGGGTATGAACTCACCTTATGTGTGTTTTCTTGATGAATGAAAGTTGTAGATGGAGAGTTTCAAGTCAAGAACACTTGAAGAACACTTTGAAGATTTGAAGATCCTATGAATAGTAACATATGATAATGTGTGTATATGGATTGAAACTAGTATGCAAGTGTGTAGAATCACTAGAAGATGAAGGAAGTACTTACCAAAAGTTCAAGAACCAACTTGGAAGAAATTTGCTAGAGAGAATGAGAGCTTAAACTTGAAGAAGAAGTGAAAAATGAAGAATATGATGATGAATGAAGGCCTCTCGGGTCTCGGCCAACTTTAAGAGAGAGAGAGGGAGAGAGAGAGAGAGAGAGAGAGAGAGTGTGTGTGTGTGTGGGAAAAGGGGTGGGGGTGGGTAGGGTGGGTTATGGGGGTGGTATGGGGGACATGGATGAGACTAAAGGTGGCTACTCTAGGGTTAAGTAGTTGGGTAATTAAGGTGAGAGTACAAGCCTAATTAACTAGTGACTTTTTATAAAAAAAAAGTCAACCTTTTATAAACTTTAGGTGTTTTTTATAAAAATGTTGGTGTCTTATAAAATAAATATGGTATAAAGGATGTATAAAATATCTAATTTGAATTATAAAAATTCAAATTATTATAACAAGCATTATTATCAAAGTAATAATACATTACATGTAGCCTTTGCTATGATCTTGCCCCGTAGTGTCTTTTATAAAAATGTTGTGTTTGTAGCCTTTGCTATGATCTTGCCCCGTAGTGTTAGGTTTATGAACTTTACTACATTGTGTTATAAGTATTATTTATTCCCAAATAATATATAGCTGAATTATCGAGTTGTTACGTTACTAACCCTAATTAGGGTTTATATTTGATAATTGGTAAGAAAAGAGGTACTTTGTATTAATATATGTAATTCATACATTAGGAATATTAGGAAACATAGTGCTTATCCTAAAGTCCTAATACTAGTCGAGTTGATTTGGTTGAATTGTTGACTTTGTTTGACCCAAAATTGACAATTGTCACATGATCCCCCCGTTAGAAGGAATTTCATCCCGAAATTAGCATTCTGAGTGGGTCCTCAAGGGTTAGGGAAAAGATATGGGTATTTTTGTTTCATCTGTTCCTCGCGTTCCCAAGTAAATTCAGGTCCTCGCTTGGCGTTCCAACAGACCTTCACTATGGGTATGCAGCTTTGCTTTGTTCTCTTGATTTCCATGTCCATGATTTCCACAGGTTCCTCGACGAAGTGGAGACTCTTGTTTACTTCACTTTCATCAAGTGGAATGACGAGACTCTCGTCGGACAGGCACTTCTTCAAATTGGACACATGGAAGGTGGGGTGTACGTTACTGAGTTCCTGCGGTAGTTGAAGTCTGTAAGCCACCGGGCCGATCCTGGCGAGGATCTCGAATGACCCGATATACCTTGGATTCAGTTTTCCACATTTTCCAAAACGTATCATTCCCTTCCAGGGTGAAACCTTCAACAGTACGCGGTCATCAACCTGGAATTCCAAGGGTTTTCGTCGTTTATCCGCATAACTCTTTTGTCGATCCCGGGATGCCTTAAGTCATTCACGGATCTGAACGATCTTCTCTGTAGTTTCTCGTATGATATCAGGGCCGTTAAGTGTGCTATTTGGCACTTGTCCTCTTGCTAGCTGCGTGTCACCCACCTCTGCGCAACACAGAGGTGATCTGCACTTGCGCCGATAGCGGGCTTCAAATGGAGCAACTTTGATGCTAGTGTGATAACTTTTGTTGTATGATAGCTCGATGAGCAGTAAATGGGTATCCCAAGCTTTACCGAAGTCTATCACACAAGCTCTCAACATGTCTTCCAATGTCTGAATGGTTCTCTCGCTTTACCTATCGATTTGAGGGTGATAAGTTGTACTCATGTCGAGCCTGGTTCCCAAGGACTTTTGTAGTGATTGCCAAAATCGTGAGGTAAACCTTCTATGTCTGTCATAGATAATGGATATTGGCACACCATGCAATCGTACAATTTCTTTGAGGTATGTCCTTGTTAGCTTCTCCACCTTGTCTGTCTCTTTTATTGGTAGGAAGTGCGCGAATTTGGTTAACCTATCGAAAATCACCCATATGGTGTCGAGTCCACCAGTTGTCTTGGGCAATTTAGTTATGAAGTCCATGGTTATCCACTCCCACATCTACTCGGGTATATCCGGTTGTTGTAGCTAACCCGAGGGCTTTTGGTATTCTACTTTGACCTTGGCGCAAGTTAGGCACTTGTCCACAAAAGTAGCAATTTATGCCTTCATTATTGGCCACCAATAGAGTTTCTTGAGGTCTAGATACATCTTATCACACTCGGGGTGAACAGAGTACTTGGTCTTGTGAGCCTCGTACATAATAGCGTCTCTGTAACTGCCAATATTCGGTGTCCAAATTCGATTCATGAGATAATAAGCCCCGTCACCCTTGAGTTCAAGGTTTTTATCCATTCCTCGCAAGGCTTCACTTGCGACATTTTCAGGTTTCAAAGCCTCAAGTTGTGCCTCCTTGATTTGCATGGACAGGTGTGAATGGATGGTCATGGTTAAGGATTTTAATCGGCGGCCCGAGTATTCTTTTCGACTTAGGGCATCCGCTACTACGTTGGCCTTGCCTGGGTGATAAAGAATTTCGTATTCGTAATCATTTAGTAGCTCTACCCATCTTCGTTGTCTCATGTTGAGCTCCTTATGATTGAGAATGTGTTGGAGACTCTTATGGTCAGTGACGATTGTACACTTTGTACCATAGAGGTAGTGTCTCCAGATCTTCAGGGCAAACACTACTGCTCCCAATTCGAGGTCATGTGTGGTGTAGTTGACCTCGTGAGTCTTAAGTTGTGTCGAGGCATATGCAATGACCTTTCCTCGTTGCATGAGCACACATCCTAGACCTTGCTTGGCCGCATCGCAGTAGACCACAAAGTCTTCTGTCCCTTCTAGAAGGGAAAAGATCGAAGCACTGCATAGGGCTTGTTTTAGCATTTGGAAGGCATTTTCTTGTTTATCCTTCCAGTTGAAGGTCACTCCTTTCTGATTCAAGGTAGTGAGTGGCTTTGCGATCTTGGAAAAATTTTGTATGAACCTCTTGTAGTAGCAAGCAAGGCCTAAGAACTGGCGGATTTCCGTCGGTGTCCTTGGCGTTTCCTAATTCTCAATTGCTTTGATTTTTTAGGGATCCACATGTATCCCTTCCTTGCTGACCACATGTCCCAAGAAGTCCACCTTTCAGATCCAGAATTCACATTTCGAAAACTTCGCATATAGTTTCTCCGTCCTTAACGTCTCCAAGACTTGCCGTAGGTGTTGACCATGCTCTTCCTTACTTCGTGAAAAAATTAGTATGTCATCGATGAATACTATCACGAATTTATCCATGTAAGATCGGCATACACGATTCATTAGGTCCATGAATACCGCGGGCACATTATTTAATCCGAAGGGCATCACCACGAACTCATAGTGACCGTAGCGAGTCCTAAACGCCGTTTTAGGGATATCTTCCTCCTGGACTCGTAGCTGATGGTACCCTGACCTCAGATCGATTTGTTAGAAGTAGCTCGCTCCCTGAAGTTGGTCGAACAGGTCGTCGATTCGGGGTAGGGGATATCAGTTTTTGATGGTGAGTTTGTTCAACTCTCGATAGTCAATGCACATACGAAATGATCTGTCTTTCTTCTTTACGAACAGAACTGGTGCTCCCCAGGGTGAGAAGCTTGGTCTCATGAAGCCTTTGCTCAACAGTTCGTTCATTTGACTGGACAATTCCTGCATTTCATTCGGGGCCAATCGATACAGTGATTTGGCTATGAGGGTGGCTCCTGGAATCAAGTCGATTCTGAACTCGACTTGTCGGACGGGTGGTACTCCCG
Source organism: Lactuca virosa (assembly GCF_052849685.1). Taxonomy (NCBI): domain Eukaryota; kingdom Viridiplantae; phylum Streptophyta; class Magnoliopsida; order Asterales; family Asteraceae; genus Lactuca; species Lactuca virosa. The sequence continues at coordinate 66,158,498 of NC_136427.1, read as the reverse complement.
AAGGTCTTCTAGGAATACGCCAGGAAAGTTACAGACCTCAGGAATATCCTTGGTGTTTGTCACTTCTCTCTTCTGGTCAACAACGTGAGCTATGAACGTGTGGTACTTCTTGTGCGGGTATTTTCGATCCTTGATGCAGGAGACGATTCGGAAGTTTGTGTCGGGTTTGTCATCGTAGATGACAAGGGTTTCGTTACTCGGTAGGCTAGGGCGAACGACCTTTTCGTAACACATGATATCGGCATGGTGAGGACTTAACCAATTCATACCAATGATAACGTCAAAGCTTCTTATTGTAATTGGCATTAGTTCGATTTGGAAGGAATGGTTGTTTAGAGTTAGAGTGCATCCTATGTATATGTCGTTTGTGGTTTCGGTCTTCCCGTTAGCCATTTCTACGGTAAATATTTCGTTAAGTGTTTGAGGTTTTTTTTTGAGGAAATGTTCAAATTTATGACTCACGAAACTCCTCTCTGCACCGCTATCAAATAGTATGCATGCATATGTGTTATTGGGGAGAAACGTACCAGTAACCACCGCGGGGTCTTTCATCGCCTCTTCGTGTCCTATTGTTAGGACTCATCCTATGCCTCCAGCATTTCTGTTGTTGGCTTTTGGGCACTCTCTCTTGAAATTCCCCGTTTCACCTCATCCGTAGCATGCTTGGCTCACCCCCGACATTTGTGGCCTGGGTGGTGTGTTAAACTGGCGCCCTATAGAATCGGGCGGTATGCCCCTTTTGGTTACAGCTATTGCAATGCATTTCCCAGCAAGCCTCATTGTGTTGCATTTGGGTAGGCTCCCAGCATATTGTTTCGTTTGTGTTGGGGCGGCAGGGACAGTGGCTCAAAAAAAACAAAAACAAAAAAACAAACAAACTCTACGTTAAGTAAAGTTGCAAGAATACGATTAACCTCTGGATTTGAAATCACTGTTTATATACCCGGTATTGGTGATAATTCACAAGAACATTATTTATTCTTAGTAAGAGGGGGAGGGTTAAGGATTTACCCAATGTGTGCTACCATATTGCTTGAGATGATGATGGAGTAAAGGATCGGTGTGAGATGTCACATTCCAAGACTTGTATCCTTTGATGATGTCATGTGAATTGCTAGCAACATATTAAGTGTATGCCTAATTCAATAACGAAAGTTTCATAAGGGTAATGGATCATGCTAACTTGAGACAAAAGATCTTCTTGCTAAAGAGATTCAATTATGAACTATTATATGTACAAAGTTCAATATTGAAAAATTTTCAAAGGTTTTCCCTGACTTTGTCTGTGTCAACAAAGAATTCGAAATGTTAGCGTATATATTTATTATGTAATGTATTTGTATTTAGATAGTTAGCCCATACGTAGCCCTTGGCCTATTTGATGTATTTCTCTATATACGACTAATAAAGTAATACAAGGCATGGGATTTTAATCACGATTACATGGTATCAGAGAACCCTAGTCGTTGAATAAGCTCTTCTTCTCTTCTTGATTCTGTTTCCTTCCCTCTCTTTCGTCAATCATGCTTGACACTGATGCTTCATCATATTCTGTCCCTCCTCTTCTTTGCGGGCTCTTGTGTCGGTTGGCCCTTCTTCTTGTTTCAGAATTTCCTTTTGTCGTCTCCTCCTTTCGTTCATTCGGGGGTGGGTGTCATAGTGCCCTGGCGGACTCCATGATCCACAAGCATTTTTGCCAAGCGTTTGGCACTGTTAAAGGTGGATGGGTTTGTAGATACCACATTCCCTTGAATCGGGGGGGATAGTCCCTAGATATAACGTTCCACCTTTTTCCTTTCCGGGGTGACCATCCCGGGATATAGCACCACCAAGTCGCTGAACCTGGTAGTATAGGCTGCTACATCGGAGCCCGTCATCGTGAGGTTCCAGAGTTCTTGCTCTAGCTTCTGAACTGCGGCCCTCAGGCAGTATTCTTCCAGCATCATCATTTTTAAATCCTCCCAACTCATAGAGCTGGCCACAGGGAGGGTTAGTGATTTGATGTGGCCATTCCACCAGGAGAGGGCCCCGTCAGTGAATGTGCAAGTCGCGAATATGACCATGCTTTCTTTCGGGCACACACATATTTCGAACACCGATTTTGTCTTCTCGAACCATCTAGTAAAGGAAATGACACCTCCGCTTCCATAAAAAGACTTGGGCTTGCAATTCAAGAAGTCCTTGTAGGAGCATCCTCTTCGGTGTCTATGGCTTTCGCCATGATTAGAACTGTTGGTACCGTTTCCATTCCCATTTGTACCATTAGTACTAATTTGGGCCATGACGGCTGTCACAACGGCTTGGAAGGCAGCAGAGTCCATCTGTGGAGGTGGTGGCGGTGGAGTTATTGATGTGTTGCCGACATGTCTAATAATTCTGCGTGGTGGCATTCTTCTGCCATAAAGTTTAAAGAATGGGATGATGGTAAGTCCTCGATAATGGTTATGAATCTATTATTATCGAATTGAAATGTCTCAGTTATGTATGTATTATGCCCCGCCTTTATTGTAACTTGTAAGCAATTCATAAATAGAAATCTACTATAATAAGTAAACATTTGCATAACAATTTATGAATTTAATAGCAATACCCAATGAAATAAAATGCATGCCAATTTCATTGATAACATATAATATTAGTACATGGTTCTGGAAAAATTGACCTTTATGAAAGTCTACAATACATCCAAAGTAACGAAAATTTTGGACAGCATAACGACCCCTTGAATAGTGTAATCACTTATTCGTAGGGTCGAACCTACATACAAGAAGGAGTAGCACCAACGCTCACTCATAAACCTAATCTATAACAAAATTCGAGTAGTGTAAGCACTACTCGTGGCATATGGTATCTTGCGGTCCCCAGAATATAGCCATAAACGCCTGCATCTCCTCCGCTCGGTGCTCGACTTCGATCACCCTCTACTCAAGGGAGGCGTGTCTGTCTCTATACTTTCTGGTCTCAGCTCGAGCGGTCGTGAGTTCCTCCTGAAGGCCGTCAATGATCCCGCGAGTCCGGTCGTGGTCCTCGTCTAGTCGCCAGAATTGGGCGGCAGTGACCTCGGCTCTGGCACCTATATCCAAGATCTAGCTAGAGGATGCCCTCTCCTGCTCGCCGAGGCGTTTGATATGATGGATCATGACAGGGATAGCCCTGTCTGCTGGACCCTCGTGGCGGAGGTCGTAAAAGCCTCGCTCCATTCCATAAGGGGGCGTTGGCCCTGCTAATGGCTCCACCTCCGTAAGTCCTCCGCCTATCGGGGTGTCGGACCCTGGAAACTCTGTCTGTATGCAGAAACGCGGATGACATAGGGTGGGTTGATGACTTCGGTCTCTGCATCGGAGTCCTCCTCCTCGTCCGTGTCGTCGTCCTCTATCTGCTCCTCAGGATCCTCCTTCGGATCCTCCTTCATCTGCTCCTCAGGATCCTCCTCTATCCAACCACCGTTCCCATGGTTGGGGAAATAGGGGTCTCCTGGTAAATGAAATCCTGCCATGACTTCTGTGCAAGGATAAAAGTATAAGAAACACATTAAGAGTCTAGGTGCATGGTTCTATAGTATCATAAAATACTCCTATAGTATTTTAAATTTTATTTTTGGTTCTTAGAGTTACTTTGTATGGTGTGTTGGTAAGTTTTAGACTCGTTGTTCACCACGACTATTCCCAAACACATGTTAGTCATATCTCGCATAAATATAGTTGATCAGGCTATATTTATCCAAGATATGATTACATAACTATCTAGGCCTAATCGCAGTGTTCAACTTATCTTTTTACTTTTGTATTTTTTTTGTTATGACACCATTTTAGTATGTATGTCTATACTTATAAAAATATAATTATATTTTAAAAGTATACTTGTGCGAAAATGTTTAGTCAGAGAGTTTTAGTCCCATTGTATTTATAGTTGTATATCTTACATGGTTTGATATACTTAGTTCACTATAAACAATGCTTTGATACCAATCTGTCATACCCCCAAACCAGGATGGCGGAAACGTCCGGGGGTGGATGAATTTCATGTATTGTATCATAATATAATGAATAATAGTGATCAACGCAAACACAATTATCATAAATATAATTGAGAAAGTTACATTGTTTTAAGATTTGCATGTTTCAAAATCAATTACAATATGATGATAAAAAGATTTGTTCGACGCCATAGCGTCCCATCCTCAAAAGCTTGTAATTACCTGATTTAATGATTTCCATAGAATACAAGTAGTTTTGAAAAGTGTCAACAATTAAGTTGGTGAGTTCATAAGAGTTTGTATGAAGAATTGTAAATCTTTCCTTGTAAAGTGATAGTGTTTGTTTCCAGAGAATCCAATATTTTCCTTAAAATGAGTTGTAGTCTTAGAAACCCTAAGACAGAAATGTACAAGTATTTCCATACTTAAAATAGTAATATGCAGTTTTAATTTATATAAAACCGTTTGAATGTATGTTTCCCCGTAAACTAAATATATCGTTGTTTCCCCATTTGAGTTATTATAACCGTGCTAAAGACATAGATGGCCTGTTACGACGTTCTTCAATCGTCAGAATGTTAGACATTTGTCACCCCATACCTGTCGGTCTAGCTGTTTCAAGCAGCTTAGTTGTGGGATTGTCAGTCTCGTATAGATCTATACACAAGTATCACACTCTCTTACGGGAGATTCTGGTTATAATACAAGACTTTTGTAGGTACACTGATATGTACGATGAAGACTTTGACTCACAAAAATTGATTCAACGAGTTTACGTTTTGTTGTAATGAAAACCTTTGTATGTGTAATTATCACTTTTCCATGATAATAAAATAGTATAAAATAATTACATATATATATATATATATATATATATATATATATATATATATATATATATATATATATAAGGAAATAATCAAATGAGAACGCCTAAAAGGTTGAGAACGCGAGAACAATTGTGAACCAATCATCATATAAGGGCATAAAAGGAATTTTACAGTATAATTAATTATGGATGATTTATGATTAATTAATTAATTCCTATAATCATGGGATTTAATATGATTAATAGATTTTTTTACCCAAATATTAGGAACTTATATAATCTATTTTAAATTAACAAAATCAATAAAATGATTTTAAAAAACGTTTTTAGCATAATTTTAAAAAAAAATGTTATTTTTTTTGCTTTAAGTTTTTTTTACCAACCACATCAAAAATACTGACGCATTAATCATTTTATCCGAATATTAGTAATCATGCATGAATGAATATATATTTGTAGTCATATGAAACCGGTAATAATCTTGAATGAATAGATGAATTAATTTATATTCATAAATGAATAAAACACAATTAAAGAAACATCACCATAAAAACATCTAAATATGAATTGCTTCAATCATTAATGAATATACATCTAATCTTATGAATACATTTAAATACACAGTTAATCACTAATGAATACACATTTATTCATAAATGAATCGAAAACATTGTTAAGAGACAAAGAATTTCTAATATGGTATCGACTTTGGCTTCCTCGGTTAAAGAGATTGATTCGTTGTAGATCTCCGATGGGTCACAGAGGCGTGGTAGTCCGACGATGATTTTTCTCAGACCGCCTTAATCTTTTCTGTCACCCGACTTCCCTTTTCCATAGCATTCTTTCTATGTGTATATTTTTTTCTGATCAAGCTATTGTATCTGTATCAACATAAAAACCCAATATTGATAAATGAATAAGACATGAGTGAAAAAAATAATGTAATATAATAAGCCAGACTATGATATTCACTGTTCATAAATGAATAATGTTTTAGTTAAAAAAAATAAGACATTTGACATTGTATTCATATAAGATTAAAATTGAATTTTTATTGATAAATTCACATAGTCATATTTCATAGATGAATAAAACTAGATTCATCTATGAATATGTCTAAATGATGAACATGAATCACTCAAGATTTACAGAAACCAACAATCAAACACTTGGTGTGCATGAAGAGATTCATCCAAAAACCCATTTAACAGACATAAAAAGGAAGAGGAAAATGGTATTCAATAAGCAAGAACCTCTTTTCTTATCATAAGAAGCCCAACTGCATATTCATTGTTATGTTTATGTTTCCTATGCCACAGCATGCCAAGAAAGACCCAATTTTGCTATATATTGGACACAACATAAAAGCAATTTCAAAAACATTTGCAGAGGCTATCTAAATATTGAACATAAACCAATGAAATTGAATCAGATGGTAATCACAAGCTAGCACAGGAAAAACACAAAACCTCGGTACAAAAAGAGGCACTCAGTTAAATAACTGAAACATACATTATCAATACACAGATGGTCGATGGGAACACGTTTAAACAATTCAAAAAAAAAACGTACCTGCTTAAATCCACGAGATAAACGGTAATAAGCTAATCACAACAATGCACAAAGGAGACCGCTGATTCCATACACTTTCTTTTTCCAGATTTTCTCACTTTGTTGATTGCAGGGGTGCGCCGGTGGCCAGTAGTTAACGGAAGTGAGATAGCCGCTGGACCTTGAAAAAACGGAAATTAAATGAGAACTTCTTCGACAAGGAGACAATAGTAGAAAGAGTATCATCGATGTTATCAACCTTAATCAAAGACACAATCTTACACTGAATTGCATCTTCGTCATCAGGAGCAACAGATAAAACTGCAGAAAAACAATATTAACTTAAATCAATGACGAATCTGGCGACTAGGATGTGGGAAACATCGAAGGTATTTGGAATTGGATCGCCGAGTGAAGAGAGGAAAGAAGAGGGAGCGTAATTCATAGAGGAAAGCGGCTTATTATGAAACCATAGAGAGAAAGAGGGAGAGAGGGGGGGGGGGTAAAGATACGGGTATAAGAAAGGAATGAGGAGAGAGTGTGAGAAATTATAGGAAATAGGTAAATTTATAATTCCTATTATGCCCTTCTGACCATTTAAATGTTACACCCTAATGCCAGTAGTTTTAGAACTTTTCATAAATCGTCCATTCAATAATAAGCTTAGATCTAAGTATTTAAATGGTCCAGAAGTGTTCTCGCGTTCTCAACCTTTTAGGTGTTCTCATTTGATCCTACTCATATATATATATATATATATATATATATATATATATATATATATATATATCCACTTTGCTTAACTTGGTACAATAGTGTTAATGATCCATAAACTATACTTATATAGTTTATTATAATATATGATTATTGTACCTATATATACATATATAGAGGCTAGCATGCTTAGATATTCATAATTAACAAGTATTTTACATCTAGCACAAATAAGTGAGTCATTAGTATGAAAATGTTTATTTTTCTAGTTTTTGACTTTTAACGTCACAAACGGCAAATAGTGAAATATAGTCGATGTACTTACCTTACCAGCCTCATACATCTTCCCTGGTCCCTGCTCATTGCAAGGAGTTATGTAAAACTTATTTTTACATTTTTGTGTTTTTTAGGCCAAGTTAACTTTATATGTTTTAAACAACATATTTAATTTTGGTCAAAACCCACAAAAATGGTGTCATAACCTAGTTATGAACATTTTTATTAGAAAACCTATTTTTGCATAAAATGATAGATTTTGAAGTATTTTTTTTGTAAAACTAAATCTTTGGTATTTTTGACTAGTTTCAAGACATATGTCCAGAATAACATATTTTGACTTATGTTCCACAAAATTGGTGTAATAACTTGGTTATAACCATTTTTGTTAGACTAATCATATTATGCTCATAAAAACCCTACTTTTTATTGTTTTGTGTTTATAACTTTTTCATAAGAACATATAGCATGTTTATACTTGTTTTTCATAGTTTTGTATTTTAAACATACTTTTACATCTAAATGTTCATAAATCTTGGTAATAACATTATTTCATGTATTTAACACTTTTACCCAACATGTAAGCAAGCATGCATAACAACTTGTATATTTATACAAGTTTACTTATTTTCTCCCCCAAAAACTTAGAAATCTCGAAAATAAAGGGGTATGAACTCACCTTATGTGTGTTTTCTTGATGAGTGAAAAGTTGTAGATGGAGAGTTTCAAGTCAAGAACACTTGAAGAACACTTTGAAGATTTGAAGATCCTATGAATAGTAACATATGATAATGTGTGTAAATGGATTGAAACTAGTATGTCAGTGTGTAGAATCACTAGAAGATGAAGGAAGTACTTACCAAAAGCTCAAGAACCAACTTGGAAGAATTTTGCTAGAGAGAATGAGAGCTTAAACTTGAAGAAGAAGTGAAAAATGAAGAATATGATGATGAATGAAGGTTTGTCGGCCGAGTTTAAGAGAGAGATGGGGAAGAGGGGTGAGGGGGGTGGGTGGGTAGGGTGGGTTATGGGGGTGGTATGGGGGACATGGATGAGACTAAAGGTGGCTACTCTAGGGTTAAGTAGTTGGGTAATTAAGGTGAGAGTACAAGCCTAATTAACTAGTGACTTTTTATTAAAAAAAGTCAACCTTTTATAAACTTTAGGTGTTTTTTTATAAAAATGTTGGTGTTTTATAAAATAAATTTGGTATAAAGGATGTATAAAATATATAATTTGAATTATAAAAATTCAAATTATTATAACAAGCATTATTATCAAAATAATAATACGTTACATGAAAGTTAGGTTGAATTCTCAATTTCGTTTCGTTAAAATTTGGTGTTTGCCATGTATAGACTTTGTCGTATTTGGTAACGAATTCACCAAAAGTTCGTGTTTGTAGCCTTTGCTATGATCTTGCCTCGTAGTGTTAGGCTTATGAACTCTACTGCATTGTGTTACAAGTATTATTTATTCCTAAATAATATATAGCTTAATTATCGAGTTGTTACGTTACTAACCATTATTAGGGTTAATATTTGATAATTGGTAAGAAGAAAGGTACTTTGTATTATTATATGCAAGTCGTACATTAGGAATATTAGGAAACATAGTGCTTATCCTAAAATCCTAATACTAGTCGAGTTTACTTTGTTGACTTGTTGACTTTGTTTGACCCAAAATTGACAGTTGTCACAACTGTACGTGCGTTGAAGAACAAAATCTATTTGAATCAAGGATTATATCCAGAAACAGACTCATATCGATGCAATCAACCCTCCTTCTCAAATGGACCAGGGGGCGGATCTGAAGTTCAGTTTACCCACACAAGTGGAGCAACGAATCTACCAACACCCCCCACTACCATCACTGCTTCTTCATCTCCGGTCATGTCTCAGCTTCAGGCTCAGGTCATGGCTTCTCGAGCAACTGACATTGACGCCGACGACGATGAACTTGACTTTTGTTTTGCTCATCCCTCTATAAACAGGGGCCCTCCTGTTAATGCTTACATCATCGCACATAAACAAGTTTACCCTTCAAAATAAGAACTGATGGATGCACCTTTCTCTCCCTTTCATACAGTTTCAAGAGCAAAAGTGCTTCTCCAACCGCCACCACCTAGCAATCAGTAGCCGAAAACCCTAGTAATCAACCGCCATCGTCATTCCGATGAACGCTAGAGTTTTAAACGGTGAGGTCGTCAGAGAATGAGAGAGACGAATTGATTGTTTTCTTGTTCGTCGAGGTATGGTTTGCAGAGGCGAAGTGGGGTGATTTCCGATCTTTGGTTGAAGTTTGCTTAGCGGTTTGTTTCTTTGAGAGCTTTATGGTTGAGGTAGCAGTGGCGGTTGATGTTAGGAGGGTGGAGGTGTTGGATCGATAACCACAAGAAAGATCTAATATAAATACACAGATCAATTCACACACATAAACCTAGAGAAGATACGCCCTTTTAGTAGTCTTGATCTTTCCTCACTTGAATGGGTCTTCACATCTCTTTTTGATTCTCAAATGGAGTTGAGTTTGCTCGACGTTTACAAGAGGGAGAGAGAGAGAGAGAGAGAGAGTATTTTATTTTTAAATGTTTTTTAATTGCTGGTAATAAAAAAAATGAAAAATTAAATAATAAGGACAAAATCTTCTTTACAAATAAGTTTAAACTAAATTGGACTAAACTCACAAGAAAATGAAACTTTTAGACCATTGATGCTAGTCCATACTTTTATGGCCCAAACATGTTTGTTTTGACATACCACATGGACCATTCTTGCATATTGTCTTTGGTTGACAAAGAAACTTTAATTATTTAAATTTCATTAAATTTTGGGTTAGAAGGATTTGATCATTATTTGGCTAGCAAAGACTTTAGATTCATTTTCTTATACTTTATTAAAAAGATAAAAATGCTATGACACTCTTTATTTTAACCATGATTCACCAAATCAAAAGAAATTACAATCATATTTTTCACACCCCAACCTTCCGCTGACCCACCCATCCAACTTCACCCACATCCACACTCACACCGACATTCACATGCATATGCCTATGTTTATGTTGACAAGTTTGAGTGCATAAGAATTTAACAAATGAAGTTTTTAACTAAAGGAATGTTTTATCATTTTCATTCAAAATAATAATAAGTTACAAAAAATCAATGAAATGGTATTTTGGTCATATTAAATAATTTAGTCTCCAATTCTATTGACAAATCTATATAAACCAAATAGAAAGCAGATTTTGTCTCATGCCAACTAATCGCATAATAGATTTCAGTTCCTTCAAAATTTAATTCATTTGATAGATTTCATTCCTCCAAAATCATTATTCGAACCAAATACCCCATAAATAATCAACTTAGTAGAATATATAAAAATGTAATATTAGCCTTTTATCGACTCCCTATTTAGATTTTTATTTGAATGATTATAAATTGGTTTTAAAAGATTCGACTCCATTATCTTGAGAATTAAAATTTTGCAACATAATTATGAAATATGATTTTATAGAAAAAATAGTTACTTAGTACCATGTTGTAACGTAGTAGTATAGGGCTATACAATGTATGCAACATATATAACCTGATCCATATATGACTTATGAAAAATTATCATCATAGAAACAACCTTGGATTTTGAGAATTTGTAGTGTTCATCTTCAATATCAAGTATCTTGCCAAAAAATTGATTTGAACAAAAATACTCATTTAATTAGAAATTTTCGAAATATGGTTATACCATAAGTTAATTTACTAAATATGCTCATTTTGAAATTTATGATTCATCATAAAAACTCCTCCAAAAACCTTAAAATTTATGATTCATCATAAAAACTCGAAAATCAAATAAAATGGATGAGCTTCATCGGTATTAAGAAAAAAATGTTTGCACCTACCCTTGTGAAAGAAACAAGAATAGAAGATGATTTTTGTTAGATTTTGGGTCTAAGAATATTAATATATACTTAGATAATTCTAGAATCGTGATTGCAGTCGCTTTCCAAAATCTGTGATTTCGACCCTAGAGCCTGGGGGTATCACGAAATCTGATTTATGATAATCAAAGAATGACAATTTAGAAGTCATGTCACAAACACAAAAAATACCTTATTGTTTTGTGTTTTTATGAGATAGAGAATCTGATGATCAATTTTCGAGTATGGAAAATCCAACATTTTTCTGGAACATTCACTATGTTCTTATACAAGGAAGAAAGGTGGTTAAATGGTGGTTACATCCATTTTGGCGCCAAAATGGTGGTTATAAGACATAACTGAGTCTTACATCTCAATGATGTCACAACCTGTTTTGGAACTACTGTCAGAGGCTCTGCTTTTTGAACCCCACAAGGGACGTTACCCCTAGACCCCTCTAGGGGCGCTGTACCTAGGATCCCTGTACCCAAGGGCGCTACCCTCGGACCCCCGTATTTCCTAATTCATATTTATCACTCCGGATGTGCACATCGCATCTCTAGTCTCTGTATGTAAATAGAACTCAGTTTTCCAAACCTGGGAAAACTGCTATCAACAGCAATGCCATTCTTAATTAGTCTTAGTTTCCATAAAAAACACCCATTTTCAAGGGCAACCATTTGTTCCAAAGATTTTGATAAAGAGATCTCTAGCCAGTCTCTTCTTTTGAGAGGACAACTCAATCAACTCGGCGGATCCCCTCTTGTCAAAATACTGAAAGCGAGAGTGAAGCATGTGTTTCGTTTACATTCTAACTATTTTACCATAGTTAAGAGAGTCAAGACGATCTTCCTTTTCTTTTGCCATCTGAATATTACTCCCTCCGTCCCAAAATAATAGTCCACAAACAAAAAACACACAGTTTAAGAAAACATTAATTATCATTAACTTTATTAAATAAAATGACAGTCTTACCCTTCTGTTGCATTTAATTCTATGGTAGTTGCATTTAATTTTATGGTAATTTAACTAACAATGAGGGGTATTATCGTAAAATACATATTTATTTTTAGAAGTAGACAATTATTTTTGGACAAGCCAAAAAGGAAACATGGACTATTAATATGGGACGGAGGGAGTAAAATAACTACACTAAAACATTTTGATAACTAAAACCACCAACAATTTTGTTAAAGTGCTAAGAACTCGAATTGAAGAGCCATCTAATTACTTCATCAAATTTCTTGCACACGCACAACACCAAGAACACACTAATTAAAGAATTTACCGGCAAAGACGGGTCTATAATCATCATGATGGTGGAGTTGGGAGAAATTTGCTAGAAAAGGGTTTATGAATAATTTTAAGGATTAATAAAAATAGTGGCGGATGTTCATTCTACATGGGTGTTCTATATATACATGTAGATTAATACACAGATTATTTTGTTTAATATTTACATAACACTTTGAACAAAGGTTTATAAACTATAAGCTTATAAATTGCATAACTTTTGAACCAATGTTTTAATAACAATTTATCATTTTATATTAACGATATCACAATTCAAATACAACTGATTATACAACAAAACAAATGAAGCAAAAAAAAGGATTAGATGGTATCTTGTCCATGGTTTAGATGTCGCTCTAATAAAAAAAATAAAAAAATAATCATTAGTACTTTATATACGCATTGATTAAATGACATTCAATATAATTCTAACTAGAAAGGTTACCCCGCTACGCGGGGGCCAGAAACTTTCAATGTTGTTTTCGAATTGATAAATATGACAGACATAGAAAATCCAAGGATGAAAAGTCCGGGCTTTGCCCCGGACAAAAAATGTAAAAGTTTTGACTGTAAGGACCAAAAGTGTGAAAATGGCTAAAGAATTAAAGGGGTAGGAATTAGCAACTTTTTAGAAAAGGGATCAAAGTTGTCAAACCGTTAAAGTTTTGTGGCCAAACTTTAAATATTAAAAGGTTCCAAAAAAGTGTAAAAATATTGATTGCAAGGACCAAAAATGTCAAAATGGGTAAAGAATAATGAGCAAAGTTGTCAAAAAAATCCAAATTTAGTATTCCTAACTTCCAACAATAATACAGGGACCAATTCTGCCAAAAAAATGGGAAGTTGAATGGAACAAAAGGACATGAATAAATTAATTAAAGAAGTACAGGGACCAGATATGTAAATCAAGGGGCCAAAGCTGGACAAAATATGCCAACTTTACTATTCATTTCTTCCACAATTTTAATATATATATAATAATCACAATGGACCTATGCACATTGTCCCCCCTCAAAAATGGACCACTTGTTCAGCATCAAATGTAGTTAAATGGAATATATCCAAATCGTCACTTTAAAAAAATGTTCCAAATAAAGCTAGTTGTATCAAATGAGGTCAAATATTGCATCTAAAAACTAAAAGCCATGTTAGTTTATACATAAGACCTAAATAAATCTTCATCATCATCATCAAAAATAACCTAAAAAGTTCAGATCCAACTCATAAAAAAAAATCAATGAGCGGGTGTCACAACTTTATCCTTGTGTTAATTAGTTTCTGTAGTACCATTACCTACAAAATATAACATATTCATGCTTATATATATATATATATATATATATATATATATATATATATATATATATATATATATATATATATATATATTGACTAATTGATCACAAGACAATATGAATATGTAAATAAAAAAGGACATTTGCATGTTGTCCCCCCAAAACAGGACCACCAGTTTTCTACCAAGGCACCAATCATAAAATTTAGCTGATTTTTTTACTAAATAAACTTTCATTTGATTTCAATGAGTGGGTCTCATAACATATTCAAATAGAATGTTCACTTTCAGATTACTATCAACCAACTTATAAAACAAAATAAGATTGTGTACAAAGTTTGCACTTTGTTTTCACCCGTCGTTGTCCCCTTGATATTGGACCACTTATTTAACGCGTGTTTGTTTATATATTAATTGCTCTCGTTTATTCATATGATATTACACTCGTATTTACACATAATATTATAGTACCATAGTATCAACACCTTTGATCTTCCTAGTCCACGATTAATATGTTATCCAAACTCTTAAGTACCATATAACTACAAAACATAACACATCATTCGTACTCTTAGGTAAGCCCCAAACACTAGACCACTTATTCAACATCAAAGGACTAATGCATTATCATAGTGAATTAAACCGGAGTTAAACACCCTATTATAAAAGAATATATATCTGTAAAAAGTTAAGAATCTATACATGACTGACTTTTACCCAAAAAAAAAAAAAAAAGATTTACAAATTCAATTTCAACAATCCAAGTTTAATGATTGGTTCCATAAGAAAAGGAAGATTTACAAATTCAACTTCAACAATCCAAGTTTAATGATTGGTTCCATAAGAAAAGGAAGATTTACAAATTCAACTTCATAAATAGTCTAACAAACATCTAGGCAAATCAACATCAAAATATGTAGTTATTTGATTTCAATGAGTGGACCACACTTTATTCAATAAAATCTTCACTTTCATAGTACTATTAACCATATTATATATTTTTGTTTGTTAATCATCTTGCAAATAGTTTTCATAATATCATCAACATCATACGTTCTCCTTAGATCCCTAAAATTGGACCACTTCTTTGATATCAATGGCGTGTTCCATATATCATATAATGTCTTCATTGTCCTTTTTTTTTCCAAACTGTAATTCGGTCAAAAACATAGTCAAAAAAGCTCAAAAAATTATGAAACATAAATAGGCAGAATGTCAAGTGAATATCAAAATGGAAAAAAGTAATAATAAAAAGAAACTGCCAAAGTAGTCACAAAATGTGACAAAAACAAAAATGGGCAGAATTTTGTTGGAGAAAACCACATGAAGAAAGGAGGAAGAAAGGTGATTTTTTTTGTACAAATAGGTTTTATCAATGCCACATATTTTACACTTATACATACACATATTTATATAGTCACAACATAAAACATTGCAACTCTTGAAGAACCATCGCACCCCTAAGTCTAGATTAACTTTCAACACACCCTCTTAATCTAGACTTTTAGCTTTAACTTCATCTTCATAAAAATCTCTCTTAACCATGCTTTATTTACAAAAGACCATAATACCCTTGCGTTGAAATAAAACAGCCATGTACTCATTTGTCTTTTTGTTGCAACCTTTTAGACCCTACACCATGCTAAGCTTTTTCTTTTTCACTTTTGGCTTCTCATGAAGGTATATGTCATACCATTTTGTTTGACTTTGTTTGTACCATAAATATAGTATTGACAAATTAAATTACTACTTTCATTCCCTCTTTGCAGCCTTCTCTTTTACTAAATACCCATGAAATTGCTATATACACATTTTGGTTGTACTTTACACAACAAACATCATACCTTTTAACCTAATTTGACTGCAATAGTATAATGACAACCATCTTTAATGTGGATGTTTTACATCATCTTTCATGCCCCACGTGATATAGGCATGGGTTGTAAGAAATCTCCTTTTCAATTACTAAATCTCAATAGGTAGACCATATTTGTGAATTGATGATCATAAAATCCATATTCATTGTACTTTTGTTTCACAAATCTGCCTATGTGACTTCTCCATCCCCGGATAACTCCATTAAATCATTTAACATCCTTAATACCTTATCTCTTAACACCAAATTCCATTGAATCGTGTAGACATATGTCACATGATGACATGACCGAACAACGTTAAATAATGTATCTTTGTGTGTGTATGGGTGTGATTTCGTGCACTTTCTCATTTTACTTCCTGACAAAGCTATTCTGATTTCTAAGAAAAGATACCAGAGCTCTTCTGAGTCATGACAAGTGGCAACAGAGCTCTTCTGGTTGTATTTACACGAACTTAAATATTATTGAATCGGATAGCAAGGATAAATATAGATCAAATTATGTTTGAATTAACTTTTTTAATGTCATAAATTTGAAGACATTTACTACCATTGATATCTTAAACCTTATTTATATTTTGGACTCGCATGAATCAAGTAAACAAATAGATATTTTATATTATTTTTTTGTGATGTTGTATTTGTCGTTTTTGTCATTTTTTAGTGATATATATATATATATATATATATATATATATATATATATATATATATATATATATTAATGCAACATATCAGTTCTATATTTTTTGGTATGAAAAAATTGCAACTTTTTGCAAAAGGGTTTATGAATAAAATTGCAATAAATGCAATTTTCTTCTCCTAAACTTATAGTGTTAGGTAAACCGTAAGGATAGGTACAAACAAGAAGTATAATCAACATTGAGATTGTAATTCTCGTATCACATAACTAATTATGTCATGTTTTGTGGCACAAAATTATAATATTTGTCATATGGCTTATATCAGTACAATGTATATCAAATGCATGACAAAGTCATCGGTTATGTTATGTTGTGTTGTATGTAATGAAAGGGGTTATTACCATTCAGTCACATTGACAAAATTCAATTATTTCCCAAGTTATTTTCACCAAGCAAGGACCACCTTCTCTTCATTGGTACTTTATATCTCTTTACTAATCGGTAATGGACAATATGAATATTAAATCATTATCTTTTAGATCATATGTTGGATCACTGGAATAATTTTCAACGATTTGCACAACATTTTTATAGACATTTTTTGCAACTTCAGTTTTGTCTTCCACCAATGAATATTGTTCTAATTACATAACTACATAAATGATGTCACCAAGGAGGACCACCCTATTTTACTCACTTATCCAGTGCCATACGTAGAAAAGAAAAACACTGAATCAATACTTAATGTATGTCCACTAATTGACCTTCAATATACTTCCAATAATAAATGGACATATGAACCTTGTCCCCCCTAAACTGGACCACTTATTCAACATCAAAGGTTGTCGAATGCAATAAACATTAATAATTTAATATTTACTCAAACTATAAAATCTCGTTGCCATTTTTTGAAAAAGTGTTGAGTAACCCTTTTTCATGCTTTATTTTTGTATTGAACTATGAACTATATAAAGGGATAATGATTTAAAAAGGTAATATATTTTTTGATTCGTACACATTTAGCCACTGAGTTTTTTCGTCCATATTTACCCCTTCCACTTGTTTAACTGTACACATTTAGTCCTTATGACCGACTACTTCAGATAAGTCCGAAAAAATGTCTTAAAAGGGTAATATATTTCTTATTTTGTACACATTTAGTCTTTAATATGTTTTTGCACATTTAGTCTTTAATATATATATTTTTTGTTGCAAATTAAATAAGTCATTGTTGTTTTTTGTATACATTTAGTATTTATGACCGGTTTTTTTTAGTTTTTTCTCAAAACATCGTAGGATGACAATCATTAATAAGGTATCCGTGGATGTACATGCTTATGATCACCACTGCATCGGCTGCTTGGTTGCTTAGTTCTTATGGTTTGGATTAGGTCTTGTGTTCTGAACGTCAAAAGTTCTTCAAACAATCACAGATTTTAACGATGTTTATATCCACACATTAGTATTTGAGTCTACTACAACTTTCGTTTAGATAACTTATGTTAAAAAACAATATATTTTTAATTACGATCTTTAATAAGATCATAATTAAAAATAGATTATTTTTTAACGGAAGTAATCAAAACAAAAGTTGTAGTAGACTCAAATACGGACGTGTGGATATAAACATCGTTAAAATCCGTAATCGTATGAAGAAATGTTGACGTTCAGAACATAAGACCTAAGCTAAACCACAAGAACTAAGTAACCAAACAGTCGATGTCGCGGTGACCATAAGCATGAACAACCCAAACACCTTATTAATGATTGTCTCGCATAATATGCCATGAGAAAACCTAAAAAACCGGTAATAAGTACTGAATGTGTATAAATACAACAATGACTTATTTTGCATATATATATATATATATATATATATATATATATATATATATATATATATATATATAAAGGACTAAATGTGAAAAAATATTAATGACTAAATGTGTATAAAATGATAAATATATTACATTTTTAAGTCATTTTTATCTGGCTTACCTGAAGTAACTGGTCATAAGAACTAAATATGTACAATTAAACTAGTTGAAAGGGTAAATATAAACAAAAAAAAACTTAATGACCAAATTTATAAAAATTGAAAAGTATATTACCTTTTTAAGTAATATCCCTTATATAAAAATTATATCTAATCGAAGAATATAGCTTGATTTAATACCCATAATAGGAAATGAGGAACACTAAATCCCACCAAAAAAGGCGGGACACTAAATAGCTCTCAATTATCTCATGTGTATAATTCCTCTTAAGAAGAAATATGGTTAAGTTTGAAATTGGTCATTAAACTACTGTCAAAGTACTCATTTAGTTATTAAACTTATTTTAAATATGAAATTGGTCCTTAAACTACTTTCCAAGAACTCATCCTTACAACTTATTTTTTACATGTTTTTTCACAATTTGTTTTTACATTTTTTTTTGTTTTTACCTATTTGAACATGTTTTTGCAACACACCCTATTTGAGCGATTAAGTTATTATCAATTTGTCCATCCAAGATTGTGATCACTTTGATTTCTAAAACTTCTGTCACCACGAAAATGAAAGTTGTGAAAAAACATATATATAGAAGAAGTAAAAAAAATGAAGTTGTAAAAATAAAGTAAAAAATGATGTAAAAAAAGGTACCTTAGAACTCCAAAAAAAAAAAAAACTAACTGACTAAAAGCAATTGGGTATCCTAAGAAAATTGCTATATCTCGTCGTAAAGATGTAATGTATATAAAATAAATCTTAGAAGCCTTAAATTTTTTTTTAGCAACTATACAAGTAATTGAAGAGTGATTTAAGAACTAATTTTAACTTTAACCCAAAAAATAACCCTAAAAAACTTCTCCACTCCCATCAAACCATCAAACCATGACCCATGTATCATATACGACCTCACTACCAAACAAAGACAGTTCCTCTCTTCAATCTGTCTAAATGATTTTCACCGAGGCACAACCACCTAATCCTTGTATTAATTAGTTACCCACATTCTAAGGCTAGGTTTGGCAGAAATAAGTTAACTTATTGTAAAGTAGCATTTCGTAAGGCCACAAAATAGTTTATCATAACTTATAAAGTAGTGTATAAGCTAGTTTGAGATAGCTTATTAATAAGCTAGTTTTTGGCAAAATGACATTGTAGAACAACCAGGTTTCGGGTTTGTGTTGGTCATCGAAGTTTTTTTTTTTTTTTTTTTTTTTTTTTTTTTTTTTTTTTTTTTTGCAAATTAGGTCCCTAAAATATAAATTTACCTATTAAATAGAGGAACCATCGAATATAATTCTGGTTTCACCGGTAACACTTAGTTCATGTGGATTTTTTCTATTTTTTTTCGAAATTAACAATTGAAAACTTTATCTACATGGCAAATAAATACAAAAAACTTACCTCATTCACTCCCTCCTCCTATCTAACCTAGACGAGGCACACAACCATACAGAACTGTTTCCTCTCCACCACCGTCAACAACCAAGAAAACTATAATCGGGGTGTTTATTGATATTTTAGTTGCAATTGAGAAACAAATACGAGAGAAGGAAAGTGTAACAACCCAAAATCCAAGTAAAAAATTTCATTTTTAACAAGAGAAATTACATCCATAATATGTTTCCAAAATCCATTACGCCTTAAACATGTTCAATTATCAGAGTAACAAATCCAGTAAGTGCGGAAAATAGTGGAGAGTAAATGTTGCATCATCAAGTCGGGCCTTCCCCTTAGTACCGGAAGTACCTGAAATCACAATTCAAATTGTAAGCAGACGCTTAGTGAGTTCCCAAAAATACTACACAACATACAATCACAAAATACCATACAACATACATAGGATTGCCATGGGCTACCCTCATGGTCTTCCACGCCATGGGCTACCCCCATGGTCTTTCATACAAGTGCCACAGGCTACCCCCGGGGTATTCAGACAAATAAGCACATAGACAACTATCATTTCCACATGTCATGTAATGGGCCGACATTGGTGCCTTCGACCCATTGGAATAGTGAGAGACTCACCTTGCACTGCTGAATCACACTGATAAATCCCTGGGTGCTGGTCCGACAATTCCCCGAGCTATGAAAATCAAACATCACCCAAATAACAATTGGATTCCAATCCATAATCATTAGTCCATAATTAGAGTAAATGACCAATTTACCCCTTACCTAGTTGGGACCAAGATTAAGACCCAAACCTACAATCTAAAAGGCCCAAAAAGCAAACAATCGTTCAAGGCCCAAACATGGCGCAATTTTCCAAATTGGGTCCTAACCTTTACATGGGCCTTACCCCAAGTCCCACCAATAATTTAGTCCAAAATACTTGCATTCAGCTGAGCCAATAAGGCCCTAAGAATCCAAGCCCAAAAGGATGGCCCAAACTCGAAGCCCATAACACGAAGTCCATCAGACTGAGTACGCAGGGCGTACTCAACACGTACGTGCATCGTACTCGCGTGAGGGCTTGTACACTAAGCGTACATGCTTGTACACCCAACGTACTCACCCATTCAGCCAAATCTCAATTTTTAACCCTTAATCCATTAAGACATTGCTCCAAAACGTAGCTTTGACTTCCTTGAGCTGGATTATCATGTAAAGTTGCTAACTTTACATTCATGCATGGCTAAATGAAGCTCTTAAGTTTAAAAAGGATTTAATAGATGATTTAATACATGCATGAGACCTAATACTCCATAAAGTTGGCACCTTTATGCTCAAGGAACACCTAATAAGCTCATATAAAAAAGAATAAGTCCTTCAAACGTCTTAACTCAACAACCAACTTAAAAAGGGACCAAAAACATAACAAATCAAGTCATAAAGAGATCTAAGCATCTCGAAGCCAAGGTATGAACTTGATACCTCCAAAGTCTTGCAAAAAGGGTGATGATTCTGGATATATGAAATCATCAACAAGCAAAGCACCTTCGATCTTCTTTACTTCCTTCACAAAGGGCAAAATAACCACCAAAATCTTCTTAAGAGCTCAAGAACACCACAAAGAAGGCTTAAGGGTCGATTTAGGGTTTTAGGAGGTTTGGGGGCTGGTAAAGAGGCCAGCAATAGGAACTTAAGGTCTTTAAATAGCGTGCAACACCCTAAAATTAGGGTTTCTTATCCTCCATGTATGCTAAGCGTAACCCTCGTACGCCCAGCGTATGAGGCCTTGCAATCCCAACCGTTATCTGCTTAGTACGCTAAGTGTACCATATGGTACGCCCCACGTACTAGCTTTTTAGCTCGTACGCTAAGTGTACATGTGGTACGCCTCGCGCACTACTCCAAGGACTAAATTGCAACATTTTCAAAATGAAAGGGCAATAAGGAACATACCAAAAATCCAAGTGTTACAATTCTCCCCTACTTGAATCAGACTTTGTCCTCGAAGTCTGCTGCCCCGAATTACTCTGGATAATGCTCCCTCATCTCATCTTCGGGCTCCCAAGTCCACTCTGAACCCTTACGGTGCTGCCATTGCACCTTCACCAACTAAACAACCTTGTTCCTTAAGGTTTTCGTTTTCTGATCCAGCATCGCCACCGGTCTCTCAATATAATTCAGGCGGTCGTCCACCTGAATATCCTCCAATGGTACCACTGCGGAATCATCCACTAAGCACTTCCGCAGCTGAGAGACATGGAACGTGCTATAAATCTGACTGAGCTCATCTGGAAGATCCAAACGATAAGCAACCCGGCCCACCCGAGCCAAAACCGTAAAAGGATCAATATACCTAGGGCCCAACTTTCCCTGCTTCCTGAACTGTATGACACCTTTCCAAGGTAACACCTTAAGGAGAACCATATCTCCCACCTGGAACTCTAAATCTAACGAGCGCCTGTCGGCAAAACTCTTCTGCCGACTTTGAGCTGTCTGGAGCCTACTCCGAACCTGCTGAATCAGCTTAGTGGTCTTGAGTACTACCTTGGTACTCCCAATAACCCGCTGACCGACCTTGCCCTAACAAATCGGGGTCCTAGACTTCCTCCTACAGAGCATCTCGAAAGGAGGTCGATCAATGTTATCGTGATAACTGTTGTTATACGAAAATTCTGCTAATGGAAGATAGGTATCCCAACTCCCACTGAAATCCAGAACACACGCCCGCAGCATATCCTCAAAAGTCTGAATAGTCGCTTACTTAGACCATCGTTCTGCGGATGGAATGATGTGCTGAAATGGAGACGAGTGCCCAATTCGTCATGAAGCCTCTTCCAAAACCTGGAAGTAAACCAGACATCTGTGTAAGACACCATTGATACCGACACCCCATGACGTGCCACAACCTCCCTGATATAAATCTCAACCAACTTCTCAACAAAAATACTCTCCTGAATCAGGATGAAATGCGCGCTCTTGGTCAAACGATCCACGATGACCCAAATCGAATCCACTATACACGCAGTCCGCGATAACTTTGTGATAAAATCCATGGTAATATCTTCCCATTTCCATACGGGAATCTCCAACGACTGCATCGTTTCGTGAGGTCGCTGATGCTCGGCCTTGACTTTCCTGCAAGTCAAGCACCGCTCCATGTACCAAGCCACATCCCTCTTCATGAAGGGCCACTAATAATCATGACGAAGATCCCTATACATCTTCGTTACCCTAGGATGAATGGAGAACCTTGACTTGTGGGCGTCCTCCATCAGAATCTGACGCATACCGCCCCAATATGGAGCCCAAACTTGCCAATGCAGAGTCAACAATCCACGTCTATCATAATCGAAGGAAGCCACCTGACCCACAATACGCTCACTCTTCCGGTGCTCTTCCTTTATAGCCTCGACCTGTTCCTCACGAATCCGCTCCAATAATAAAGCAACCACGGTCATCCTCAAGCATATGTCTCTGATCGGAGCCGCGACCACCTTGCGTCTGAGAGCATCGGCCGCCACATTGGTCTTCCCCGGGTGATAAAGGATCTCACAATCATAATCCTTCACCACATCCAACCACTGTCACTGCCTCATATTCAAATTCAGCTGATCCATCAAATACCTCAGGCTCTTGTGATTTGTGTAAATAGTACAACGGACCCCATAAAGGTAATGTCGCCAAATATTGAGTGCAAAAACCATGCCCCCCCAACTCCAAATCATGCGTCGGATAATTTGCCCGATGAGGCTTCAGTTGCCTTGAAGCGTAAGTGATTACGCGAACCCTTTGCATCAACACTGCCCCTAATCTAGTGATCGAAGCATTACAATAAACCACGAAATCATCAACACCCTCCGGTAAGGTCAGAATCGACGCCTCACATAACCGCTATCTCAACGTCTTAAAATCTGCCTACTGCTTAGGCCCCCATCGAAAATGTAATGGTCTTCTTTGTCAGTCAGGTCAAAGGAACAACTACCTTGGAGAAATCCTGGATGAATCTCCGATAATAACCCGCCAAACTAAGAAAACTCTGAATCTCAGATGGAGACCTCAGAACTTCCCACTGCATCACGGCCTCGACCTTAGCCGGATCGACCAAAATACCATTCTGGTTGACAGGGTGCCCCAGAAACTGCACTTCGCACAACCAGAAATCACACTTGGAGAACTTTGCGAAAAGTCTCTCCCTCCTCAAAGTCTCCAACACTTCCCTCAAGTGCTCCTCATGTTTCTCCTGAGTCTTGGAATAAACCAAGATATCATCGATGAATACAATCACAGACCGATCCAGCATCGGTTTGCACACATGATTCATGAGATCCATGAACGTGGATGCAACATTGTTGAGCCTAAAAGGCATCACCACGAACTCGTAATGGCCCTAATGAATCCGGAAAGCTGTCTTCTGCACATCCTCATCCCTGATCTACATCTGATGATAACCCGATCGCAAATTTTTCTTGGAGAACCAAGATGCACCCTGAAGCTGGTAAAAAAGATCATCAATCCTCGGGAGTAGATAATGGTTCTTCACCGTCACCTTATTCAGCTCCTGGTAGTCAATGCACATACGATGAGACCCATCCTTCTTCTTCACAAACATAATCGGTGCTCCCCAAGGAGAACTGCTCGGTCGAATAAATCCCTTTTCTAATAGCTCCTCCAGCTGTGTAGACAACTCTTCCATCTCGGGAGGAGCTAATCGATATGGTGCTTTGGCTATTGGAGTTGCACTAGGAACCAGATCAATCCTGAACTCGACCTGCCTCTCTAGAGGCAATCCCGACAACTCCTTGGGAAATACGTCAGGAAAATCCCACACAATGGGTACCCTGCTCAACTCTGTTGTGGTCTCGACCCGTGAATCCAAGACATAAGCTAGAAACCCAGAACAACCCTGCTGAACAAGCCACCTAGCCCTCGTGGTTGAATAGGGAGTTGGCCCATGCGAAGTTCTCTCATAAGTAATGACCAGTTCTCCCCCACTTGGGGTTCGAACTCTCACCATCTGCCACTCACAGTCAATCACGACCCCATTGGGCCCCAACCAGTCCATCCCGATGATCACCTTCAATCCCCTCAAGGGAATCAGTACCAAATCAATAGGAAACTTCTCAATGAACATGTTCAGAACAGATCCTTGGAATACCCTTGCAGCGCTCACAGTACGATCATCCGCAATCTCCACCTCGAGAGGGGAATCCAACATCCCCGGAGCGTCTTGAAACTTCTTACTGAGCGCAAGAGATACAAAGGATCGGGTAGCCCCCGAATCAAATAAAACATGAGCCGACAATACATTGACCAAAAAGGTACATGTACAAGATCATCACAAACATAAGCATAACATGAAAAAAATAAATGATAGAGATAAGTTGCATACCAACAACGACATCTGGCACTGCTTGAGCCTCATCAGTGGTCAACTGAAACACTCTGCTCTTCACCGCAGGAGCCTTCGCCTTGCCTTGGCGGCCATCAGTAATTCTCAAGGTGGCTAGCGCAGGCACCACCACTACTCCACCAGACAACCTCCAACAATCGGCCTTTTTAAGGCGCGTTTGGTTGCAAGGAAAACAAATCAAACCTTTCTTGGGGCACTCCCTGCTCATGTGACCCGACTCGCCACAACTGTAGCATACCGAACCTGCTACCCGACAGGCCCCACTGTACGGCTTGCCGCACTTGGCACAACGGCCCCAACCCTACTGGTCTCTGCTAGAAGTATCAGAGGTCTTGGGCTTATTGGCCTGGTCCACTGCTGTTTGAACCTGCTCCGGCTTCCGCTTCGTCTGGAGCTCCAAATCGATTTCCCGCTCACGGGCCTTCTGAATCATATAATTCAGGGTCTTGCACCGTGAGAAACTCACGAACTCCATGATATCATCCCTCAGCATGGCATGATATTGTTGGATTAGTGTCTAAGCCCGTAACTATATTTGGTAAATATTTGACCCGGTTGTGCATGGTCCTTTTGGGTTGCCTTCGCCATAGTAACTTGACAGGGTAATTTGTGGAGAGAGAGAAGATATTATGATTTATTAATATATTATGAGAATAACATATTAAAGGAATAATCATATTATTTAATTAATATTAGTCATAAATTAATTGAGAATTAATTTGGTGACTAAAAGAGATTAATTGAATAAAGGGGTTTAAACTGTCAAATGTGTGATAGTTGCATTTTGGGCTGGGAAGCATTCATGGTTAAGGGATGGACGAAATTATGGGTAGGAACCCATCTAGATTTTGTCCAAGGCCTTACTCCAGAAGGTTCCATGGGCTGCTTGGTGATTAAGTTGTCCATTAGGGTTTTGACTGAAACCCTAAATGCTCACATTATAAATAGGACCCTTGGGATATGATTTTCGGCCACTTGTTCTCCTGGAAACCCTAGAGCCGAAAATCATAAGTCCTTACCCTCTCTCATATTGCCCTCTTGCCAATTGGTGTTTGTAAGCTATTAGAGGAGTGACACTTGTGACTCTAAGCTCCAAGAACAAGAAGATTCAAGCAAGCTACAAGAGGTAATCATCTAGATATAAGTTTCTTATGTTATATTCGAATTGTATACACTAGATCTAGGGTTTGCAAGACTTGGATGAATTCCATGTACAATAGAGAAACCTAGATCCAAGCATTAGGATTTGCATGTGCACATAGGAAAGTTCTTATGGCTCAAACCCATTAGTGGTATCAGAGTCTGGTTTGGTTTCTATTGTATTGATGCCTTGTATGTTCATTCATGCTTTAAAATCGTTTTTTGGGCTTTCTGTCTGATGAACTCGACGAGTTCCATTGAGAACTCGACGAGTTGGATGAACTCGACGAGTTCCAATGAGAACTCGACGAGTTTAGCTGTCATACAGAGAGATTTTCGGGATTTCTTGCTGTTTTGCTTAAGGATAATTACCTAAATCGTTTTTGACTAATAAAATCCGAATTTTATTACTGTTTTATGATTATCCTTGCCAAATCAAAAGATAATTACCAATTGTTTGAATAATTAATTCATTATTTGATTGTTTAAATTAATTTTTGAATTATCTTGCAATTAATATTGACTAGGTCAAATTTAGATAATCATTAAATTAATTGTTTAATTTAAAATTATTTGTTATTTGATCCTTTATGTTTTGAAATGGTTCAAAACTTGTCCTCAACTTTTAAAGGGCTAGCGGCGCAGCTTGTTGCCCGATTGCCTTCAATCGATATGTATTGAACTATACAATTCATATTAATTTACTAAATATTATTATATAAAAAAAAATTGTGATTAAAAGTTTAATTTGAACTATTTAAATTTCAAACCTTAGAATTTTACAAGCTTTAAAATTCAACCTTATACTTTATTATATTATAAGATTAGTATATGTATATGTATAACTTAAATGCTAGTCTTACCGTTAGTAGGCCTCATTCACGAAGTCGATCTATAAGGGGGGTATAAGGTTATGGCCTATAAAATGGCCGTTTAATGGGTGTCCATTCTCACCCACCGCTTCCTTGATTGGTGGAGGGTCGTTAGCCGAACGGGTAGGATTGGTCAACCACTTTCTCATTAATAAGTATAATGAATTATAAAAGTAACTAAATGTTTTTACAAAATTCCCAATCTTAGTTACCTTAGGGAAAAGTGAATTGATGCAATTCCATGAAATTACACTTTGTACCCTTGCTAAGACGTTAGTGGAGCGTGTGTGGTTAATCGACACACTAATTGGTTTCTAAGCAAAGGTGGCAAGGGGTGACTTGTTGTTTGTCATAGTTCGATGGAGAGTGTGTGGTTAACCGGCACATCGAATAGGTGACTGTAACAATGAGGGCACCATGTACATTTGCATGGTTATTCACACCTGCTTTGTGATCCTCGACATCCCAATCACAAACTAGAGGGGCATATCGAGATTTAAACACGCCATTGAAAAGTTCAATGAATCTCAAAGGATCTAGGAGTTTTTCAATACATTTAAAACTTAATCTCTTTTTCGTTTTTCATGGTGGAGAATTAGTGAATCGACATTCACTTGCCTTCAAATTATTTGCTTGTTAGATTACGACATCCCTTTTCTAATTTGTGAATAATGTTGTTGGTTCCTAGCCCTAATTTCTCATTTGCGTGTTTAATTGGGGAATTCGTTTCTAATCAAACTTTGTTCTTTTTCTTTTCAGATGTCGAACGTCAACAACAACGCTTCTGGTTCAAACTCCTCTGGCTCATTCTCACTCATGAACTTGTGTGGGAGAGTGATCTTTGATGGGTCCAATTTCAATGATTGGATCCGCAACATTCACATGGTCACTCGCTACGAGGACAAAGAGTATGTTCTCGATGAGAAGCTGAAGGAGATTGACATCAACACTGCCTCTGTTGAAGAGATCGCAACCTTTGAGGCCCACGACCGTGATGCCACAAAAGTCCGTTGCATCATGCTAGCGACTATGACTGCAGAACTCCAGAAGTCCTATGAGGACATGTACCCCTACGAGATGCACCAAGATCTGCTGGACCGGTACCACCAGAGCGCTAGGCAAGAAAGGTACGAGATCATCACCTCGATGATCACTACAAAAATTGGTAATGGAGAGTCCCTTACCGCTCATCTACAAAAGATGCAGAGATATGTCGATCGCCTGCTAAAGTTGAATGTGAACTTTGATGAAGAGCTGGCAATTGATATTATCCTTCACTCATTGCCTCCCAGCTATAGCTAGTTCCGCATGACCTACCACATGAATAAGGAGGAGGTCTCCTTGAGCAAGCTTCAGGGCTTATTGAGGACTGTTGAGAGCAACCTCAAGGATAGATCTGTTGCATCAACTCCAACTCCCGCTGCTGCCCCTGTCTTGGCAATAGGACAAGGGAAGGGTAAGAAGAGGAAGGCTCCCTCAAAGAGCCACCACAAGGGAAAGTCCCAAGATGGTACCTCTTCTAGTGGAACCAAAGTTGGTCCTGCTAAACCCAACTCTAACCCTAAGGAGGCAGAGTGCCACCACTGCCACAAGATATGGCATTGGAAGAGAAGCTGCCCAGAATATCTGCAGGCCATCAAGGATGGGAAGATCAAGCCATCTTTCGCAGGTATTTACACAATTAAATCTAATGGCTTATCACATGCTACTTCTTGAGTTCTTGATACAGGATGTGGTTTTCACATATGTTCTGATTTGCAGGGACTAAGAAGAAATAGGGATGTGGAGCATGGAAGGATGAATCTGATCATGAGAAACAGAAGATCGTCGCCTGTAACCAAGATTGGAGTATATTCCTTGGTGCTTAGCAATGGATTAGATTTAGATTTTAACAATTGTTGCTATTCGCTAGACATGACAAGAAACATCATTTCATTTCATGGTTTATATAGACAAGGTTTTAGATATTCATTTGATAATGAAAAGGGTTCTATTTATGCTTATCTTAATAATGTTTTTTATTTTGAAGCATTGCCTTGTAATGGAATATATGAAACTGTGATGGTTGTAGATAACTTAGGAAATGATGTGTTGTGTGTGGATTCTTCAAATAATATGGATAAAGCATGCTTGTGGCATTTTTGTCTTGGACATGTGAACAAGAAACGCATAGCCCAACTCCAGAAGGATGGAGTGTTGGAGTCATTCAACCTTAGGAACGATGACGTGTGCAAGTCTTGTTTACTTGGAAAGATGACCAAGTCACCCTTCACTGGCACTTGTGCGAGGGGTGAGGATTTATTGGATCTCATACATACAGATGTATGTGGACCCTTTAGATCTACCACAAGGGATGCGAACCGCTTCTATGCGACTTTCACAGATGATTATAGCAGATATGGGTATATCTACTTAATCAAGTATAAGTCAGAAACCTTTGAAAAGTTCAAAGAGTTCAAGCAAGAAGTGGAGAATCAGTTGGGCAGGAAAATCAAGATGCTTCGATCTAATCGAGGTGGAGAGTACCTAAGTCTTGAATCCATGACTACCTCAAGAAATGCGGAATAGTTTCGCAATTGACGCCACCTAGGACACCGCAGTTGAATGGTGTAGCTGAGAGGTGTAATCGAACCTTGCTAGACATGGTTCGTTCCATGATGAGTCGTGCTTCACTACCTATCTTATTCTGGGGGTATGCCTTAGAGACTGCCGCCCATATCCTTAACTTAGTCCCTACGAAGAAGGTTGGCAAAACAGCTCACGAGATGTGGACAGGGAAAGCTCCCTCGTTAGCACATGTCAAGGTTTGGGGTTGCGAGGCTTTCGTAAGACGAGAGACTCACGACAAGCTCGAACCTCAAAGTGAGCGATGACAATGTTGTCTTCGTTGCGAGAAGAGGGGTTTTCCGAGAGCGAGATCTCATAAGCCAAGGAGACAGTGGGAGGCAAATTGATCTTGAAGAGCTTCAAGAATCGAGTGATGAAGGAACCTCTAACACTGGCACTCAACCAGAGGAGGAAACTCCGGTTGAACCAATTGACGAGTCCTTACCTCTTAGACGTTCCGAAAGGGTTAGTGTTCCACCCCAGTTTTATGGTTTTCATATTACTACAGAAGGGGATACATTCATTAGTGATAGTACACTAGTGAATCTGGACGAACCTAACAGCTATAAGGAAGCCATGGCAGGCCCGAAGTCTGCTAAATGGAAAGAGGCTATGGACAGCGAGATTCAGTCCATGTATGACAACCACGTTTGGAATTTGGTTGACAATGTACCATGTCGTAAGACGGTCGGGTGCAAGTGGATCTTCAAGAAGAAGACTGACGTGGATGGAAATGTGCACACTTATAAGGCTCGATTAGTTGCGAAGGGTTTCACTCAAACTCCTAGAGTTGACTACGATGAAACCTTCTCAACAGTTGCGAAGATAAAGTCTATCAGGGTGATGCTGGCCATTGCTGCATTTCATGACTATGAAATATGGAAAATGGATGTCAAAACCGCTTTCCTTAATGGGAAGTTGGCTGAGGATGTTTACATGGCTCAGCCAGAAGGTTTTGTCAATGCGAAGCATCCCAATAGAGTGTGTAAGCTTGAGAAGTCCATTTATGGACTTAAGCAAGCGTCTCGCAGATGGAATCTTTGCTTTGATGAGAAGGTCAAAGAGTTTGGTTTTCTGCGATGCGAGGATGAATCATGTGTATATGTCAAAGCCAGTGGGAGTATAGTAAGCTTCCTCGTATTGTATGTTGACGACATACTACTCATAGGAAATGACATCCCGACATTGCAGGAGGTTAAGTCCTGGCTCGGGAAGTGCTTCGCTTTGAAGGACCTCGGAGAGGCTTCCTATATTTTGGGAATAAGGATAGTGAGAAACAGAAGTAAGAGACTAATAGGACTTAGTCCGAATACTTACTTGGACAAGGTACTAAAACGTTTTAGTATGGAGAATTCAAAGAAAGGGGAGTTACCAATCCAAAGTAATGCCAAGTTGAGTAAGACTCAAAGTCCGAGTACTGAAGTCGAAATAGCAGAGATGAGCCGAGTACCTTACGCTTCCGCAGTTGGCTCGATCATGTATGCTATGACTTATACTCACCATGATGTGGCCTTTGCTTTGAGCATGGTTAGTAGATATCAAGGGAACCCTGGCAAAGCGTTTTGGACCGCAGTTAAGAATATTCTTAAGTACCTTCGGAGGACCAAGGAATGGTTCCTAGTCCTCGGTGGGAGTGATGACTTAAGGGTGCGAAGGTATAGTGAAACCAATTTTCAGACCGACAGGGACAACTACTATTCGCAGTCGGGCTGGGTCTTTACCCTTAATGGAGGAGCAGTGACTTGGAAAAGTTCCAAACAGGAGACCACAACTGATTCAACGTGCGAATCAGAGTATATAGCGGCGAACGAAGCATCATAGGAGGCGATATGGTTGAAGAACTTCATTGGAGACCTTGGAGTTGTGCCAGCCATAAAGGAGCCCATGGAAATTTTCTGTGATAATGAAGGAGCGGTTGCCTTGACCAACGAACCCAGGGATCATGGCAGATCTCAACATATCGACAGAAAATATCACTTTATTCGACATCGGGTGGAAGAAGGACTCCTCGTAGTGAAGAGGGTATCGTCAGAGGATAACCCAACAGATCCGCTTACGAAGGGACTAAGCAGGGTCAAGCACTTGTAGCACGCTAGGAGCATCGGGCTGAAGGACGATATTAGTTTAGATTAGATAGTTAAGAAATGTGTAATAGATAAATTGTAATTAACATTTGATGATTAAATAAAAGAGTATTGTTTATTAGAAATGTTACTGTCTTATGTTAATCATTTTCATATTGTTTCATTTTGCATGTTTTGACTTCCTGAATAACTGAATTATTTAATAATAATCGAATTATTCTAACGGTCCACAGTCGTTCATATATTGGAAGTAGATATGAATGAAGGCTGTCATGAATTGGTGTGTAGATTGTCTAAAGTGTGTTAGACATAGCAAAGTTTGCTACAACGTTCATGAGTGCTTATGAACTTGATTTAAGCATTGGAATAAACCCACACTTACTGGAATCACTTCATGGAATTTATCACGAGTGATCACAAGAAGATAATATCATATGGTCTTAAAACCTAGATATATGGTTTATTGTTTACTAATTGGGTGTGCATTGACAATGCGTAAACGCATCAGTAACTTGATGTTATAAAACGCATTGTTGTGTGTGATTTGATTAGTGGATAGTAAATGCATATAAGTCGAAGTTTATCTGTTCCTTTTATCCCAAAAGGGTAAAAGCGATATCAGGGCCCCTCGATGATTTGATTTGACTTATGTGCCGGGCCCGGTCAGGACTGAATTGATGTGTTCAATTAAGTTCTATGTCAAATGAATCTAAGATCGAGAAACTAACTGTTGGACAATAAGTATGACTATGTTCCATATAATTGTCCGCACGATATCTAGAACATAGGATTATACGATCCCTTATCTAAAGGACAGGTTGCTGATAAGATCAGAGTTTGACAGCGTCTTTGAGAGCTACGATTGCTAAACGGATAGTGATTGCATTTGTAGTTACTAGACTTATCCAAGTGGGAGACTGTTGGATTAGTTTCTAAGCCCGTAACTATATTTGGTAAATATTTGACCCGGTTGTGCATGGTCCTTTTGGGTTGCCTTCACCATAGCAACTTGACAGGGTAATTTGTGGAGAGAGAGAAGATATTATGATTTATTAATATATTATGAGAATAACATATTAAAGGAATAATAATATTATTTAATTAATATTAGTCATAAATTAATTGAGAATTAATTTGGTGACTAAAAGAGATTAATTGAATAAAGTGTTTTAAACTGTCAAATGTGTGATAGTTGCATTTTGGGCTGGGAAGCATTCATGGTTAAGGAATGGACGAAATTGTGGGTAGGAACCCATCTAGATTTCGTCCAAGGCCTTACTCCAGAAGGTTCCATGGGCTGCTTGGTGATTAAGTTGTCCATTAGGGTTTTGACTGAAACCCTAAATGCTCACAGTATAAATAGGACCCTTGGGATATGATTTTCTGCCACTTGTTCTCCTGGAAACCCTAGAGCCGAAAATCATAAGTCCTTACCCTCTCTCATATTTCCCTCTTGCCAATTGGTGTTTGTAAGCTATTAGAGGAGTGACACTTGTGACTCTAAGCTCCAAGAACAAGAAGATTCAAGCAAGCTACAAGAGGTAATCATCTAGATCTGAGTTTCTTATGTTATATTCGAATTGTATACACTAGATCTAGGGTTTACAAGACTTGGATGAATTGCATGTACAATAGAGAAACCTAGATCCAAGCATTAGGATTTGCATGTGCACATAGGAAAGTTCTTATGGCTCAAACCCATCAGATATCTCATCTTCCTCATCTCCTCATCCGCAACATACTATAGAACTAGCAAGGACCTCTCCCTGAATTTGACGGTGATCTCTGCCACAGACTCCATAGTCTGGTAAAGGTCCTGTAACTCCTTCACCAGCTGTTGCACCTCGATGGCAAGTGCAAACTCCCAATCAAACCTGCTCACAAAATCCTCCCATGTCATCACTGTCATACCCGTCGTCCCTACCTCACGGGTAACCTCCTACCACCAGTCCCGTGCTCGGTCCCTCAACATACAGGACACGAATCCTACCTTTACCGCCTCGGGGAATAATCTCGTGCGTTGAGAATTCTCCATGTCAGCAATCTAGCGGCGAATAGCAATGGGGTCCTTAGCCCTAAAAAACTCAGGCGCTCTGCACACCTTGAACTCCCAGAATGAGGGAGTTAGAGTCTTTACCTGACCCACAGTAATCTCGGCTCAAAATGATCTGATTCGCTCCTCCATGATCTCCATAATCCCTTCCTTGATGGTACCGAAAATCTCCGGGGTAGCGCCAAGGATGCCACGAGTAACCTCGGCTACGATGAGCTTGTGCAGCTGTAACGCCCCGTTTATTTAATAAATAAATAAATAAATAAATCAGCGAATAGTAGCCCTAAAATCAATAATTATATAACAAGGGTTGGTATCGAGGAGCTAATTGTCACAATTTTAGAAGTTGGGGGTTAAAACTGTAAGTTCCAAGATTTACTTTGTAAAGATTTTTAGAAGACAGGTGGTGTTTGGTATCATTTGGACCTAATATGAAAGGATTTATGGAAGAAGGGGTTGTTTGGTAAAATTCAGACTTAATTTGTAAATAGGTTTAAATGGTAAAATATGGGCTTCTTTTGAAAGAAAATGGGAAGGGAGGGACTAAAGGCGTCATTATGGAAAAAAGATTTATGGTGCGGGGTATGTAACCCTCAACCCTCCGTAACCCTAACCCTAAATGAGTTAGCAGCCGCCACCCTTATACCTCTAAGCCTCTGGCGTCGTCACCACCCCGTTTCCGATCAGCCAATGACCACAGCAACCACCGAACTTCCGCTCTTCTCCTCCTTCTCCTTCTTCAGTCGCTGCCATGAGAGGTCTCATCCACCACCTCTACTTCGCAATCGGAGCATTGCCATCCGTCGTCGTGGGCGCCGCTACCATCGCTCCCTTTGCTGCTATGTCCGGTCGCCGCCTCCTAGCCAATCGGTGTCACCATTGAAGCCAACCGTCGGAGCAGCCACGACAGCGACAAAGAACCTCATTTGACGTCGGTTCAGTGGATCGCCAGACCGTTCAACGCCATGGTTTCTGTCGTTGCTGTTGAAGACGAAGCTGCCGACAAAGACGAAGATCACCGCATGCCGTCGTTGATGCAGTCGGGGAGGCTGTGGTTGCTCGCGTTGGAACACGTCTCTTCTCCGCCATCAGTTGTAGCGCCGCTGGCCACGAGCGCTGCTGCTGTTTGCAAGCTCAGCCCCTGCCACCGCCGTACGCCACTAGTTGGGTAGTGGTGTTATTGTTTCGGGCATGCGTGTGTGGGTGTTTATTTTTGCCGGAAAAGCCACCACCACCACCACCACCACCGTGAGGTGGTGGTTGCCACCACGTGCCACCACTAGGGTGACTGTGTGTGTGTGTGTTTATCTAGTTGTGTGTATGTTTATTTGGGTTAAAGCATTGTAAATTGTAACTAGTGGCTAGAATAATGAAAAGAAAACTCTCAACCACCACCGTGAGGTGATGGCTGCCGCCACCAACCGCCGTGTTGGGTGGCGGTGTGCTTTGCATGTGTTTGGATTACTTTTGGAATGCTTAGACTCGATTGGACTAGAACCTTAACCACCACAGTAGGTGGTGGCCGCCGCCGTGAGCCGCCATTGACCACCACTACCCGAGGTGGTAGTGGGTGGTGCCCGACTAGCGAAACCGTAATGGGCCTAGTGAAACCCTAATGGGCCTAATAAAACCCTAATTTATCTAAAGATTTAGTTTTGGGCCTATTGGGCCATGATTGGGTTGGAAACACTAATTAGAGTTTAGAAAACCCTAATTTTGGAATCATTGGCTTGGACTTATCGGGACCCGCATTTTGGGCCATTGGAACTGGATCATGTATTAAGCCCGACTACACCATATGATTTATCTAGTAGAGTGATGTTCTTAATGGATTAAGTCCTTAATGGGTTAAGTGAGAACCCAAATTTCGTGCTTACGGTTTACAGTTATGGTTTCAGGTACTTCGTTTTCAAAGGAAAGGAGTCGGCTCGATCGCAACACATCACACTTTGTTTTCCGCACATGAGATCTTTGGGATTACACTCTGATATTATTTTATGATAACATTTTTTGATTATTGACACTTTGGTCTTGACATTTGATGTTATTACGGATGTTTTTATACTACTGGTTTTATAATAACTTAACTAAAAATAAAATTTTTGGTCTTGAATTTTGGGATGTTCCAAGTTGGTATCAGAGCCTTGGTTTGAGGGATTCAGACACACTCTCGGGTGTGTCTGGACTCAAACTAAGGATTTGGTATGAAAACTTTCAAAAGAAAAACCATTTTTGAAAAAGAATTTTGAAAAGAATTTGAAAAGAGAAAAAGAACTTTGAAAAGAACAAGGTGTGTGATGCGTGCAATCAGCCGAGCTCAAGTAAGTTATCCACAAGATACCCATACATGTTATGTTATGATATGATATGATTATGATAACTGCATGCTAGATTAGGGCTAAGGATTTAGGAAGGATGCCTTATATGCCTACTGTATGTGCTTGTAGATCTGCATGCTAGTGCTGATTGGTCAGTGATAGGATGGCCTGTTTATGTTATGCCTGATTGTATAAGCTTTAGAATTTCATGCCAGTACAAATTCCTGATTAGGGGATAGAGTGGTTTGATTGGAGTATGTTGGTTAGACTTTCCATTGTCTGAATGCTGCTTGATTTGTGCTTTGTGGGACTCTTAGTGATGTTAGATAGCTACTAAGTGAATATGCTAAGTCATATGGGACACATACCGGATAATCTCAGAGTGATGGACTTGACCCTATTGCGCAACTCTTGTTTGAGTCCAACCGTTCCAGGGATGGGTCTTTTACTTGAAGGATTATCTAATCTCTGTTTCATGTGGCTATATTCATGAGGTAGCTAGTTGACATTACTTGGAATCTTTCAGCAGTTGAGGACTGGGTGGGTTCGGGAACCTAGGGAAGCCTAGGAAATGACATGGTGGACTTGATTGCGATGTTAGCAAGCATTCGGGGTATCAGTTGAGAGGGTGAATTGGAGGATTCAGGATGATTCTTGAGGAAAGTATGGATAGATGTGGAAGGTAGTATTGGGACCGTACTACTAAAAGCACAGGATCCATACTCGATTCGGGGAGAGTCTTGGAGAATCCAGGAAGCCTGTGGGATAAGGATTCTTGGGTATATTCGGATCTCTCGAATGTCAGTTTGGTATGGTGTAGAGTACTCAAGAATGGGATTTAGATTCTGGTTACGGCTCAGGAGCCGGACCTGGGCCAGTCGATGCGCGATTACAGAAGTTCATCTCATCGGAGATTAGTCACAGAGTTTTGGGAATGGACCTCGGTGGTATTTCGTTCATCCAAGGAAGGGATTTTGGAGCCCTCGGTAGTTGTCTCGGGGCCTTTCGGGCCAGATTTGTCGCATGGAAGTTAGAGGTTCATCTGAAGCCCAAAGCCTATAGATCCTGAGAATCATTCAGGAAGGAGGATCCTATTGTTAGTTCCTGTCATCGGAATCGGAAGGGACTTTCTGTAGTGACTAAAGAACATGGTTTGGCATGCGGAATTAAATATTGCACAATGAACCTGGTGATTTGGGTGTTTAAGAGATGTATTGAATATGTATGGTGTTACAAAAAGGGACATAGATCTACATCTACATAAATAACACACACTCACACACTCAACTTTTACACCTCTCAAGCACACCTATACAAGTGGTATGAACCCACCTTATATAGAGGTGTTTACATGTCTCTCTCTCACTATCTATCTCATGAGTCATAAGGCTAATGCACCACATGCAAGTGGGTTTTACAAAAGTCAACACATTACAAAGTCATACATGGAAAACTTTGCACCCCAACATTCTCCCCCTCAAAGTTAGGAATGGATGACCCACTTCAATTCTTCCAAGATCTAGCAACTACGCGGTCCGAGCCTCAAGGGTGACACATGTCGAAATGAACTTCAAATGTTCAATTCTTCCATGATTCTTCAATTTGGGCTCTAGGATGTGAGACCATACAAACCAAGCATCAACGAATGATCAAGAGCTTCTCAAACTCCAAATAATCACCTAAAAGTTGAGCATAAAAACACACCCCAAAAATCTTCAATAAAACCAAACCCATTTCGACACGAAATCACTTCCAAACTTCCAATTGCATCATTTCGTGTACTTCAAAAATTCAAGTTCACTTCGGTCTTCAAATCCGCGTAATATGAAAAATTCAAGTTCGAATTTCCATATAAATTTCTCCCCCTTTTTATAATTGAAATTTGATTATAAAACCTTCAAGGAAAGAGAACGTGCTATATTCGGAATTTTTTGTGTCAAAACTCCCCTTAACATGTGGCATAAACTTTGTGCTTCAATCCGGAAAATCCAAAAAATCTTCAATTTTTAGCTTCGTTCACAGACAGCCTTTGACAAAATTTCTCAAAAATGGGTAGAAATTGTCAATTTCAAAATTCTGCAGTGACCCGGTGCGCCCAAAACAGCCAAAAATGCAAAATTCTCCCCCTTTTTCAAATCTGGGTAGAAAGCGTCAATTTGCATAAACTGCAAGGGCCTGAAATGCATATTCCTCAATTTCTCAGCAAAATCAGTCCTTTTTCGAATTTTGGTATGAACATCCAAATTTTCGAAACCTCAGGGAGTAATTTTGACAATTATTTATTTCCCTTCAAAACTAACGAAACTTTTATCCAATTGTCGAAAATTTGGAAAAAGTGTTAAACTATCGAAAGTTTAGGGGCCATTTTCATAACATTTGCCTTCTTCTTCAATTCGTACGAAACTTCATCCCTTCGTACGAAATCATCTGCACCCTTCGTACAAAATCCTCAGCACCCTTCGTACGGAATCTTTCTCTCTCCCCTTCATTAGATTCAATTAGAGCACCAAACCAACGAAATATTTTCCACTGCCATTTTAACGAAAAGGAAGGCATTCGAAGCCTCTGAATTAAGTCTGAACCATTTATTTACCCACTGAATCGACATTTCGTTGCCTTCCCAAAATCATTGACATCAACAGGTTAGCTTTCGTTCATAACATCAATTTTTCGTTAGTTTTGGAACAGCAAAACCTTCGTTTCGTTATTTCCCCAATATCAAATACTTCAAACCAAACCCAAACAATGAATCCAAGTTTCGTCTTCGAAGACCGACTCTAAATCTTCGTTAATACGTCTCAGTTCCAAACTTCGTTCTTACAGTTCTTCCAATATCATCGACCATTTACTTTGTAGCCCAAATCCAAACTTTCACCTTCGATTCCAAACCCAGTTCCAAAAACCTTCAAAAACATCAACCCACAAAACTGATTTCGTTCTGAAGTATACCACCAACCCAAATCGATTCAATCCAAAATTATCCCACACAGTTCATCAATCGGACTCACAGTCGGAACTTCAA
Organism: Lactuca virosa; assembly: GCF_052849685.1. Lineage (NCBI taxonomy): Eukaryota > Viridiplantae > Streptophyta > Magnoliopsida > Asterales > Asteraceae > Lactuca > Lactuca virosa. The sequence goes on along the minus strand of NC_136427.1, from coordinate 66,119,235 downwards.
ACTAACTTTGACTTCTTCAAAATATCCTTTGACTATCAAACCCAATTTCAACTGAGATCGACATCCAAATCCACAAAACAACTTGTATCTATCGATTTCTTCTAACAATTCATTGAATCCATCCATAGAAGTCGAGTTTGACTTTTTCTGGGATTGACTTTTTGAAGTCAAACATCAAGAAACACGAATTCGAAGATTCCAATGCCAAGTTTCAGTTCTAAACTTGAATACTTCACTGTTCTTCATAACCTTCTAGTGTTCTTGATCAACAATTTCATCAAAGTTAAAATACCAGTTTCCGATTTCTAAGATATGACTCGGATAAAATCGATTTCATCATATACGAATCATATGAAATTGATTCTCAGTTTCAAAGTATTAATCAATACGAATCAATTGTTTGAATCGATGAGATGAAATACAAGAAAAAAAATTATGCGAACATCTTGTACTGTTTGAAATACGTATGGCGAACGATTTCTAACAAAGAATAAGTATTGTGAAGACAAGAGTGATCAGTTATCAAAAATCAAGAACAGTAATAGATCAAACAAATTGGGCTGAATTAAATCCAATGAACAGTGATTTTATCAAAATTGGATTTCGAAATGGGCTTATTTGTGAATAACAACGAGTTCTTTTGGAATGAACAGTAACGAAATTTGGTTTTAGGCTTGACTAAAACAAAAATTTATAGGATCATCAATGGGGTAAAAACAAATAGATCCAACGAAACAAACCGATCAAAATTCAAACATAACGCACGAATCAATTATTAAGAGAGATCATAGAGAGAGACTCACTAAAAATGCTCCAATTGTGACAAATTTTGCGAAACCGAGAATCGTTCTTCAAAAAATCACGTTGATCTTTGAAGACCCGCTCTGATACCAATTGATGAAGTGAGGAATCGAGTATGAAACAAATCAGAGTAAATCAAATGTAATTTGAACACGAGAAGTAAATATAATCTGGTTTTAGCTCTATTACTTCCAATGAACACGAGTACAAAAACGATAGTAAAAAGGGTGAACTCTTACAATCACTCTCAGACTCTTACCATCTACTCAATGCTCAGCTCCTATTTATAAGAAACAGGAAGTACAAAAAATACTAAGGCGTAGACGTTAAGCTTCGTACATGAGACACCTTAGCAAATACATAACAAAACATACGAAGAGAACAATTAAACAGACTTCGACAGATTACAACATATTTCGACCCTACAATCTCCCCCTTTGTAAACAAGTCGAACTTCTCAAGTTGAGAGAATCTGTACAGAAAACAACATCACTCTTCGTATCTCTGTATACCATGAAATAATCTTCTTTAACTCCTTCTTATCCCCTTAGTTGTTTTTCTAACAGTTATTTATACGAACAAAAAAGTTTGTATACTGGGATGTAGTGTACCTCTCCACTTCGCACGCCTAGAACAAAAATCTTTTAGCCATCCCATTCTTATCCTTTCCTGCGAAGACCAATCCAAATGGTTTTAAGCAAATCTCCCCATCTGCATATTTCTTCAACTCAGCTTGAGTCTTCGTGACTTCCATAGGAACTTTCACTTCCAACCCCTTCGCAGTAGCCAACTCCACATTAGTAAGGGCCAAACACTCATAGTAATTATCTATGAATATTTTGATGTGGGCAAGACCAAGTCTAAACATTTCTGGATCTGTTCCTTGAAGATGTGAAGCATTCTTGTCTTTCAAAAGCAATGCAACTTGTATAAGATCATACAAGTTCATTAAAGGAAAATCAGCAACAGAGAAATCACAGATTTGACCATTCGCCCTTGCAACATGAAAACGAAAATTCTGCATCATGTTCTCGAACAGAACATCCTTCATAATACTGATCACCTTCTTTATCTTCACCAAAGACCATATCTCCTCTGGAACTTTCCCAAGAACAGCATGAAACCTAAGTTTCATATAAGTTTCATATAAGGATTCTTAGGTATATTCGGATCTCTTGAATTTCTGTTTGGTATGGTGTAGAGTACTCAAGAATGGGATTCATATTCTGGCTACGGCTCAGGAGCAGGACCTGGCTCAGTCGATGCGCGATTGCAAAAGTTCATCTCACCGGACTCCTTAGAGTTCCAGGTCTGCCTTATCTCGGGTACAGATCCAACAATAATTCCAAGAAATATATAGCATCAAATTTTCCTAGGATACAAGGCATCACACAAATCAGGCAATTTTAATACATAATCTCTGAAGGTATCCTTAGCCCTACTCTAGCATGCACTTCGTATATTAACATACTAGTTGCAATTCATAAGCATGATTTATTTTAGTGAAACACTTACTTGAGCTCGACCGATTGCACGCATTACACTCTCCCTTTTACTTAAGAAAAACCTTTTCAGAAATTTTTTGATTCTTTTTCTTTTGAAAAGATTACCACTTCCTCAGTTTGAGTTCTAACACACCTGAGGGCGTGCCCGAATCCCTCAAACCAAGGCTGTGATACCAACTTGTAACAACCCAAAATCCAAGTAAAAAGTTTCATTTTTAACAAGAGAAATTACATCCTTAATATGTTTCCAAAATCCATTACACCTTAAACACGTTCAATTATCATAGTAACAAAGTCAGACCCTTCCCCTTAGTACCGGAAGTACCTGAAATCATGATTCAAACTGTAAACAGACACTTAGTGAGTTCTCAAAAATACCACATAACATACAATCACAAAATACCATGCAACATACATGGGATTTGCATGGGCTACCCCATGGTCTTTCCCCTGGAAGGCCATGGGCTAACCCCATGGTCTGATATCCAAGTGCCATGGGCTACCCCCATGGTCTTCCATGCCATGGGCTACCCCAATGGTCTTTCATACAAGTGCCACGAGCTACCCCCAGGGTCTTCAGACAAATAAGCACATAAACAACTATCATTTCCACATGTCACATAATGGGCCGACATTGGTGCCTTCGACCCATTGGTATAGTGAGAGACTCGCCTCACACTGATGAATCACACTGATAAATCCCTGGGCACTGGTCCAACAAATCCCCGAGCTATCAAAATCAAATATCACCAAATCAACAATTGGATTCCAATCCATAATCATCAGTCCGTAATTAGGGTAAATGACCAATTTACCGCTTACCAAGTTTGGACCAAGATTAAGGCCCAAAACCAAATAATCATTCAAGGCTCGAACATGGCCCAATTTTCCAAATTGGGCCCTAACCTTTACATGGGCCATACCCCAAGGCCCACCAATAATCTAGTCTAAAACACTTGCATTCACCTGACCCTACAAGGCCCTAAGCATCCAAGCCCAAAAGGATGGCCCAAACTCGAAGCCCAAAATGCGAAGTCCATCAGAATGAGTACGCGGGCCGTACTCAGCACGTACGCGTAACATACTTGCCTGAGGGCTTGTACGCTAAGCGTAACTGCTTGTATGCCCATCGTATTCACCCATTCAACCAAATCTCAATTTTTAACCCTTAATCCATTAAGACATTTCTCGAAAACGTATCTCTGACTTCCTTGAGTTGGATTATCACGTGAAGTTGCTAACTTTACGTTCATGCATGTAATGCCCTGTTCCGAATCGTTACCCATTTGGGCGTGGGTGATGAATTGTGGATGTTTCGGGCGTTCGGATTTGGTTTTGGAGCCAAGGGGTATTTTGGTAAAATGGCAGCAGACTTTTATTGGAAATTGGATTTTGTGTTCGGGGAACTTTTAAGCCAAGTGTGAGTTGATAATAGTGTGGAGCTTCTCGATACCTTTTCTTGGATATAAAGATGGTCGGAATCGGAGTTGTATCAAAGAAGTTATGGCCTTTAGAATGAATTAGGGTTTGGGGAAAACCCTAGTATTCGGGACATACTAAGGTAGTACTCAGGGCGTACTGATGTGAACGTGGGTACGCGAGGTGTAGTGTGGAGCACGCGTAGCGTAGTGCAAAGTTGGGATCGGGGTGCAAGACCTCGTACGCTGGGCGTTCGAGGGTCAGCTTGAAACCCTATTTTTTAGGGATTTACCCTATATAAGCTTAATATTAGTCCCTTTGGTTCATTTCTAAGCTAGCCTCCACACCCTAAAAACCCTAAATCGACCTTGTAGCATCTTGGAGGTGTTCTTGAGCTATTGGGAGGCTTTGATGCTCATTTTTGCCCTTGGGAAGGAAATAAGAGAAGCTTGAAGTTTTTTTGCTTGGTGGAAAAGCTTTGGATCTAGAATCATCACCTTGTGGGGAAGCTTTTTGAGGTATCAAGTTTGCATCTTGGCGTGTGTATGGTTAGATCTCTTCATGGCTAGTTTATTGTGATTTTGGTCTTCTTTTTCAGTTATGGACGAGTTAGGTTGTTTAAGGGTTTATCCTTTTAGATCTGAGTTCGTTTTGGTAACCTTGAGCATAAAGGTGCAAGCTTTATGTGTATTATGGAGACATGCATGCATTAAGTCAACCATTAAGTCCCTTTTAAGCTTTAAGAGCTTCTTTTAGTCATGTATGAACATAAAGTTGGCAACTTTACGTGGTATTCCAACTGAAGGAGGTCAGATTTGTGTTTTGGAAGCCTTGTCTTAATGGATTAAGTGAAAATCAGGTTTGGGCTGAATAAGATGAGTACGTTGGGCGTACAAGCAGGTACGCTGGGTGTCACAACTAGCAAATTTAGGGTTGAGAAGGTGTTTCATGTACAAAAATTTACTCTATGTAACTTTATAAATTCGAATTTGTGAAATTCAAACTACAATGTTATTGGGCCGAAAACTCCTTCTTGGGCCTTATTGTGTCGAAAACTTCCCCTTTGGGCCTTATTGGGCCGATAACCCTTTTATTGGTCCCATTTAAACCCAAAAGCCCATGCTTACTCCAAAACGAAAACCCTTCTACTGTTTGGGCTTTAATGGACCGAAAACCCCTTAATGGGCCAAGCCAAAACACAAAAACCCATCAAGAAATCATGAAGGCCGAAAACCCTAGAGGGTTTCGGTTAGGCCATGGATAAAACAAAAAAAGGAATTGGCAAAAAGTTGCCACCTCATTTTGGTCCCTCAAATAACAAGGCTTTTGACCACCATGTCTCTAGGCTACCTTCACATCAACCATCAAGAAAGTCAACTAACCCCCCCCCCCCCCTTAAGAGAGAGGTCGGCCGATCCTACACCCACACACACACACACACATAAAAATCATTTGCAAGCCATTACACTCTCCAAAATCTCTCTTTTTCTCTCAAATTTTCGAGAACCACCATCAAGAAAAGTTGCATCTTCAAGTGGTCCTAAGAAATCTAGGTAAGTTTCTTGTATAACTCAAATGATTTTATACACCAAAAGGTTAAGATCATCACATTTACACACCATTTTCGTGTGTAGCTTCTTAGAACATTGTCCATTTTCGAGAATCTCTCCAAGTTCAAGGCTAGGCTAGACATTTCTTTTCTTTTCTTCTTCCTACCACACAAAATCAAGGTGAACTTCATACCCCCATCTTTTCGTGTTTTTCATAATTATCGGGGGGAGAATACAAGTCAAGTCTCGTTTATCCTTCGGTTATTTGCATGCATCTTAGTTATGGGTTGAAAATGGAACAAGTTCTTGAATAAAAAGTTTCCTAACAAGTGATAAAATCATAAAGTAAATGTTGTTAACATCTTTGCGTTATAAAAGGTTTGGTGGTCATGGTTGTACACTCAAAATGGCGAAAATATGGGTGTTATGCCCAAACATGTTTAACTCTTGGACATATGCATTTTTTACTCTTACATTTTACACAAATATTTGAAGATAATAGATCTCAAGGTTGTTATATCTGTTTGTAAAAATGGTGACTTATTAGAGTCAAAACAAACTAAAATATTTTGTGTTACAAAACTTAGAAACCGGTTATGATGTGTTAAACAAACCACAAAGCTTGATATTTTGCTAAAAATAAGTTTAATAGTAAAATAGTCGTAACTATGTTGACACTATTTTGATGGCTTAAAACTTAAGATATTGTGCTATTTTCACATCATATGTTACAATTATACATGTTCACTAACGATTATTTATAAAAAGTATTATAAATAATTTAGTCCAAAATAGTATACAAAAGAGAATTTATGACAGAAAAACTCGCATGTCAAAATATGCATATCATAATGTTTTTAAAGCATGAGTAGTAAGCTGTATGTCATAAAAGCTGAAAAACGCGTGTCATAAAACTTCAGTCATAAATTTACACAAGTAATATCATTTTCATTATTCAATAATGGAAGTTAAAATTCGTGTAAATCCGTTAAGGCTCTAGTGAGACACTGTCTTCACCATACCTACCTAGCGTACACCTTAAGTCCTACTTTATAACCAGAGTCTCCTGGAGGGAGAGCGAGACCGTTCTGTATAGATCTATACGGGCTTGACAACCCCACACCTCAGCTGTTCGCTACAGTTAGACCGACAAGTCTAGGGTGACAAAAGTCTACCAATTCCGACGCCTGAAGAACGTCGTCCATGCATAATAGTCATATCAAACATGGTTATAAGAACTCACTTAGGGATTAACAATACTATTTTGGTTTACGGGAAGCTTACACTTCACTGGTTTTATTAAAAATATAAAACTGCATATCATTTTTCAGTACACAGTTACTTACACTTCTGGTCTTAGGGTTAAGACTACCATTTACTTATAAGAAAATATTGGATTTTCTCGTAACATACTCTTTACAATTACAAACAAAAGAAAAAACAAAGGACATGCATGCATATATTCATAGTTTTGGAACGAGACTTACAAACCATTTTCATAGAAAATATCGACGACCGAATGGTTTATTCATGGAGAAAGGAAGACCACAACCAACATCTATGGCAGGTTTTGGAAACGCTCAGAGCGGAGAAACTGTACGCGAAATCCTCCAAGTGCGAGTTTTGGATTTGCAGAGTGGACTTTCTGGGACACGTGGTCAGTGAAGAAGGGATACATGTGGACCCTTCCAAGATTAAAGCAATTGAATGTTGGGCAACCCCAACGGAGATCAGGAAATTCTTAGGCCTCGTAGGTTACTACCGGAGGTTCATACATAATTTCTCCAAGATTTCCAAGCCACTCACCGCTTTAACCGAACGGGGTGTACCTTTTATCTAGGAGAGGAAACAAGAAGCTGCTTTCCAAACTTTAAAACAAGACTTATGCAGCGCCCCTGTCTTGTCTCTCCTAGAAGGGACAGAAGACTTCGTGGTTTATTGCGACACATCAAATCAAGGATTTGGTTGTGTACTTATGCATCGGAGAAAGGCTATAGCCTATGCGTCAAGGCAACTAAAGACCCATGAGGTGAATTATACCACACACGACTTGGAGTTGGGAGCAGTCATGTTTGCTCTAAAGATTTGGAGGCACTACCTCTACAGTACAAAGTGCACAATCTACACGGATCACAAAAGCCTCCAACATATCTTGAACCAGAAAGAGCTATACATGATACAACGGACATGGGTTGAGCTGCTGAATGATTATGAATGTGAGATCTGTTACCATCCGGGCAAAGCAAATGTGGTGGCTGATGCCCTATGCCGGAAAGAGTACTCTAGTCGCCGAGTAAGAACGTTAACAATGACCATCCACTCCCACTTGTCTTCACAAATCAAGGAGGCCCAACTGGAAGCCTTGAAGCCGGAAAACATCGCAAATCAAGCCTTGCGTGGGATGGACAAGAATCTTATGATCAAAGAGGACATAACCTATTACCTCATGGACCGGATCTGGACCCTAAAATTTGGTAGGTTTAGAGACGTGGTCATGAATGAAGCACACAAGACAAAGTACTCCATCCATCCGGGTTCCGAAAAAATGTATTTGGATCTCAAACAACATTATTGGTGGCCGAATATGAAAGTTGAAATTCCTACCTATGTGGGCAAGTGCCTGACTTGCGCTAAGGTTAAGGTAGAGTATCAAAAGCCCTCGGGTCTCCTACAACAACCGGAGATACCCGAGTGGAAATGGGAGTGAATAACAATGGATTTTATAACCAAATTACCCAAGACAGCAAACGGACTGGATGCCATCTGGGTGATTGTCGATCGGTTGACCAAATCCGCCCATTTCCTGCCAATAAAGGAAACATATAAAATGGAAAAGCTGACCCGGATCTACATAAAGGAGGTTGTGAGACTGCATGGCGTGCCAAAATGTATTATCTCTAACAGGGATAGCAGATTTACATCACGATTTTGGCAGTCACTCCAGAGATCGTTGAGAACTCAGCTCGATATGAGCACTGCCTACCATCCCCAAACATATGGCCAGAGTGAGAGGACCATCCAAACATTGGAAGATATGCTCTGACCCTGTGTGATAGATTTCGGCAAAGCATGGGATACCCATTTGTCCGTAATCGAATTCTCGTACAACAATAGCTATCACACAAGCATCAAGGTCGCCCCCTTCGAGGCCTTATACAGGCGAAAATGCAGATTATCCCTCTGTTGGGATGAGGTGGGGGATACACAACTGGAAAAAGGGCAGGTACCAAACAACACTCTTACTGGGCCCGAGATTATCAGGGAAACAACTGAGAAGATCTTTCAGATCAGTGAGCGACTCCAGACATCTCGAGACCGACAGAAGAGCTACGCTGACAGACGATGGAAGCCCCTAGACTTCCAAGTCAGTGATCGCGTACTGCTAAAGGTCTCTCCATGGAAAGGGATGATACGCTTTGGAAGGCGGGGAAAGTTGAATCCAAGGTACATCGGACCATTTGAAATCCTTGTCAGGATTGGTCCTGTGGCTTACAAGCTGCAGTTACCACCAGAACTCAACAATGTACACACTGTCTTTCATGTGTCAAACCTGAAGAAATGCTTATCTGACGAGACTCTCATTGTCCCACTTGACGAAATTGAGGTGAATGAAAATCTCCATTTCGTTGAGGAACCAGTTGAAATTATGGATAGAGAAGTGAAACGAACAAAACAAAGTCGCATCCCCATGGTGAAGGCCCGATGGAGTGCCAAACGAGGACCAGAGTTCACTTGGGAACGCGAAGACCAAATGATGCAGAAGTACCCCCATCTTTTCCCTAGTTCTTGAAGGCTACTTTAGAACAAATTTCGGGACAAAATTCCCTGTAACGGGGGGATGAAGTCACAACTAGCAAATTTAGGGTTGAGATGGTGTTTCATGTACAAAAATTTCCTCTATGTAACTTTATAAAATCGAATTTGTGAAATTCAAACTACAATGTTATTGGGCCGAAAACTCTTTCTTGGGCCTTATTGGGCCGAAAACTTCCCCTTTGGGCCTTATTGGGCCGCTAACCCTTTTATTGGTCCCATTTAAACCCAAAAAACCCATGCTTACTCCAAAACGAAAAACCTTCTACCTTTGGGCTTTAATGGACCGAAAACCCCTTAATGAGCCAAGCCAAAACCGAAAACCCATCAAGAAGCCATGAAGGCCGAAAACCCTAGAGGGTTTCGGTTAGGCCATGGATAAAACAAAAAAAATGGAATTTGCAAAAAGTTGCCACCTCATTTTTGTCCCACAAATAACAAGGCTTTTGACCACCATGTCTCCAGTCTACCTTCACATCAACCATCAAGAAAGTCAACTAACCGCCCCCCCCCCCCTTTAAGAGAGAGGTCGGCCGATCCTACACCCACACACACACACAAAAACAATCATTTGCAAGCCATTACACTCTCCAAACTCTCTCTTTTTCTCTCAAATTTTCGAGAACCACCATCAAGAAAAGTTGCATCTTCAAGTGGTCCTAAGAAATCTAGGTACGTTTCTTGTATAACTCAAGTGATTTTATACACCAAAAGGTTAAGATCATCACATTTGCACACCATTTTTGTGTGTAGCTTGTTAGAACATTGTCCATTTTCAAGAATCTCTCCAAGTTCAAGGCTAGGCTCGACATTTCTTCTATTTTCTTCTTCCTACCACACGATATCAAAGTGAGCTTCATACCCCCATCTATTCGTGTTTTTCATACTTTTCGGGGGGAGAATGCAAGTCAAGTCTCGTTTATCCTTCGGTTATTTGCATGCATCTTAGTTATGGGTTGAAAATGGAACAAATTCTTGAATAAAAAGTTTCCTAACAAGTGATAAAATTATAAAGTAAATGTTGTTAACATCTTTGTGTTATAAAAGGTTTGGTGGTCATGGTTGTACACTCAAAATGGCGAAAATATGGGTGTTATGCCCAAACATGTTTAACTCTTGGACATATGCATTTTTAACTCTTATATTTTACACAAATATTTGAAGATAATAGATCTCAGGGTTGTTATATGTGTTTTGTAAAAATGGTGAATTATTAGAGTCAAAACAAAATAAAATATCTTGTGTTACAAAACTTAGAAACCGGTTATGATGTGTTAAACGAACCACAAAGCTTGATATTTTGCTAAAAATAAGTTTAATAGCAAAATAGTCGTAACTATGTTGACACTATTTTGATGGCTTAAAACTTAAGATATTGTGCTATTTTCACATCATATGTTACAATTATACATGTTCACTAAATATTATTTATAAAAAGTATTATAAATAATTTAGTCCAAAATAGTATACAAAACAGAATTTATGACAGAAAAATTGGCGTGTCAAAATCTGCATATCATAAAGTTTTTAAAGCATGATTAGTAAGCTGTATGTCATAAAAGCTGAAAAACGCGTGTCATAAAAGTTCAGTCATAAATTTACACCAGTAATATCATTTTCATTATTCAATAATGGAAGTTAAAGTTCGCGTAAATCCGTTAAGGCTCTAGCGAGACACTGTCTTCACCGTACCTACCTACCGTACACCTTAAGTCCTGCTTTAGAACCAGAGTCTCCTAGAGGGAGAGCGATACTGTTGTGTATAGATCTATAGGGGATTGACAACCCCACACCTCAGCTGTTCACTACAGTTAGACCGGCAAGTCTAGGGTGACAAAAGTCTACCAATTACGACGCCTGAAGAACGTCGTTCAGGCATAACAGTCATATCAAGCATGGTTATAAGAACTCACTTAGGAATTAACAATACTACTTTGGTTTACGAGAAGCTTACACTTCACCGGTTTTATTAAAAATATAAAATTGCATATCATTTTTCAGTACACAGTCACTTACACATCTTGTCTTAGGGTTAAGACTACCGTTTACTTATAAGAAAATATTGGATTTTCTGGGAACATACTCTTTACAATTACAAACAAAAGAAAACAAAGGACATGCATGCATATATTCATAATTTTGGAATGAGACTTACAAACTATTTTCGTAGAAAATATCAGATTTTCTGGAGTCATACGAACTTTTACAAATAAGGATGTTACAAATCTTTTCATACAAATATGCTTATGAACTCACCAACATTCAATGTTGACGATTGTGAAAATAACTTGTATTCTCAGGGAACCAGTAAGTATGTACCTAAGAAACGGATCGGCTACACTTTGGAATTTCATACTTTATGTCACTTCTGTGTAATTTCATGAACAAATACAATATGTAAACAATGTAAGTGTGTTATCTCAATGTATGTTGTTTGTTGCTATGTTTCATTCATATTCAATTGTTGTGATACTATACAATGACGTCATCCACCCCCGGACGTTTCCGCCGTCTTGGTTTGGGGGTGTGACACTGGGCGTACAATCCTCCACACGAGTACGCTACGCTTACGTGCTTGTACGCCCCACGTACTCGGTCTATTGGTCTTTGAGTGTTTTGGGCATTGGTTTGCGTTACCTTTTTGGGTTTGGCTGTTTGGGTCTTTGTTGGGCCAACTGAGAATACGTGTTTTGGATTAGGAAAAGTTAATGGGATTTAGGGTAGGGCCCATGTAAGGATTTGTTCCCAAATTGGAAAATTGGGCTATTAGTGGGCTTTGGATAATTATTGGTTTGTGGGCCTTTATGATGAGGAGTTTGGGCCTTAGTCTTGGACCAAACTATCTCAGGGGTAAAATGGTCTTTTTACCCCATATATGGATTATTGGATTCGGTTTGGAACCCAATTGTTAATTTTGTGTTATTTGTTTGATAGCGCGGGGATTCTAGCGGATCAACAATCAGAGATTTACTATGGGTTCAACTGTCGAGGTGAGTCTCCTCACTATACTATGGGTTGAAGGCACCAATGCTAGCCCATTTGGTTTATGTATATTAAGAAGACCAGAGGGTGACCCTTGGCATTTGTATTAAAGACTAGGAGGTGGCTCCTGGCAATCTGTATGCAAGACCAGAGTTTGGACTCTGGCAGTTAATTAGATAAGTAGTTGTAGATTGTATGCTAGTTGTATTTGTGATGCTTGCATGGAAGACCAGGAGGTGGCTCCTGACACTTGTCTGTAAGACCCAGAGTTTTAGACCCTGACCTGGCAAGGAAAGACCATGATACGGCTCGTGGCATAATGGCAAGACTATGGTTGGCACATAGCACTTCTTATTGTATGCATGATATATATGGCTTGCATGTTATGTATGGTATGTGGTATTTTGGGGATCTCACTAAGCTTTGTGCTTACAGTTTGTGGTTTATGGTTTCAGGTACTTCCGGTTCGAAAGGGAAGGGCTGGCTTGATCGCAGCGCATACACCCGTGTTTTCCGCTATTCGTGATTTTGGGAATGAACTATGATAATTGTTTTTATTTTGAAATAATCTAAATGTTTGAATAAAGGATAAATGAGTGTTTTGATTATGCTTTAAAAATGAAATTTTTACCTTCGTATTTTGGGATGTTACAAGTTGTTATCAGAGCCTTGGTTTAAGGGATTCGGGCATACTCTTGGGTATGCCTGGACTCAAACTGAGGGTTTGGTGAAAATTTTCATAAAATAGATGTTTTGTTAAAAAGGGTCTCTAATCAAGAAAGGGGTGTGATGCGTGTAATCAGCCGAGCTCAAGTAAGTGGTTCCTAGAATATCAATACATGTTTATTATGATATATGATATGATTATATGAATTGCATGCTAGATTATGGCTAAGGATCTGCTTAGGATTTCATGATAGGAGTGATGCCTTTATATGCCTGATTGTATGAGCTTTTAGAATTGCATGCTAGTATGGTTTCAATAGAAGCGGATATAATGGCTTAATTAGTGTATGCTGGTTAGATTTTACGTTGTCCGAATGCTGGTTGCTTTGTGCTTTGTGGGGCTCTTAGTGATGTGAATTGGCTGCTAAGTGAATAGGCCATGTCACATGTGACACAGGTTAAATAATCTGAGAGTGATGGATCTGACCCTATTGTGCAGCTCTTGTTTGAGTCCAACTGTTTTAGGGTTGAGTCTTTAACTTGAAGGATTATATGATCTCTGTTGCGTGTGAATATATTCATGAGGTTGCTAGTTGACATTGGTGGGAGTCTTTCAACAGCTGAGGGATGGGTGAGGTCGGCACACTATGAGAGCCCAGGAAGTGCTTCAGTGGGTTTGGTTGCGCTGTTTAGCGAGTTTTTGGTGCATCGGTTTGAGAAGGTGACTTAGAGGATTCAGGATGATTCTTAAGGAAAGTAAGGATATGTGTGGAAGGTAGTATTGAGCCCGTACTACTGAAAGCACACGATCCATACTCGAATCAGGGAGAGTCTTGGAGAATTTAAGAAGCTTGTAGGAGGAGAATTCAGGAGTATGTTCTGATTATTTGCATGTTGTATTTCAGTTTGGTGATGAGCACTTAGGAAGGAGGTTTTAGTTCTGGTTCCGGCTCAGGTGCAGCTACTGAGCCGATTAGCGATCAGATGCGCAAGTTCATCTCATCGGAGATTACCCGTAGTATTTTGGAGCAGACTCTTGTGATCTTTGGTTCGGTTAAGGAGGGGATTTTGGAGATCTTGGATGAGCTCTTGGGTGCGTTCCGTGCTGAGGTTATGGTTACCGTTGGAGCTGGGACTATTTCTTTCCATATGTTCCGTGCGTGTGGAGCTCTTGCGTTCTGTGGGGAGGCGAACCCCATTTCCAGTAGGAGGTGGGTAGCGTATATGGTTAACGAGTTCGGGACGAATTTCTACCCTGAGAAGGCGAAGGTCATATATGCTTCGTGAGATGGGTGTGATGTTGTTGATGCTATGTCATGGGATGATTTTTCGACCAGGTTCCGAGCTGAGTTTGCATCGGTGATTGAGGTGCAGCAGTCGGCGCGAGAGTTTCAGGATCTCCACCAGACTACTTAGACTGTGGCAGAGATCACTGCCAATTTCCGGTAGAGGGATTTATTGGTTCCGCAGTATGTAGGAGATGTGGAAATGAAGAAGGTGAGGTATCATGATATGCTGCGGGATGATATCAGGGAGTTTGTGAGTATTTCAGGGTGCAAGACCCTGAATGATATGATTTATAGAGCCCGAGAGCGGGAGATCGATTTGGAGCACCTATGGAAGAGGGGGCCAGATAAGGTGCATGTAGTTGAGGGCCCCGGGAAGAGACCCAAGACTTATGATTAGCGTTTGAGAGGCCATCAGGGCTGGAGTCAGTGCAGCACGTGTGGGAAAATGCACTATGGAGTTTGTCGTTACAGGGGTTTGGGCTGCTACAAGTATGGCATGGTTGGTCATGTCAGCAGAGATTGCCCTCAGGGGCAAGCTAGTTATGTTTTCACTGCAACCAGGTGGGCCACAAGAAGGCCGACTGTCCGATGGTGAGGGGAGGAGTAGTGATAGCACCTGCTCCGACTACTTTGAGGATCACTGATGGTCGTGAGGGTAGAGCTGGAGCCCTAACAGAGAGGAGCCGGGCATTACAGTGTCAGATAGGGAAGATCAGGACACCTGCTCCGACTACTTTGTGGGTATGTTATCTTTCGCTTTCTTTTTGGTTGTTATCAATATTTATGTTGTTTGGAATCTTGCATCGATTTGGGTAAGCGTCATTGTGGTTTAAGTCTCAGTCATTGATTATGCTATATTATTAAGAATTGTTATATGCCATTTTCATGCCATGAAACATTAGTGGGTTAGTGAGGGGTTTTATCTCGTGTAGTGGATTCCAAACTGTTCGGTTGTCATTCTGGTTTTTGGTCGAGATTGGTTAAGGGGTATTATGTGGAAGGTCTACGTTCATGATTCAGTTGGTTAGTTCTCCAGTATTGTCGGGGTTTCGTGGTTTTAGCTTTTGTGCTTGGTTGGCCACTAGGGGTGCCAAGGGAAATGGTCTATTGCTAAGGTTTTGGTCTTGTCACCTGCAAAAAGGACTTCAATATTTGGGTGTTGTATCATCGGAAGCTTTTGGGGCCGTTGGATTGTTGAGATTTCACGGAGTGTTCATCGGGTCTCTCAAGGGTTGTGCGGTCTTTGGGTTTGGCTAGTAATGGATCACTAGCATTAGTAAGTGCAGGTTGTCAGCAGTTCAGACATAAGGGGTAAGATGGATTGGGAATCCTTCAATCGTTGTGTGCTGTAAGGGCTTAGTCGAATCAAAGTGGGGGAGAACCGTTCGGATATCTGGGATCAGAATCAATAATGAAACTAGGATGAGTTTCACATCCCCTTCGGGGAGGAAGGCGGCCCAAGTGGCCGTCTGGATGGAGGATTGTGCGAGTTGGGAGTTCGGGAAACTTCCTAACAGTTGGTTAGCGCCTTCTTGGTGATGGATAACAGGATTTTGGTGGAACTAGGTTGGGGAATCCAGTCATGGCTCGAATTCAGCTTGGGTGCTTGATCGAGTGCATGTTCGAATCTGGATGTGTTCGTATTGATAGATGAGCGGTAAGACTATGGTCGATGGCTATAACAAGTAGGAGTGTTGTAAGACTGTGGGGTGACCCGTAGCATTCACTAGTTAGCAGTTAGTGTGGGAGTGTTGTAAGATTGCGAGGTGGCCGTAGCATTCACCGGTCCTTGTGTTGCGGTGAGGGCGTGGCGAATCCATGATTGGTCACGGATTTCTCCGGATGGTTTTGACCAGGGTGAGTCAGTTCGTACGACTGTGAGAGGGCCACATCATGTTTAGAATCAGGAAATGGTATGTCGTTAGAGACCGGGTATGATATGAGACTATAGTTGGTCATGATTCATTCATTTTAGTAGTGGATTTGGTAGCGAGATGGTTTGGGCGATTATCGCCTGATAAGGTTTCTCTCGTGAGTCGCATGGGGCGACTGTGTATGTGTGTCTTTCGACTCAACAACCTAGCAGGAGTCTAGTGTTTCAGATAGTTGGCAGACAAGTTGGAACAAAGGAGGTCTCGGATGGTTTTGGAAAGCAGCTAGGGGGGCAGCAAGATGAGTCAGAGTGGTTTTAGTGATTTGGGATTTGTGTGTGAAGTGTTGGATATAGTGTCTAAGTCCATAACTTTATTTGGTATGAACTTGACCCGACCCGTCATGGTCCATTTGGGTTGCATGGCATTGCAATATTTGGATAGACTAAATGAGAGAATAAGGCACTTATGATTATTAATATATTATAAGTTCTAATATATTAATAATAGTATTATTTAATTAGTATTGATCAAGTATTAATCTAGTATTAATTTGGTGATCAAAATGAGACTAATTAAGTATATAGGGTTGATTATGACAATCATCAATTCTTTTATGGTGGATTAATGATCCATGGTTTATGGGTTTGGTTGTAACCATATGGAGATCCATGGATAGTCCATGGGAGTTACAAACCCATGGGTCATGAGAAATGAAGAGTCATGACAATTAGGGTTTACATTTGTAACTCCTAATTATGACACACTATAAAAGAAACCCTATAACATGCAAAATGTGCACTAAGTCTTTCTAGAGAGGGCATAACCGATTTTGAGGCTAAGTGACATTCTCTCAAGTTATTCCAAGTTTTGTGGTGTTGTGTGAAGCATTTGAGACACAACATTTGGGGTGCTAGGCTCACAAAGTCTTGAAGGAATCCAAGCAACAACAAGGTATGTATTTCTACTAGTCTTTATGTTTTATGTAATCCCCATGCCATGCTAGTTAGGAAATAACCTTGAAAAAGAAATTTGCATGTATATAGAGAAAACATAGATTCAAGGTTATTAGGGTTGCATGTACACTTAGGAAGTGTTAGAATGCTCAAAACCCATCAGTAGTATCAGAGCCAGGTTTGTTTTCTGTATACTTGATGCAAAACTGCTTAAAACTCGAAAATTCTGCACTCTGACGACTGGACTCGCCGAGTTCATGGGGAGGACTCGCCGAGTCCATGAACAAATTCATCCTACTCGTCGAGTAGGATCATGCACTCGACGAGTAGGAGCGTGCTGGGCAGTTTTTTTGAGTTTTGTTGCTGGAAATGGATTAAAATCATTATCCCAATTTGTGTTGGACTTGTAAAATCTGTTTTTCAAAATGATAATGATTATGTTAACCCATTTTACATGACTTTTATCAATTTTCAAGTATTGTATATGTTTATATGATTTCTTGAAATTACTTGACATGGATTTGTGTTCTTATGAGTTTTAGAAGATCATAGGAATTATGTGTAACCTCCATGTGTGTTTAATTCATGATCTTAACGGCAATGATGGATAACCAAAAGTCACTTCTTTAAATTGTGATTAAAGAACTAAAGAGGTTTCATAAAATGAAGAGTCTTCATTTTTATGAACCATTAAAACTCATAAGTTACAAATTGAAGAGACTTGGAATAATTTCAAATCTTGCCCTCAAGTTTTGGAATTTGAAAAAGTCTTACACTTTAATACTTTAATTCCAAATTAAACCTTAGATTTTTAAAAAGTTTAAAAATCAACTCTTATACTATTATTATAATTTTATTATATAGATATGTATAAGAATATGTCATTCTTACCGCAAGTAGGCCTCATTCACGAAGCCGGTATATAAGGGGGGTATAAGGTTGTTGCCTATAAAATGGTGACTTAATGGGTGTCCACTCTCACCCACCGCTTCCTTGATCGGTGGAGGGTCGTTAGCCGAACGGGTAGGATACGACTTTAAATACTCATTAAAAGTATAATGAATTATAAAGTAACTATACATTATAAATTCCCAATCTTAGTTACTTTAGGAAAATGTGAAATTGGTGCTAGCCCATAAAATTACACCTTGTACCTTACCAAGTCGTTAGTGGAGCGTGTGTGGTTAACCGGCACACTAACATGGACTAGTAAGTGTGGCAAAGGGTAACTTGGCTTTATTATAGATCGGTGGAGCGTGTGTGGTTAACCGGCACATCGATTAGGTAATATTGTTGAGGGTACCAAGTTAATTTGTATGGTTATTCACACCTTGTTTGTGATCCTCGGCATCCCAGTCACAAACTTGAGAGGGCACAATCGAGACTCAAACATGCCATTGAAAAGTTCAATGTATCTCAAAAGATCTAGGAGTTTCAAAACCAATAAAACCTAATAATAAAATATTTCGTTCTTATGGTGGAAATTGGTAAATCGTCATTTACCTACCTTCAAATATTTTATAGTGTGGATTACGGCATCCCTCTTCCAACTATAAATAGTTTGTTGGATCCTAGCCTTAATATTTCATTTGGGTGAATTATTAAGGATTCCTAATCTAATGAAACTTGTCTTTCTTTCCTTTCAGATGTCTTCCAACAATGCTTCTGGCTCAAACCCAACAGGCTCCTTTTCCCTTATGAACTTGTGTGGTAAGGTCATCTTTGATGGATCCAATTTCAATGAGTGGATCAAAAACATCAGAATGATTACCCGCTATGAGGACAAAGAATATGTCCTTGATAGGGAGCTTAAGGTTGTGAATGAAGCCACTGCTACTCCTGAAGAGTTTGCGGAGTTTGTTGCACATGAAAAGGATGCTACTAAAGTAGCATGCATCATGATGGCCACCATGACTCCCGAACTTCAAAAATCCTATGAAGATTTCTACCCCTATGAGATGCAACTGGATCTGATGGAAAGGTACCATCAGAGCGCGCGTCAGGAGAGGTATGCAATCATCTCCTCCATGATAACCGCAAGGATGAAGGATGGTGAACCCATCACCGGTCACTTGCAGAAGATGCAAAGGTTCGTTGACCGGTTGCTGAAGCTAAATGTTGACTTCCCTGAGGAAATGGCGATAGACATCATTCTCCATTCCTTACCTCCAAGTTATGATCAGTTTCGTATGACTTATCACATGAACAAGGAGGAAGTCACACTTAGCAAACTTCAAGGACTCTTAAGGACAGCTGAAAATGGCCTTAAAGGTAAAGCAGTTACTACTTCTACTCCTTCAACAACCCCTGTTCTGGCTATTGGGCAGGGAAAGGGTAAGAAGAGGAAAAGCCCTTCGAAGGGTACCAAGGGTAAGACTCTTGATGGTTCCTCTTCAAGTGGGACAAAGAAAGGTCCCATTACTCCTTCTTCAAACCCAAAGGAAGCACAGTGCTTCTATTGCTAGGATAAGGGACACTTCAAGCGAAGCTGCCCTAAATATCTGCAAGATGTAAAGGATGGGAAGGTTAAACCCACCCATGCAGGTATTTACACAATATTGTCTAATAACTCATCTAATGCTAATTCTTGGGTGCTTGATACAGGTTGTGGTATTCACATTTGTACTGATTTGCAGGCACTAAGAAGAAGTGAGCAAGTGGAGCACGGGAAGATAAACTTAGTCATGGGCAACAGGAAAGCATCACCTGTTACCAAGATAGGAGTTTATTCTTTATTGCTTAATAATGGGTTAATGTTAGATTTGAATAAGTGTTGTTACTCGCCCGAAATGGCGAGAAATATTATTTCTTTTCATGGCTTGTACAAACAAGGTTTTTCATTTTCATTTGATAATAAAAATGGTGCTATTAATATTTATTACAATGATGTATTTTACTTTAAAGCATTACCTTGTGATGGTGTATATGAAGCCGTGAATGTTGTAGACAATCTATGAAATAATGTGTTGTATATTGATTCTTCAGATAGCTTGGATAAATCATCCTTGTGGCATTGTCGTCTTGGACATGTTAACAAGAAGCGCATAGGCCAACTCCAAAAGGCTGGAGTCTTGGAATCATTTGACCTCAAGTCAGATGATAGTTGCGAGTCTTGTTTACTTGGAAAAATAACAAAGTCACCCTTCACAGGTACTTGTGATAGGGGTGAAGGTTTGTTGGACCTTGTACACATGGATGTGTGTGGGCCCTTCAGAGTTGCTACAAGGGATGCTAATCGCTATTATGTGACTTTTACTGATGATTACAGTAGATATGTATATATTTACTTAATCAAGCATAAGTCAGAAACCTTTGAAAAGTTCAAAGAGTTTAAGCAGGAAGTGGAGAATCAATTGGGCAGGAACATCAAGATGCTCCGATCCGATCGGGGAGGAGAGTATCTTAGCATTGAGTTCCTTGACTATCTTAAGGAATGTGGGATTGTCTCACAATTGACACCTCCCAGAACACCACAGTTGAATGGTGTAGCTGAGAGGCGCAATCGAACCTTGCTGGATATGGTTCGTTCCATGATGAGTCGAGCTTCGTTACCAATCTCTTTCTGGGGGTATGCCTTAGAGACTGCCGCCCATATCCTTAATCTAGTCCCTACTAAAAAGGTTGCCAAAACACCTCACGAGAAGTGGACTGGGAAAGTTCCCAATTTGGACCACATCAAGATTTGGGGTTGTGAAGCTTTCGTGAGGCGTGAGACTCATGATAAGCTTGAACCTCGAAGTGAGAGGTTTATTTTCATCGGCTACCCACATAGATCCTTTGGTTACCTCTTCTACAGACCCAGTGATAATGTGGTCTTTGTAGCAAGAAGAGGAGTCTTTCGTGAGAGAGAATTCATAAGCCAAGGGGACAGTGGGAGGCAAATTGACCTTGAAGAGCTTCAAGAGTCAAGTGGTGAAGGAACCTCAAATGCTATCGGCCAACCTGAGGAGGAAACTCCTGTTGATCCGATATATGAGTTTGTACCTCCAAGACGTTCCACTAGGGTGAGGAACACACCTGATTTTTATTATGGTTATCACATCACCACTGAAGGTGATACATTTATTAGTGATAGTACACTAATAGATTTGGATGAACCTAATAATTACAGGGAAGCCATGGCAGGCCCTGAGTCTGCTAAATGGAAGGAGGCTATGGACAGCGAGATTCAGTCCATGTATGACAATCAAGTTTGGAACTTGGTTGACAATGTACCAGGTCGTAAGACAGTTGGGTGCAAATGGATCTTCAAGAAGAAGACCGACATGGATGGGAAGGTACATACTTACAAAGCGCGACTGGTTGCGAAGGGCTTTACTCAAACTCCAGGAGTTGACTATGATGAGACATTCTCACCAGTAGCTAAGATTAAGTCTATTAGAGTATTGTTAGCCATAGTTGCATTTCATGATTATGAAATATGGCAAATGGATGTCAAAACCGCTTTCCTTAATGGAAAGTTGGCTGAGGATGTTTACATGGCTCAACCAGAGGGTTTTGTCGATACAAGATACCCTAATAGAGTGTGTAAGCTTGATAAATCCATTTATGGATTGAAACAAGCATCTCGCAGATGGAATCTTTGCTTTGATGAGAAAGTCAAAGAGTTTGGCTTTTCTAGGAGTGAGGATGAGTCTTGTGTGTATGTCAGGGCTAGTGGGAACATAGTTAGCTTCTTGGTGTTGTATGTGGATGACATACTTCTCATAGGAAACGACGTCCCAACCTTGCAGGAGGTTAAGTCCTGGCTTGGGAAGTGTTTCGCTATGAAGGACCTTGGGGAAGCTGCCTATATCCTAGGGATAAGGATATTGAGAGATAGGAGTAAGAGACTAATTGGACTTAGTCAAAGTACTTACTTGGATAAGGTACTGAAGAGGTTCAGTATGCAAGATTCCAAGAAAGGAGAATTACCAATCCAGAGTAATGCCAAGCTGAGTAAGACTCAGAGTCCGAGTACAGAGGCTGAGATAGCTGAAATGAGTCATATACCATATGCTTCCGCTGTGGGCTCGATCATGTATGCTATGACTTGTACTCGCCCTGATGTGGCCTTTGCTTTGAGCATGGTCAGTAGATATCAAGGGAACCCTGGCAAGGCACACTGGACAGCGGTAAAGAACATTCTCAAGTATCTGCGGAGGACTAAGGACTGGGTCCTTATCCTCGGAGGCAGTGATGACTTGAGAGTGGAAGGATATAGTGATGCTAGCTTTCAGACTGATAGGGATAATTTCCGCTCTCAGTCAGGCTGGGTCTTTATCCTAAATGGAGGGGCAATTACTTGGAAAAGTTCCAAGCAGGAGACAGTAGCTGATTCAACTTGTGAATCAGAGTACATAGCAGCAAGCGAGGCAGCAAAAGAGGTGATATGGCTAAAGAACTTCATCGGAGACCTTGGAGTTGTACCAGCTATAAAGGAGCCAATGGAAATTTTCTGTGACAGCGAAAGTGCGGTTGCTTTGGCTAAAGAACCAAGAGATCACGGGAGATCTAGGCACATTGACAGAAAATACCATTTCATCAGACATAGAATAGAAGAAGGACTCCTTGTGGCAAAGAGGGTATCATCAGATGAGAACCCGGCAGATCCCCTCACAAAGGGACTGAGCAGGGTTAAGCATTTACAGCATGCGAGACGCATTGGGCTGAAGGATGATATTAGTTTCAATAATTAGATTACTGAAACTTGTAAAATGTAATTGACATTTGATGATAAATAAAAGTTGTTATTTATTTATGAGTAAGGTGTTACTATCTTGTGTTGATTGTTTACTATGTTTCAATTTTGCATGTTTTTACTTCCAGAATAATTATGTTATTATTCAAACCATCCACAGTCAGTCAAACTTTGGAAGTAAGTATTGATTTAAGACTGTCATGAATTTGGCTTGTATGATTTGTCTAAAGTGCTTTAGACAATGCAATGGTTGCTACAACATTCATGAGTACTCATAAGGGCTGAGTATTAGATCCAACCCACGCTCACTTGCATCACTTCATGGAATTTATCTCGAGTGATCGTGAGACGGTAATATCATATGAATCTTCAAACCTAGAGATATGAGTTGTTGACTATGAGTTGGTTATTCATTGATTGTACGAAAACGCATTGGTAACTCGATGTTATAAAACGTGCCTTTGTGAATAATTCAACAAGTAGTTAGTACAAGCATATCAGTCGAAGTTTATCTGTTCCTTCTAGAAATAGAAGCGATATTTGGGCCCCTCGATGATTTGGTTTTGACTTATGTACCGGGCCCGGTCAGAACCTAATTGATGTGTTCAATTTAGTTCTATGTCGAAACAAATCAGAGATCGAGAAACAAATGATGGACAATAAGTAAGACCATGTTCCATGTGTTTGTCCGGCTGATATCATGAGAACAGAGGATTATATGATCACTTATCTTAAATGGCGTATCATCATCATCTCAGTTCCGAGAGACTTTGAAAGAGCTACGATTGCTAGTCGGGTTTTGAAGTCATATTTGCAAATATAGTTATTAGACTTATCCAAGTGGGAGACTGTTGGATATAGTGTCTAAGTCCATAACTTTATTTGGTATGAACTTGACCCGACCCGGCATGGTCCATTTGGGTTGCATGGCATTGCAATATTTGGATAGACTAAATGAGAGAATAAGGCACTTATGATTATTAATATATTATAAGTTCTAATATATTAATAATAGTATTATTTAATTAGTATTGATCAAGTATTAATCTAGTATTAAATTGGTGATCAAAATGAGACTAATTAAATATATAGGGTTGATTATGACAATCATCAATTCTTTTATGGTGGATTAATGATCCATGGTTTATGGGTTTGGTTGTAACCATATGGAGCTCCATGGATAGTCCATGGGAGTTACAAACCCATGGGTCATGAGAAATGAAGAGTCATGACAATTAGGGTTTACATTTGTAACTCCTAATTATGACACACTATAAAAGAAACCCTATAACATGCAAAATGTGCACTAAGTCTTTCTAGAGAGGGCATAACCGATTTTGAGGCTAAGTGACATTCTCTCAAGTTATTCCAAGTTTTGTGGTGTTGTGTGAAGCATTTGAGGCACAACATTTGGGGTGCTAGGCTCACAAAGTCTTGAAGGAATCCAAGCAACAACAAGGTATGTATTTCTACTAGTCTTTATGTTTTATGTAATCCCCATGCCATGCTAGTTAGGAAATAACCTTGAAAAAGAAATTTGCATGTATATAGAGAAAACATAGATTCAAGGTTATTAGGGTTGCATGTACACTTAGGAAGTGTTAGAATGCTCAAAACCCATCATGAAGTCGCTTGTTATTCGGGGCATATGCTATTTCGCTTGTAGTTGGATTAAATAATCTCAGAGTGGTTGTTTAGACTCTGTTACGCAACTCTCGTTTGAGTCTAACTGTTACAGGGAGGAATCTTCTACTCGAAGGATTATCTGAGCCTTCTGTCGAGTATAAGTGGTCTGCAACATTATAAGGTCAGTGATGTTGGTTTCCCCAAGGAAGCCTCAAGGGTGGGAAGTGTTTTGTTGTGTCTGGAATTCATTGTGGAAATGGCATGGTAGTGGTTCAGTGTGGGCGGTTAGTCGGGGAGTCAGACCAATTTGAGATTTCGGGTTTCGGGAAGGGTGGAGGTGGTTTTCTGCAAGGGTGTAAGGTTCGTTCTTCTTTAGGATTGGTGAGTTTCAATAGGGTTGGTTTCGGTTGCCTTGGGAAAGCTGTGGTATTCTCGGGATTATGGTTGTGTTGCTCAAGTTGTTGGGCTTGTTGGGAAAGGTAAGGACTGATTTCGAGGACGAAATCTAATTTAAGTGAGGGAGCGTTGTAACGCCCTGTTCCGAATCGTTACCCATTTGGGCATGGGTGATGAATTATGGATGTTTCAGGCGTTAAAATTTGGTTTTGGAGACAAGGGGTATTTTGGTAAAATGGCAGCGGGCTTTTATTGGAAAGTGGATTTTGTGTTTGGGGAACTTTAAGCCAAGTGTGAGTTGATAATAGTATGGACCTTCTCGATACCTTTTCATAGATATAAGGGTGGTCAGTATCAGAGTTGTATCAAAGAAGTTATGGTCTACGGAATGAATTAGGGTTTGGGGAAAACCCTAGTGCGCGGGGTGTACCAAGGTAGTACGCGGGATGTACTGATGCGAAGGCGGATACGCGAGGTGCAATGAGGAGTACGGGTAGCGTAGTACGAAGCTGGGATCGGGGTGCGAGACCTCGTACGCTGGGCGTACGAGGGTCAGTTTGAAACCCTAATTTTTAGGGATGTACCCTATATAAGCTTAATGTTAGTCCCTTTGGTTCATTTCTAAGTGTGACAACTGTCAAAATTGAGTCAAGTCAAAGTCAAACAAAGTCAACAAGTCAAAACCAATCGACTCAATTAACCCTTGTATATTAGGGTTTACACTATGTAATTACTGTACAATGCAATATTTTAATGAGAGAAACATTATTTGGAAAGTTCGTGTGTTGAATTTCCTAAGTCTCAAATGCAGTAAACATTGAACCAAAACGATAAAAAAAATTATTGCACACTCATCGGGAGTGTGTACGACACTAAAACACGGTTTAACGGGGTTTACGAACCTTGCGTTGTGAAGCCGGACACTCAAATTAATCACAAACGAAACCTCTCTAAATCGTTTTCACTCTACCTCTTTCTATTTGAAATCTCTCCCAAATCTCTCTCAAAAGTTACTTTAACTTTTTGTAATCATTCGGGCCATCCCGACCCTTAACCGGGTCAAAAACCACTTGAAACGGGGTAAAAACGGGTAAAATAACCTTAAGGAACCAAAACCCTCCTATTAGAAGCGAAAACTCTCATGAGAAGCCTCTCAGGACCGAAGCCTCTCAGGACAGAAGCCTCGCATGAGAAGCCTCTCAGACAGCCCATGCGAGAGGTCTCGCAGACGGCCCCTTTTTACCGGTTTTTTCGACTACGACTTCGTTTTAACTCCGTTTTCATTATTTTAACGTGGAATTTTCACCCAAAACTTTATTTTATAAACTAAGGCCCCAAAATATATAAATCTCCAGGGTTTTTATAAAAATGTATTAAAAGAATTGGTGGTTGGACTAATTATTGAGGGAATATTTGCTTTTCCTTATTTTATGACAAAAGCAAGCCACCACCACCTCACTCTATGATCAGCCATTCTTTCCAACCACCCCTTGTCTCCTTGGGGGACCTTTACACCCTATCTCCAGCTCTTCCCACGTTCTAAGAGCTGGAGGATTGGTCCTCTCTCCTCATTCTCCTTAAAAGCCCTTTCATTCTACACTTAGCAACCAAGAACACTCTCCAAAATTCTCTCATCTTTTCTCTCAACTTCAAGAACTTCAAGGCTTTCTCCAGGGATTTCTTTCTTCAATTAGTAAGTATCTTCATCATTCACATAATTATTAAACTCCATTCTACTCAAATCATTGATATCTTACACAAATTCCATCTTATTCGGTGTTAGATTCTCGAATCATCAAGACATCTTCTTAGTGTTCTTGGGTTCAACACTTCCTCTATCTCACTTTCATCTACTGAAATCACATAAGGTGAGTTCATACCCCTACATTTACATGTTTTTCTTAAGTTTTAAGGGGGGAATACAAGTAAAATCATCAAGAACACAATTAAACTTTTTCTATCAGATTACATCAGAAAAGATGAACTTCGATCACGGACTGTTTTGGTCAACTTAAATATTTTAGTTTTCAAAACTGTTCCAGGTGCAAGTAGTTCAAACTCTTAGCTTTAAAATGGCTACTTGCACATCTCCATATGATTTTTCTACAATTTATGGTGATTTTTACAAAACTGCCTATCATTTCAAAGGCAAACCCGGACCAGTCTGTGATTATGAACATTTTTACCTCTGTTAGAGATCACTAAAAATCATGATAAAATTTACGAACAAACTAGACTCATATTCCAAACTCTCAGAATTTGCGGATTTGGATTTAGAGCTTTGATGATTTTTCTATAAATTTTCTAAGAACAGTAACAGAAACTGTATACAACAAAAAGTTGCTGTCAATTTCATTTCACCTTGTAACATGTTGAGCAAGGTGTATATCTTTATGTGATTATATGTTATTGCAATATAAGACATTTTATCTTAATATTTAGACACACATCAGTTTACAAATGGATTTGGACATATAAAATATAAAGAATAACAAGTGATTATAATCAAAGTACAACCGATACATTCAAACATTTAATAAACTATTTTGAATATAGTTTGCATACATTACTACGTACTACCCTTGGTTGATAAACTATAATAGGTATAGTTTATGATACATTACATAATACATACATTTAAAAAAGGTACATTTATACAAAGGATATTTTCATTAAGCAAGGTACGGCCATACGGTACCAAGTTTTCATAACACGAAATTCCGTTAATGACTTTATGAAACATTACATAACACATACATTTAAAAATGGTACATTTATACAAAGGATATTTTCACTAAGCAAGGTACGGCCATACGGTACCAAGTTTTCATTACACTACACGTAAATTCGTTAATGACTTCTGTGAGACATTCGATTCAATTTATAATAACTCACATGTGGTATTAACAAACATAGAATTTACGGGGATTTCACAAAAATCAAACGAGTTTATGTCGATTTAAACTTGCATTGTTTTACTATAAGGAACGAACACTACTTGTACATTTCGGTCTTTGGGTTTTAAGACTACATTTACACATTAAGGAAAATATTGGATTTTCTGGAACGAACACTACTTTTACAAGAAAAGGCTTTAATAAACTCACATAAAGTATTAATGAATATTGGAATTTACGGGAACTTCATTAAAATTAAACGAGTTTATGTCGATTTAAACTTACATTATTTATTATAAGTAAGAAAAGTTACTTATACATTTCGGTCTTTGGATTTAAGACTACATATACATTTTAAGGAAAATATTGGATTTTTCTAAAACAAATACTACTTTTACAAACGAAAGGCTTTTAATAATACCAAAGAAAAGCTTATGAACTCACCAACCTTTGTGTTGACACTTTTTCAAACAACTTGTATTCTCAGGAAATCATTAAACTGGTAACCAAGTGCTTTTGAGGATGGGACGCTAAGGCGTCTACTATTTCATATTTTGTCAACATATTGTAATTGATTCGTAAACATGTAATTCATACAATGATGTAGCTTTTTCAATTATATATATGTTGGTTGTGTTTGCTTGAATTACTATTACAATTGTTGTTATGATACTATACATGAAGTCCTCCACCCCCGGACATTTCCGCCATCCTTGGTTTGGGGGTGTGACAGATTGGTATCAGAGCACAGTTTATAGTGAATTAAGTATATCAAACCACATAAGATATACAAACTATAAACACAATTGGGACTAATAGTCTCTGATTTGTGCATTTTTCAAATAAATATACTTTTAGAAAATAAATGATTTTCTTGATTAAAGTATACATACATACATTACATGCTCGCATGGTATCATAACTAGCGAAAACATAAAGCAAAAGAAGAAGAGTTGAACATTTTGAGTATGCCTTAGTATATGTGGATTAAGTCTGGGAAGGATATAGCCTGATCAACTATATCTGTCCGGGAATTGACTTGCATATACCGGGGGATGGTCAGGATGGGCAACAAATCTAACAAACCTAATAACACACTACAAAGGATACTTTAAGAACCCAAAACTAAACATTTACAAATACTATAGGAGTATTTTGTGTTACTATAATAAATTATCTGAGAATTAAATAGGTCTTTATTTATAGATCAATAGCTGCTAAGTGGATGCGCTAAGGTCATATGTAACTAAGATGCTATAGACTTAGAATTTATGTATCTTTGTTTCACTTCCTGTCCTTGTTTGGTTGTGGTCTTGGAGTTAGGGTCATCTATTCGAAGGACTATTATATCTTAATCACATATGACTGGTATGCACTTTGCAACTAATGAAGTAACCGATAAAGATCTTTTTAAAACATAAATATATTAATTATGTCCCGACTAAATTAGTATGTGTGAAACTTTTACAAACAGTCATATACTTGGAAACAAGAAGCTGCTTTCCAAATGTTAAAACAAGCCCTATGCAGAGCACCGATCTTGTCTCTTCCAGAGGGAACCGAAGACTTCGTAGTGTACTGTGATGCTTCGAATCAAGGCCTCGGATGTGTGCTCATGCAGAGAGGGAAGGTTATCGCGTATGCATCAAGACAGCTTAAGACGCACGAGGTTAATTATACTACGCACGAGCTGGAATTAGGAGCAGTAGTATTCGCTTTGAAGATCTGGAGACACTACCTCTACGGCACGAAATGCACTATCTTCACTGATCACAAAAGTCTTCAGCATATCCTCAATCAGAAAGAGCTCAACATGCGACAGAGGAGATGGGTAGAGTTGCTGAATGACTACGAGTGCGAAATTCGTTATCATCCGGGCAAGGCCAATGTAGTGGCCGATGCTCTAAGCAGGAAGGAGTACTCGGGCCGCCGAGTAAAATCCTTAACAATGACAATCCATTCCCACCTGACCATACAAATCAAGGAAGCTCAACTGGAAGCTTTGAAACCAGAAAAGGTGGCAGGAGAGACATTAAGGGGAATGGATAAAAACTTAGAAGTCAAGGATGATGGAGCACGTTATATCATGAACCGGATTTGGACACCGAATTTCGGTGGAATCCGAGACGTCGTCATGAATGAAGCACACAAGACTCGATATTCCATCCATCCCGGGTCGGATAAGATGTATCTGGACCTCAAGAAATTATACTGGTCGCCGAACATGAAAGCTGAGATTGCTACCTATGTGAGCAAGTGCCTGACTTGCGCCAAGGTCAAAATCGAATACCAGAAACCATCCGGGCTATTACAACAGCCGGATATACCTGTGTGGAAGTGGGAACGAATAACCATGGACTTCATAACCAAGCTGCCTAAGACATCGGGCGGGCTTGACACCATATGGGTAATCGTAGACAGATTGACCAAATCAGCACACTTCCTACCGATAAAAGAAACCGACAAGATGGAGAAGCTGACTAGAACGTACATCAAAGAGATTGTACGACTCCATGGTGTGCCGATATCCATTATCTCCGATAGAGATAGTAGATTTACCTCACGGTTTTGGCAGTCTCTACAAAAATCATTGGGAACTAGGCTTGACATGAGTACGGCCTACCACCCACAAACCGACGGACAGAGCGAACGAACCATTCAAACGTTGGAAGACATGTTAAGAGCTTGTGTGATAGACTTCGGTAAAGCATGGGATACCCATCTACCGCTTATCGAATTCTCCTACAATAACAGCTATCATACTAGCATCAAAGTCGCTCCATTCGAAGCTCTTTACGGTCGCAAATGCAGATCACCCCTGTGTTGGGCTGAGGTGGGGGATACACAGCTAGCTAGAGGACAAGTCTCTAATAGCACACTCACTGGCCCTGAAATCATAAGGGAAAAGAGTCTTGAGATCGGCAAAAGAGTTATGCATACAAACAACGCAAACCCTTGGAATTCCAGGTGGGTGATCGTGTACTACTAAACGTTTCCCCTTGGAAAGGAATGATACGATTCGGCAAACGCGGGAAACTAAATCCAAGGTACATCGGGCCATTCGAAATCCTTGCTAGGATTGGGCCAGTAGCATACAAACTTCGATTACCTCAGGAACTCGACAAAGTACATCCCACATTTCACGTGTCGAACCTAAAGAAGTGTTTGTCTGGTGAGACACTCGTAATACCACTCGACGAAATCGAAGTTAACAAAAATCTCCACTTCGTGGAGGAACCAGTCAAAATCATGGATCGGGAAATCAAATGAACGAAACAAAGTCGTATTCCCATCGTGAAGGTCCGTTGGAACGCTAAACGAGGGCCTGAGTTCACCTGCGAACGCGAAGATCAAATGAAAAAAAAAATACCCACATCTTTTCCCAAACTCTTGATGTCCCAGTCAAATGCAAATTTCGGGACGAAATTCCTTCTAACGGGGGGATGATGTGACAACCGTCAAAATTGAGTCAAGTCAAAGTCAAACAAAGTCAACAAGTCAAAACCAATCGACTCAATTAACCCTTGTATATTAGGGTTTACACTATGTAATTACTGTACAATGCAATATTTTAATGAGAGAAACATTATTTGGAAAGTTCGTGTGTTGAATTTCCTAAGTCTCAAATGCAGTAAACATTGAACGAAAACGATAAAAAAAAATTATTGCACACTCATCGGGAGTGTGTACGACACTAAAACACGGTTTAACGGGGTTTACGAACCTTGCGTTGTGAAGCCGGACACTCAAATTAATCACAAACGAAACCTCTCTAAATCGTTTTCACTCTACCTCTTTCTATTTGAAATCTCTCCCAAATCTCTCCCAAATCTCTCCCAAATCTCTCCCAAATCTCTCTCAAAAGTTACTTTAACTTTTTGTAATCATTCGGGCCATCCCGACCCTTAACCGGGTCAAAAACCACTTGAAACGGGGTAAAAACGGGTAAAATAACCTTAAGGAACCAAAACCCTCCTATTAGAAGCGAAAACTCTCATGAGAAGCCTCTCAGGACCGAAGCCTCTCAGGACCGAAGCCTCTCATGAGAAGCCTCTCAGGACCGAAGCCTCTCATTAGAAGCCTCTCAGGACAGAAGCCTCGCATGAGAAGCCTCTCAGACAGCCCATGCGAGAGGTCTCGCAGACGGCCCCTTTTTACCGGTTTTTCGACTACGACTTCGTTTTAACTCCGTTTTTCATTATTTTAACGTGGGATTTTCACCCAAAACTTTATTTTATAAACTAAGGCCCCAAAATATATAAATCTCCAGGGTTTTTATAAAAATGTATTAAAAGAATTGGTGGTTGGACTAATTATTGAGGGAATATTTGCTTTTCCTTATTTTATGACAAAAGCAAGCCACCACCACCTCACTCTATGATCAGCCATTCTTTCCAACCACACCTTGTCTCCTTGGGGGACCTTTACACCCTATCTCCAGCTCTTCCCACGTTCTAAGAGCTGGAGGATTGGTCCTCTCTCCTCATTCTCCTTAAAAGCCCTTTCATTCTACACTTAGCAACCAAGAACACTCTCCAAAATTCTCTCATCTTTTCTCTCAACTTCAAGAACTTCAAGGCTTTCTCCAGGGATTTCTTTCTTCAGTTAGTAAGTATCTTCATCATTCACATAATTATTAAACTCCATTCTACTCAAATCATTGATATCTTACACAATTTCCATCTTATTCGGTGTTAGATTCTCGAATCATCAAGACATCTTCTTAGTGTTCTTGGGTTGAACACTTCCTCTATCTCACTTTCATCTACTGAAATCACATAAGGTGAGTTCATACCCCTACATTTACATGTTTTTCTAAAGTTTTAAGGGGGGAATACAAGTAAAATCATCAAGAACACAATTAAACTTTTTCTATCAGATTACATCAGAAAAGATGAACTTCGATCACGGACTGTTTTGGTCAACGTAAATATTTTAGTTTTGAAAACTGTTCCAGGTGCAAGTAGTTCAAACTCTTAGCTTTAAAATGGCTACTTGCACATCTCCATATGATTTTTCTACAATTTATGGTGATTTTTACAAAACTGCCTATCATTTCAAAGGCAAACCCGGACCAGTCTGTGATTATGAACATTTTTACCTCTGTTAGAGATCACTAAAAATCATGATAAAATTTACGAACAAACTAGACTCATATTCCAAACTCTCAGAATTTGCGGATTTGGATTTAGAGCTTTGATGATTTTTCTATAAATTTTCTAAGAACAGTAACAGAAACTGTATACAACAAAAAGTTGCTGTCAATTTCATTTCACCTTGTAACATGTTGAGCAAGGTGTATATCTTTATGTGATTATATGTTATTGCAATATATGACATTTTATCTTAATATTTAGACACACATCAGTTTACAAATGGATTTGGACATATAAAATATAAAGAATAACAAGTGATTATAATCAAAGTACAACCGATACATTCAAACATTTAATAAACTATTTTGAATATAGTTTGCATACATTACTACGTACTACCCTTGGTTGATAAACTATAATAGGTATAGTTTATGATACATTACATAATACATACATTTAAAAAAGGTACATTTATACAAAGGATATTTTCATTAAGCAAGGTACGGCCATACGGTACCAAGTTTTCATAACACGAAATTCCGTTAATGACTTTATGAAACATTACATAACACATACATTTAAAAATGGTACATTTATACAAAGGATATTTTCACTAAGCAAGGTACGGCCATACGGTACCAAGTTTTCATTACACTACACGTAAATTCGTTAATGACTTCTGTGAGACATTCGATTCAATTTATAATAACTCACATGTGGTATTAACAAACATAGAATTTACGGGGATTTCACTAAAATCAAACGAGTTTATGTCGATTTAAACTTGCATTGTTTTACTATAAGGAACGAACACTACTTGTACATTTCGGTCTTTGGGTTTTAAGACTACATTTACACATTAAGGAAAATATTGGATTTTCTGGAACGAACACTACTTTTACAAGAAAAGGCTTTAATAAACTCACATAAAGTATTAATGAATATTGGAATTTACGGGAACTTCATTAAAATTAAACGAGTTTATGTCGATTTAAACTTACATTATTTATTATAAGTAAGAAAAGTTACTTATACATTTCGGTCTTTGGATTTAAGACTACATATACATTTTAAGGAAAATATTGGATTTTTCTAAAACAAATACTACTTTTACAAACGAAAGGCTTTTAATAATACCAAACAAAAGCTTATGAACTCACCAACCTTTGTGTTGACACTTTTTCAAACAACTTGTATTCTCAGGAAATCATTAAACTGGTAACCAAGTGCTTTTGAGGATGGGACGCTAAGGCGTCTACTATTTCATATTTTGTCAACATATTGTAATTGATTCGTAAACATGTAATTCATACAATGATGTAGCTTTTTCAATTATATATATGTTGGTTGTGTTTGCTTGAATTACTATTACAATTGTTGTTATGATACTATACATGAAGTCCTCCACCCCCGGACATTTCCGCCATCCTTGGTTTGGGGGTGTGACAGATTGGTATCAGAGCACAGTTTATAGTGAATTAAGTATATCAAACCACATAAGATATACAAACTATAAACACAATTGGGACTAATAGTCTCTGATTTGTGCATTTTTCAAATAAATATACTTTTAGAAAATAAATGATTTTCTTGATTAAAGTATACATACATACATTACATGCTCGCATGGTATCATAACTAGCGAAAACATAAAGCAAAAGAAGAAGAGTTGAACATTTTGAGTATGCCTTAGTATATGTGGATTAAGTCTGGGAAGGATATAGCCTGATCAACTATATCTGTCCGGGAATTGACTTGCATATACCGGGGGATGGTCAGGATGGGCAACAAATCTAACAAACCTAATAACACACTACAAAGGATACTTTAAGAACCCAAAACTAAACATTTACAAATACTATAGGAGTATTTTGTGTTACTAAATTATCTGAGAATTAAATAGGTCTTTATTTATAGATCAATAGCTGCTAAGTGGATGCGCTAAGGTCATATGTAACTAAGATGCTATAGACTTAGAATTTATGTATCTTTGTTTCACTTCCTGTCCTTGTTTGGTTGTGGTCTTGGAGTTAGGGTCATCTATTCGAAGGACTATTATATCTTAATCACATATGACTGGTATGCACTTTGCAACTAATGAAGTAACCGATAAAGATCTTTTTAAAACATAAATATATTAATTATGTCCCGACTAAATTAGTATGTGTGAAACTTTTACAAACGGTCATATACTTGGAAACAAGAAGCTGCTTTCCAAATGTTAAAACAAGCCCTATGCAGAGCACCGATCTTGTCTCTTCCAGAGGGAACCGAAGACTTCGTAGTGTACTGTGATGCTTCGAATCAAGGCCTCGGATGTGTGCTCATGCAGAGAGGGAAGGTTATCGCGTATGCATCAAGACAGCTTAAGACGCACGAGGTTAATTATACTACGCACGAGCTGGAATTAGGAGCAGTAGTATTCGCTTTGAAGATCTGGAGACACTACCTCTACGGCACGAAATGCACTATCTTCACTGATCACAAAAGTCTTCAGCATATCCTCAATCAGAAAGAGCTCAACATGCGACAGAGGAGATGGGTAGAGTTGCTGAATGACTACGAGTGCGAAATTCGTTATCATCCGGGCAAGGCCAATGTAGTGGCCGATGCTCTAAGCAGGAAGGAGTACTCAGGCCGCCGAGTAAAATCCTTAACAATGACAATCCATTCCCATCTGACCATACAAATCAAGGAAGCTCAACTGGAAGCTTTGAAACCAGAAAAGGTGGCAGGAGAGACATTAAGGGGAATGGATAAAAACTTAGAAGTCAAGGATGATGGAGCACGTTATATCATGAACCAGATTTGGACACTGAATTTCGGTGGAATCCGATACGTCGTCATGAATGAAGCACACAAGACTCGATATTCCATCCATCCCGGGTCGGATAAGATGTATCTGGACCTCAAGAAATTATACTGGTCGCCGAACATGAAAGCTGAGATTGCTACCTATGTGAGCAAGTGCCTGACTTGCGCCAAGGTCAAAATCGAATACCAGAAACCATCCGGGCTATTACAACAGCCGGATATACCTGAGTGGAAGTGGGAACGAATAACCATGGACTTCATAACCAAGCTGCCTAAGACATCGGGCGGGCTTGACACCATATGGGTAATCGTAGACAGATTGACCAAATCAGCACACTTCCTACCGATAAAAGAAACTGACAAGATGGAGAAGCTGACTAGAACGTACATCAAAGAGATTGTACGACTCCATGGTGTGCCGATATCCATTATCTCCGATAGAGATAGTAGATTTACCTCACGGTTTTGGCAGTCTCTACAAAAATCATTGGGAACTAGGCTTGACATGAGTACGGCCTACCACCCACAAACCGACGGACAGAGCGAACGAACCATTCAAACGTTGGAAGACATGTTAAGAGCTTGTGTGATAGACTTCGGTAAAGCATGGGATACCCATCTACCGCTTATCGAATTCTCCTACAATAACAGCTATCATACTAGCATCAAAGTCGCTCCATTCGAAGCTCTTTACGGTCGCAAATGCAGATCACCCCTGTGTTGGGCTGAGGTGGGGGATACACAGCTAGCTAGAGGACAAGTCTCTAATAGCACCCTCACTGGCCCTGAAATCATAAGGGAAAAGAGTCTTGAGATCGGCAAAAGAGTTACGCATACAAACAACGCAAACCCTTGGAATTCCAGGTGGGTGATCGTGTACTACTAAACGTTTCCCCTTGGAAAGGAATGATACGATTCGGCAAACGCGGGAAACTAAATCCAAGGTACATCGGGCCATTCGAAATCCTTGCTAGGATTGGGCCAGTAGCATACAAACTTCGATTACCTCAGGAACTCGACAAAGTACATCCCACATTTCACGTGTCGAACCTAAAGAAGTGTTTGTCTGGTGAGACACTCGTAATACCACTCGACGAAATCGAAGTTAACAAAAATCTCCACTTCGTGGAGGAACCAGTCAAAATCATGGATCGGGAAATCAAATGAACGAAACAAAGTCGTATTCCCATCGTGAAGGTCCGTTGGAACGCTAAACGAGGGCCTGAGTTCACCTGCGAACGCGAAGATCAAATGAAAAAA
Organism: Lactuca virosa; assembly: GCF_052849685.1. NCBI lineage: Eukaryota > Viridiplantae > Streptophyta > Magnoliopsida > Asterales > Asteraceae > Lactuca > Lactuca virosa. Next base: position 66,082,614 of record NC_136427.1, on the reverse strand, counting down.
AAAATACCCACATCTTTTCCCAAACTCTTGATGTCCCAGTCAAATGCAAATTTCGGGACGAAATTCCTTCTAACGGGGGGATGATGTGACAACCGTCAAAATTGAGTCAAGTCAAAGTCAAACAAAGTCAACAAGTCAAAACCAATCGACTCAAGTTTGTTTTGGTATCCTTGAGCATAAAGTGTTGGATTTGGTGTCTAAGCCCATAACTATAACCGAGATGTACTTGACCCGATTGTAGCATGGTCCTTTTGGGTTGCCTTCATCAGTGCAATTTGATAGGATGGACTTTTGAGAATAAGGTTATTTATGATTTATTAATATATTATAAGTATAATATATTAATTATGAAATCATATTATTTAATCAGTATTGATCAAAAATTAATTTGGAATTAATTTTGTGATCAAAAGAGACTAATTAAATATATGGGGATTGATTATGTAAATCAATCATTATTATAGTGTGGGCTAATGATCCATGGTTATTTAGGATGGGCTAAACCAATGAGATAATCCATGGAGGTTTAACCCATGGAGTCTAAGTAATATGAAAGGTCATTAGGGTTTGCAAGGTGTAATCCTAGCATTTGCTACACTATAAAATGACCTCCATAGAACCAAAATCGGTTACACCATCATTCTTGGAGATTGATATAGATTTTGTGGTAAGTAACTTATTCTCTCAAGACTCCTCTTGCATTTGGTGTTTGTGACACATTAGAGGCATCACTAAGAGGTAAGTTATCTAACTAGTTGAATTGTTCAATTGTTAATTTGTATGCTAGTTAGGGTGTATGCTTTGGAAAATTGAAAAATGCATGTATATATAGAGAAAACATAGATCCAAATCATCTAGGGTTGTATGTGCACCATAGGAGTGTTATAGTGCTCAAAACCCAACAGTGGTATCAGAGCCTAGGATTGTTTTCTGTGATACTTGATGCTTATTGCTTTCCAAAGTTGAAAAAATTGATTTGCTAGCCTCTGACTGATGAACTCGCCGAGCCCACTGGCTGACTCGACGAGTCCACTCAGTAAATGACCAACTCGACGAGTCATGTTCATGCACTCGCCGAGTTGATGGCTCTGGCTGTAGAATTTCGAGTTTTTGGCCAGAATTGGATTAGGATCATTACCAGAAACTGTTTTTGAAACATATAATCTGTTTTCTTGATATGGTAGTGATCATGCTCATCCAATTAAAAGATAATTGTCAAAGTTTCAAGATTTGTATTAGTTTATATGATTAGGCTAATTTCTTGCAATTATTGATATGAATTATCTTGACTTATGTGTTTACTAGATCATAGATAAAATTACCTGATAATTTTTGTTAGTTAATATGTTGATCCTAATGACCTCCATAACTTGTCCTCAAGTTATGGAAAATGAAAGGTCTTATCCACTAAAATGCAATTAAACTCATAAGTTATAGAAATGAAGAGTTTTGAAAAGTTTCAAAACTTGCCCTAAAGTTTTGGAATTTGTAAAGTCTCACTAATGTATCTTTAATTCCAAACCCTAGAGTTTTAAAAGTTAAAATTCAACCCTTATACTTTATAATATTATATGTTTAATAATATAAGGTTACTACTTATAAAATGGTGGTTTAATGGGTGTCCACTCTCACCCACCGCTTCCTTGACTGGTGGAGGGTCGTTAGCCGAACGGGTAGGATAGGACATTAATTCTCGTTAAAAGTATAATGATAAATATAAAGTAACTAAACTTTTATTAAATTCCCAATCTTAGTTACTTTAGGAAAATGTGAAAATGGTGCTAATCCATGAAATTACACTTTTCACCTTGTTAAGTCGTTAGTGGAGCGTGTGTGGTTAACCGACACACTAATCTGGGACTGACAATGTGTGGCAAAGGGTAGCTTGATATTGATCATAGATCAATGGAGCGGGTGTGGTTAACCGACACATTGATTAGGTGATTTGTAACATTGAGTGTACCAAGCTAATTTGCATGGTTATTCACACCTTGTTTGTGATCCTCAACATCTCAGTCACAAACTTGAAGGGCACAATCGACATTTAAACATGCCACTGAAAAGTTCAATAAATCTCAAAGGATCTAGGAATTTCAATACAATTAAAACTTAATAATCTATTTCGTTTTTTTATGGTGGAAATTGGTAAATCGTTATTTACCTACCTTCAAATATTTTACAATTGGATTACGGCATCCCTTTTCGCAATTGTGGAATATTATGTTGGGTCCTAGCCTTAATATTTCATTTGGGTGTAATATTAAGGATTATCATCTAATCTAAACTTTGTTCTTCTTCTTTTTCAGATGTCTATCCCAAACAACGCTTCCAACCCAATCCCTTCAGGCTCTTTCTCCCTCATGAACCTATGTGGGAGGGTCATTTTCTATGGCTCGAACTTCAATGACTGCATTCGAAACATCCAAATGGCTATTCGCTATGAGGAAAAAGAATATGTCCTAGATAAAGAGCTTAAGGAGATTGATGTCACGACTACTACTCCCGAACAGATCGCTGAACATACTACTGATGAGAGGGATGCAACAATGGTGTCGTGTCTAATGATTGCTACCAAGACTGCTGAGTTGCAGAAGTCCTATGAGGACTACTATCCTTTTGAAATGTATCAGGATTTGATGGAAAGATACCATCAAAGTGCTCGACATGAGAGGTATGAGATCATTGCCTCCATAATCACAACCAAAATTAAGGATGGAGAACCCATCACGTCCCACTTGCAAAAGATGCAGAGATATGTGGACCGCTTGCTTAAATTGAATGTCAATTTTGATGAAGAGTTGGCCATAGATATTATTCTACACTCTTTACCTTCTTGTTATGATCAGTTTCGTATGACGTATCATATGAACAAGGAGGAGGTCACTCTTAGCAAGCTTCAAGGCCTTCTAAGAACTGCAGAAAGCAACTTGAAAAGCAAGTCGATTGTGTCTACTCCTCCTCCTACTACTTCTGCCCCTGTTCTGGAAATTGGACATGGGAAGGGAAAGAAGAGTAAGGCTCCCTACAAGAGCCGCAAAGGAAAGTCTCTTGATGGATCCTCGTCAAGTGGGACCAAAGTTGGTTCTGCTAATCCTTCTTCCAATCCGAATGATGCAGAGTGCTTCCACTGTCATGAAAAAGGGCACTGGAATCGAAGCTGCCCCAACTACTTGCAGGACATAAAGGATAGCAAGATCAAGCCCTCCTTTGCAGGTATTTACACTATTCAATATAATAACTCATCACATTCTAATTCTTGGGTCCTTGATACAGGTCGTGGATTTCACATTTGTTCTGATTTGCAGGGACTAAAAAAAGTAGGGATGTGGAGCATGGGAAGATAAACTTAATCATGGGAAATAGGAAAGTGTCGCCTATAACCAAGATTGGAGTTTATTATTTATTGCTTAGTAATGGTTTAAATTTACATTTGAATAATTGTTGTTACTCGGCCGATATGGCGAGAAATATTATTTCCTTTCACAGTTTGTATAAACAAGGTTTTACCTTTTCGTTTAATAATAAAGTTGGTAGTATTAATGCTTATTATAATGGTGTATTTTATTTTGAAGCATTACCTTGCAATGGTATATATGAAACTGTGATGGTTGTAGATAACCTAAGAAATAATGTGTTGAATATTGATTCGTCCAATGTTTTGGACAAGGCATGCTTGTGGCATTGTCGTCTTGGACATGTCAACAAGAAGCGCATGGCCCAACTCCAAAAGGATGGAGTCTTGGAGTTATTCGACTTGAAGTCGGATGACACTTGCGAATCTTGTTTACTTGGAAAGATGACCAAGTCACCCTTCACTGGTACTTGTGAAAGGGGTGAAGGTATGTTGGATCTCATACACACTCATGTGTGTGGACCATTCAGAACCGCCACAAGGAATGCTAACCACTTCTATGTGACTTTCACTGATGATTACAGTAGGTATGGCTATGTCTACTTAATCAAGCATAAGTCGGAAACTTTTGAAAAGTTCAAGGAGTTAAAGCAAGAAGTGGAGAATCAATTGGGCAGGAAGATAAAGATGTTGCGATCCGATCGAGGAGGAGAGTATCTTAGTATCGAGTTCCTAGACTATCTTAAGTAATGTGGAATTGTTTCACAATTGACGCCACCTAGGACACCACAGCTTAATGGTGTGGCTGAAAGGCGTAATTGAACCTTGCTAGACATGGTTCGTTCCATGATGAGTCGAGCTTCGTTACCTATTTCATTCGGGGGGTATGCCTTAGAGACTGCCGCCCATATCCTTAATCTAGTCCCTACCAAAAAGGTTTCCAAAACACCTCACGAGATGTGGACATGGAAGGTTCCCTCGTTAGACCATATCAAGGTTTGGGGTTGAGAGGCTTTCGTGAGACGCGAGACTCACGACAAGCTCGAACCTCAGAGTGAGCGATGTATTTTCATTGGCTACCCACAAAATCATTTGGATATATCTTCTATAGACCGAGTGACAATGTTGTCTTCGTTGCGAAGAGAGGAGTCTTTCGAGAGAGATAACTCATAGGCTAAAGGGACAGTGGGAGGAAAATTGACCTTGAAGAGCTTCAAGAGTCAGGCGGTGAAGGAACCTCAAACACTAGCGATCAACATGAGGAGGAAACACCGGTTGAACTGATTGACCAGTCCATACCTCTAAGACATTCCAGTAGAGTTAGTGTTCCACCTGTGTTATATGGTTTTCATATAACAGCTGAAGGTGATACATTTATCAGTGATAGCACACTGGTAAATCTGGATGAACCTAACAACTACAAGGAAGCCATGGCAAGCCCCGAGTCTGAAAAATGGAAAGAGGCCATGGACAGCGAGATTCAGTCCATGTATGACAATCAAGTTTGGAACTTGGTTGACAATGTACCGGGTCGTAAGACAGTCGGGTGCAAATGGATCTTCAAGAAGAAGACCGACATGTATGGGAAAGTACACACATATAAGGCACGATTGGTTATGAAGGGATTTACTCAAACTCAGGGAGTTGACTATGATGATACCTTTTCACCAGTAGCAAGATTAAATCTATAAGGGTTATGCTAGCCATAACTTCATTTCATGATTATGAAATATGGCAAATGGATGTCAAAACCGCTTTCCTTAATGGAAAGTTGGTTGAAGATGTTTACATGAGTCAGCCATAGGGTTTTGTCAGTGCAAAGTACCCTAATAGAGTGTGTAAGCTTGAAAAATCCATTTAAGGATTGAAACAAGTTTCTCGCAGATGGAATCTTTGTTTTGATGAGAAAGTCAAAGAGTTTGGATTTTCGAGAAGCGAGGATGAGTCCTGTGTGTATGTCAAGGCTAGTGGGAGTATAGTAAGCTTTCTGGTGTTGTATGTGGATGACATACTACTCATAGGAAATGACATCCCAACCTTGCAGGAGGTTAAGTCATGGCTTAGGAAATGTTTCGCTATGAAGGATCTTGGGGAAGCTGCTTACATCCTAGAGATAAGGATATTGAGAACTTACTTGGACAAGGTACCAACTTGGACAAGGTGTTGAAGCGTTTCAGCATGGAGAACTCCAAGAAAGGTGACATACATATCCAAGGCAATCCCAGACTGAGTAAGACTCAGAGTCCGAGTACAGAGGCTGAGATAGCAGAAATGAGTCGAATACCATATGCTTCCGCAGTTGGCTCGATCATGTATGCTATGACTTGTACTCGCCCTGATGTGGCCTTTGCTTTGAGCATGGTCAGCAGATATCAAGGGAATCCTGGTAAAGCTCATTGGACTGCAGTTAAGAACATTCTTAAGTACCTGCGGAGGACTAAGGACTGGGTCCTTACCCTCGACGGGAGTGATGACTTGAGGGTGACAGGGTATAGTGACACCAACTTTCAAACCGACAAAGATAATTTCCGCTCTCATTCGGGCTGGGTGTTTACCCTGAATGGAGGAGCAGTAACATGGAAAAGTTCCAAGCAGGAGACTGTAGCTAATTCAATGTGGAAATCAGAGTACATAGCAGCAAGCAAAGCATCGTAGGAGGCGATATGGTTAAGAAACTTCATCGGAGACCTTGGAGTCATACCATCCATAATGGAGCCTGTGGAGATTTTCTGCGATAATGAAGGGGTAGTTTCCTTAAACAAGGAACCGAGAGATCATGGTAGATCCAGGCATATCAACAGAAAGTACCACTTCATAAGACATCAAGTAGAAGAAGGACACCTCATGGTGAAGAGCATATCGTCAGAGGACAACCCATCAGATCCCTTTACAAAGGCACTGACTAGGGTTAAGCACTTGCAACATGCAAGGGGCATTGGGCTAATGGACGATATTATTTTTAGTATTTAGATAAATAGAAACTTGTAATAGCTAAATTGTAATTGACATTTGATGATTAAATAAAAGGAGTTTTGTTTATAAGTAAAGTTACTGTCTTGTGTCAATTATTTACTATTGTTTCTCTTTGCATGTTTTGACTTCCACAATAATAAGATTATTCAAACCATCCACAGTCGATCATACTTTGGAAGTAGGTAATGAGGCTAGACTGTCATGAGTTGGCTTGTAGATTGTCTAAGGCGTTACACATGGCAAACGTTTGCTACACCATTCATGAGTGCTCCTGAAATAAGATTTGAGTATTGGATTCAGCCCGTGCTCACCTGAATTACTTCATGGAATTTATCACGTGTAATTGTGAGACGATAATATCATATAATCTTCAAACCAAGATATATGAGTTGCTGACTACGAGTTGGTTGTGCATTGATGGCATGAAATGCATCAGTAACTTGATGTTATAAAACGTGTCGTTGTGCATGATTTGATGAGTAGTTAGTACAAGCATATAATGTCGAAGTTTATCTGTTCCTTTTATCCTAAGAGGATTAAAAGCGATATCTTGGGCCCCTCGATGATTCTGTTTTGACTATGTGTCGGGCCCGGTCAGAACTAAATTGATATGTTCAGTTATGTTCTATGTCAGACGAATCGGAAATCGAGAAACAAATTGCAGGATAATAAGTATGACTATGTTCCATGTATTTGTCCGCATAGATATCTTGAGAATAGAGGAATATATGATCCTTTATCTAAAGGACTCACTGACTAGGTCAGAGTTCGACAGCGGCTTTTGAAAGCTACGATTGTTAAGTCGGATCCTGAAGTTGCATTGGCAGTTATAGTTATTAGACTTATCCAAGTGGGAGACTGTTGGATTTGGTGTCTAAGCACAAAACTATAACTGGGATGTACTTGACTCAATAGTAGCATGGTCCTTTTGGGTTGTCTTCATCAGTGCAATTTGATAGGATAGACTTTTGAGAATAAGGTTATTTATGATTTATTAATATATTATAAGTATAATATATTAATTATGAAATCATATTATTTAATCAGTATTGATCAAGAACTAATTTGGAATTAATTTTGTGATCAAAAGAGACTAATTAAATATATGGGGATTGATTATGTAAATCAATCATTCTTATAGTATGGGCTAATGATCCATGGTTATTTAGGATGGGCTAAACCAATGAGATAATCCATGGATAATCCACGTAGGTTTAACCCATGGAGCCTAAGTAATATGAAAGGTCATTAGGGTTTGCAAGGTGTAACCCTACCATTTGCTACACTATAAAAGGACCTCCATAGAACCAAAATCGGTTACACCATCATTCTTGGAGAGTGATATATATTTTGTGCTAAGTAACTTATTCTCTCAAGCCTCCTCTTGCATTTGGTGTTGGTGACACATTAGAGGCATCACACTTGAGGTGCTCAAGCTTTTAAAGGCCAAGAACTAGAAGTCCTACTAAGAGGTAAGTTATCTAACTAGTTGAATTGTTCAATTGTTAATTTGTATGCTAGTTAGGGTGTATGCTTTGGAAAATTGAAAAATGCATGTATAATTAGAGAAAACATAGATCCAAAGCATCTAGGGTTGTATGTGCACCATAAGAGTGTTATAGTGCTCAAAACCCAACATAAAGGTGCAAGCTTTATGTGTATTATGGAGTCATGCATGCATTACGTCAACCATTAAGTCCCTTTTAAGCTTTAAGAGCTTCATTTAGTCATGTATGAACATAAAGTTGGCAACTTTACATTGTATTCCAGCTCAAGGAGGTCAGATTTGTGTTTTGGAAGCCTTGTCTTAATGGATTAAGTGAAAATCAGGTTTGGGTTGAATAAGGGGAGTACGCTGGTCATACAAGCAGGTAAGCTGGGCGTACAAGCCTCCACGCGAGTATGTTGTGCGTATGTGCTTGTACTCCCCATGTACTCGGTCTATTGGGCTTTGAGTGTTTTGGGCTTTGGTTTGTGCTACCTTTTTGGGTTTGGCTATTTGGGTCTTTGTTGGGCCAGCTGAGAATATGTGTTTTGGATTAGGAAAAGTTAATGGGATTTTGGGTAAGGCCCATGTAAGGGTTTGGTCCCAATTTGGAAAATTGGGCGATTAGTGGGCTTTGGATGATTATTGGTTTGTGGGCCTTTATGACGAGGAGTTTGGGCCTTAGTCTTGGACCAAACTAGCTCAGGGGTAAAATGGTCTTTTTACCCCATATATGGATTATTGGATTCGGTTTGGAACCCAATTGTTAATTGGGTGTTATTTGTTTGATAGCGCGGGGATTCTAGCGGATCAACAGTCATAGATTTACTATGGGTTCAACTGTCGAGGCGAGTCTCCTCACTGTACTATGGGTCGAAGGCATCAATGCCGACCCATTTGGTTTATGTGTATTAGGAAGACTAGGGGGTGGCTCTTGGAATTTGTATGAAAGACCAAGAGGTGGCTCCTGGCAATCTGTATGCAAGACCAGAGTTTGGACTCTGGCAGTTGTCTTTGTGATGCTTGCATGGAAGACCAAGAGGTAGCTCCTGGCGATTGTCTGTAAGATCCAGGGTTTTGGATCCCGGCCTGGCTAGGAAAGACCATGATACGGCTCATGGCATAATGACAAGACTATGGTTGGCATATCGCACCTCTTATTGTATGCATGATATGTATGGCTCGTATGTTATGTATGGTATGTGGTATTTTGGGGAACTCACAAAGATTTGTGCTTATAGTTTTTGGTTTATGGTTTAGGTACTTCCGGTTCGAAGGGGAAGGGCCCGGCTTGATCGCAGCGTATACACCCGTGTTTTCCGCAATTCGTGATTTTAGGAATGAACTCTGATAGTTGTTTTTATTTTCAAATACTCTAAATGTTTTAATAAAGGATAAATGAGTTTTTTTTATTATGATTAAAAAATGAAATTTTTACCTTCATATTTTGGGATGTTACAATGCATGGCTAAATGAAGCTCTTAAGCTTAAAATGTATTTAACAGATGACTTAATACATGCATGAGACCTAACACTCCATAAAGTTGGCACCTTTATGCTCAAGGAACTCCTAATAAGCTCAGACCTAAAAGAATAAGTCCTTTAAACGTCTTAACTCAACAACAAACCCAAAAAGGGAAAAAAGCATGACAAATCAAGTCATAAAGAGATCTAAGCATCTAGAAGCCAATGTATGAACTTGATACTGTTGGATTAGGTGTCTAAGCCCATAACTATAATTGGTACGTATTTGACCCGAGAGCAGCATGGTCCATTTTAGGTTGCATTCACCAAAGCAATTTGATAGGATGGATATTTGAGAAAGAGGTTATTTGTGATTTATTAATATATTATAAGTATAATATATTAATTGAGAAATCATATTATTTAATTAGTATTGATCAAGAATTAATTTGGAATTAATTTAGTGATCAAAAGTGACTAATTAAATTAACGGGGACTGATTAGATAAATCAGTGATATTTATAGTTTGGGCTAATGATCCATATTGATTAGGATGGACTAATCCTATGTGGGAGTCCATGAAGAGTTGGTCGAAAGGGCTTATCATATGGATTATTAGATTAAAGCCCAAGGAAGTGAATTAGGGTTTACAAGTTAGACCCTAGGAATTCCAAACTATAAAAGTAACCCCAAGACTCCAAAAAATCGGCACTTGTGATCATAGATGAAACCCTAGGAATTCCAAACTATAAAATTGAAAGGCCAAAACTCTACAAGCAACAACAAAGAGGTAATAACTTAACTTGTTTTTATGTTTCAATATTAAATTTGTATGCTAGTTATAGGTTTCATGCTTTGGATGATTTAGTTGCATGTATAACTAGAGAAAACTTAGATCCAAAGCATTAGGATTGTATGTGCACCATAGGAGTGTTATAGTACATAAAACCCAATAGTGGTATCAGAGCCATGGGTGTTTTCTGTTATATAGATGCATTGGTTAATTGTTCAAAGTTGAAAAAAATGGAAAACTGCCTTCTGCCAGGGTGAACTCGACGAGTCCACTATGGAAGTAGACGAGTTCATGATGAACTCGACGAGTTCATTGCTTGAACTCGACGAGTTGGACAGTCTGTTGGCAGATTTTCGAGTTTTTTTGCTAGAATTGGATTAGGATGATTACCATGAACTGTTTTTATATCATAAAATCTGTTTTTTCTGATATGGTAATGATCAACCTCATCCAGTTAAAAGATAAATGTCAAATATTAAGATAATTACAAGTTATATAATAAGCTAATTATTTGTATTATTTGATTTATCTTACTACATGAATTCTAATTAGGTCAAATTGGTAAAAGATAATATGATTATTTTATTGGTTAAAATTTGATATAAATGTTTTTCAAGAGTTACAAAACTTGCCATCAAGTTTTGGAACTTAAAAAGATTTTGTTAAGGAGTCAAAAAACTTGCCATCAAGTTTGGAATTCAAAAGGTTATCAAGAGTTACAAAACTTGCCCTCAAGTTTTAGAAATTGAAAATTCTAATTTATGAAACATTAAACTCTAAAAAAAACCTCGTAATTTGAAAAGGTGCAACTCTTGGGTTCATAACTTAAAAAATTAATTAAATAGTTTTAATTTTGAATTTTGTATTTAGAACCTTGATGTTTCCTTTGAATAGTTCAAATTACACTCTTATGGCTTTATTAAATTAAGTAAGTGTTTAATTAAAAGAGGGAGTTAATAAATCCATAATCATATGGTTTAAAGTTAGTTAATTAAAAGACTAATTTATTAATAGATTAAACCACCTAGTATTTTAAAAGTGTAAAATACACCCTTATACTATATAAAATTAAAAGCTTAATATATTATATATGTATAAGTTAAAAGTTAGTCTTACCGTTAGTAGGCCTCATTCATGAAGCTGGTCTATAACGGGTGTTTAAGGAAGCGGTCTGTAAAATGACCGCCATTGGGTATCCACTCTTACCCACCGCACCCTTGACTAGTGGAGGGTCGTTAGTCGAACGGGTTTGATAGGACACTTAAATCCTCATTAAAAGTATAATGAAATACAACGTAACTAAACATTTTATAAATTCTCAATCTTAGTTACTTTAAGAAAAATGTGAATTTGATGCTAACCCATGAAATTGCACATTGCACCTTATTGGTCAGTTAGTGGAGCGTGTGTGGTTAACCGGCACACTAATGTGGACTAATGAAGGATGGCAATGGGTTTCTCATAAATTATCATTGATCAATGGAGCATGTGTGGTTAACCGACACATTGACTAGGTGATTAATGACATCGTGAGTACCAAGCTAATTTGCATGGTTATTCACACATTGTTTGTAATCCTCGGCATCCCTGTCACAAACTTGAAGGGCATAATCGAGATTAAACATGCCACTGAAAAGTTCAATGAATCTCAAAAGAATCTATGAAGTTCAGTTCATTTAAAACCGAATATTCATTTTCATTTTTCATGGTGGAAATTGGTAAATCGTCATTTACCTACCTTTAAATATTTTGAAATTGGATTACGGCATCCCTCTTCCGAATTGTAGAATATGGTGTTGGGTCCTAGCCTTAATATTTCATTTGGGTGTTATATTAGGGACTTAAATCAATTAATTTGAATTTCTCCCTTGTAGATGTCTAATTCTGACAACTATGGTCTTCCCAAATCTTTTGAAAATAGCTTCCCTCACGAAGATGATGTTCCACGTTTCGATCATTAAAATGGAAATCCTTCTTCACTTCCTCCACCTCCTCCAATTATTCTCCCTGACCCACTGCAACATCCCAAAATCGAGACCCAAATTTTTTTGTTTAATTATATTACTTATAAAAATAGTTTACGGAAAACATCGTTATTATCATTTCAAAACATCAAGTCACAAATCACAAGTCTCGAAAACCATAACATCAAATAGTAAAACGTCAGAGTACAAATCCCAGGGTTCTCAAAGCAGAAATTATGTGTGTGCGATGCGCTGCTACCCTGCCGGCTTTTTCCCCTTAGCTGAAGAGGTACCTGAAACCAAAACTAAAACTGTAAGCACGAAGATTAGTGAGTTCCCCTATCATACCACATACCATTCAACATACATGCTGCCGGGCAATTCTGGGGTGCCCGAACTACCCATGTCAAGCCATTCTGGGGTGCTGACCTACCCATGGCAAGCCATTCTGGGGTGCTGACTTACCCATGTCAGGCCATTCTTGGGTGCCTGCCTACCCTCCGGTCTATCTCACCCGATCACGGGGACTATTTCACCCCTACTACTATCACATAATAACATATCATAATCATGCTGTCAGACATATCTGGGGTGTCCGACCTACCCTTCGGTCCTAACGACTGAATTGGGGGACTGTTCCCCTCCAACTACCACTATCACATAGAACATATCATACTGGCACATAGAACACATCCAGTAATAGAAAACCAGACAATTATCACAAAGACAATCATCTCAACTGTAATAAACTACTAGTGGGTCGGCCTTGGTGCCTTAGACCCACTTCTACTGGAAGGTAACTCACCTCAATGTCGTGTAGTGTCTGCACTTTCCTCGGCGTGAAATCGACTCTCCTCGACTCTTCAATCCCTACACGACAACTTTTCTAAGTTATCAATTCATACTCATAACCCTTACAAGGGTCACTCAAGTCCAAGTCAAAGTCAAAGTCAAAACCATGGTCAAAGTCAACTTTTGGTCAAAGTCAACATCTGGTTGACCAGACTCCCCGAGTTGGTCCACCAACTCGTCGAGTCCCCACGTCCACAAAATGCCACAATCCCGTCCCTACTCGTCAAGTGTAGCAAGAGTTCGACGATTTTTCCTTCAACATCACATCATGCTATTTTTAACCGACTCGTCGAGTTCCTCCTTGAACTCGTCGAGTCCATCTTCATCCGTATGAAGGTGTTCAGTCTATGACTCTCCGAGTTCATCCTTGACTCGTCGAGTCCGTCTTCATGTGGTTGGGACATTATCTTGAACTCGCCAAGTTCTTCCTTGAACTCGTCGAGTCCTTTGATATTTAAGTCCATAGCTAACCCCAACAGGTTGAGTTTTCCTTCATCTCAATCAAAGACCACTTCTAGAAGTCGTTTTGGGGGTAACTGCGACCTGACTCGCCGAGTAACCGGAGCAACTCGCCGAGCCCCTCTTTGTCCAAAACTATACAGTCGATTTTAATCGGTCTTAACGCATCCAATTCATAGATTTGACATCCTAGGGTCCATATTATACGTAAAGTCACAAACTTGATGTCCATGCATGGGGTTCTTGGCTCAAAAGCCATAAAAAGGGGTTTATGTGTTGCATGGGTCTCCCATGGCAATAAAGCTGGCACCTTTATGCCATGAGAACCCTCAGTGGTTCCAAATCTGAAGTGTAACTCCAAATATAAACACAAATCCGAGTATAGCTTCACTAAAGCTTAGAAAAAGGTAGAAAATAGCCCCACGTCAAGATCTAAGTAATGAATAGCCAAGGTATCAGCTTTATACCTCAAATGAGCAGGAAATGTGCCAAGACATCTGGATCTACTTGCTCTCTCTTGATCTCCCAATCTTCCTTCTCCTTTTCTAACTTCAAATACACACAAAAGGCACCAAAAGTCTCAAGAACACTCAAATAAGGCTTAGGGTTTCGAGTTAGGGTTTCTCTGGGTTGGGAGGAACAATGGAGGCTGGTTGGGGCGTTATAAGTTGTTTAAATAGGGGGCAAACCCTAAATATTAGGGTTTCATCCACACAACTTCTACTCGTCGAGTCGGTCTCCCGACTCGTCGAGTAGATCATTAAACTTTCCGGTCAATATCGAGTCTACTCGACGAGCTGGGCCTCCAACTCGCCGAGTCCCAGAGCAAAACATGAACATACTTGAATTTAAAAGCGTACCAGGAACTGGGTGTTACACATCTCCCCTACTTATTTTAGACTTCCTCCTCGAAGTCTGCTGCTGAATCCGGAAAAAGCTCGGGGTAGTGCTCCCTCATCTCGTCCTCCGGCTCCCAAGTCCATTCCGAGCCCTTGCGGTGCTGCCATTGCATCTTCACCAGCTCCACCCTCTTGTTCCTCATATCCCTCGACTTCCTGTCGAGGATAGCTACTGGTCGTTTAATGTAGTTCAGGCTGTCATCCACCTGAATATCCTCCAAAGACACCACTGTCGAGTCGTCCACCAGGCACTTCCGCAACTGGGAGACGTGAAAAGTACTGTCAATCTGACTGAGTTCGTCTGGCAGATCCAGCCTATATGCCACCTTGCCCATCCGGGCTACAACCCTGAAAGGTCTAATGTACCTGGGGCCCAACTTACCCCGCTTCCTGAACCGAATGACGCCTTTCCAGCGCGACACCTTCATGAGCACCATATCCCCGACTTGGAATTCCAGGTCCGAACGACGCTTGTTGGCATAACTTTTCTGCCGACTCTGAGCAGTCTGAAGCTTGCTCCGCACCTGTTGAATCCTCTCCGTAGTCTTGAGTACCACTTCGGTACTCCCCATGACCCTCTGGCCAACCTCACCCCAGCATATCGGGGTCCTGGACTTCCTCCCGTACAACATCTCGAAGAGAGGACGGTCGATACTCGTGTGATAGCTGTTATTATAGGAAAACTCTGCCAAAGGAAGGTAAGTATTCCAACTACCTCCAAAGTCTAAAACACACGCCCGCAACATATCCTCCAGACTCTGGATGGTTCGCTCACTCTGACCATCCGTCTGCGGGTGAAAAGTGGTGCTAAAGTGCAGACGAGTGCCCAGCTCGTCGTGAAACTTCTTCCAGAATCTGGAAGTGAACCGCACATCTCTGTCGGAAATCACCGAAATTGGCACCCCGTGCGGAGCCACTACCTCTCTGATATAGATGCCGGCCAACTTTTCGGCCGAAATGCTCTCCTGAATCAGAATGAAATGGGCGCTCTTGGTCAACCGATCCACGATGACCCAAATCGAATCCACTCCCCGCGCGGTCCTGGGAAGATTCGTGATGAAATCCATAGTGATATCTTCCCATTTCCACAGCGGAATATCCAACGGCTGGGTCTTGCCGTGAAGCCTCTGGTGCTCGGCCTTGACCTTCCTGCAGGTCAGGTATCTCTCAACAAACCAAGCTACGTCGCTTTTAATGCAGGGCCACCAATAATCAAGACGAAGATCTCCATACATCTTCGTCGCCCCGGTATGGACAGAAAACCTGGATTTGTGCGCCTCTTCCATCAATACCTGGCGCACACCACCATGATATGGGACCCACACCCTACGGTGTAGAGTCAACAATCCACGACAGTCATAATCGAAGGAGGGAACCTGACCCACGATACGCTTACTCTTGCGATGTTCCTCCTTCATGGCCTCCTGCTGGGCCTCTCGAATCTGCTCCAACAGCGGAGTCACCACGATCATCCTCATGCAAATATCTCTGATCGGCGCTGCCTTCCGGCTAAGCGCATCGGCCACGACATTGGCCTTTCCCGGGTGGTAGAGGATCTCACAATCGTAATCCTTCACCACATCAAGCCATCGACGCTGTCTCATGTTCAGATTCGGCTGATCTATAAGGTACCTCAAACTCTTATGGTCCGTGTAAATGGTACAGCGGACCCCATATAGGTAATGACACCAAATCTTGAGGGCGAAAACAACTGCCCCCAACTCCAAGTCATGCGTCAGATAGTTCGCCTCATGAGGCTTCAGCTGCCTCGAAGCGTAGGCGATAACATACCCCCCTACCTCAATACCGCGCCCAAACCCGAGATGGACGCATCACAATACACCACAAAATCATCCACGCCCTCTGGCAGGGCTAAGATTGGCACCTCGCACAATCTCTATCTCAGCGTCTCAAATGCGGTCTGCTGCTCAGGGCCCCAACAAAAGACCACGGCTTTCCTTGTCAACTGGTTCAAAGGCACGACTATCTTGGAGAAGTCCTGAATAAATCTCCGATAACAACGTGCCAGTCCCAGGAAGCTCCGAATCTCAGATGGAGACCTCGGAACCTCCCACCTCATCACGACCTCCACTTTGGCCGGGTCGACCGAAATCCCGTTCTGGTTGACAAGGTGCCCAAGAAACTGCACCTCGCGCAACCAGAACTCACACCTAGAGAACATGGTATACAAGCTCTCTCTCCTCAGAGTATCCAACACCTCTCGCAAGTGCTCCTCTTTATGTTCCTGCGTCTTCGAATAAATCAAGATGTCATCAACGAAAACTATCACAGACCGATCCAACATCGGTCTGCACACGCGATTCATGAGATCCATGAACGCGGAAGGAACATTGGTGACCCCAAAAGGCATCACCACGAACTAATGGTGACCATATCGTGTCCGAAAAGCAGTCTTCTGCACATCCTCCTCTCTGACCCTCATGTGATGATAACTGTCACACCCCAAAACCGGAACGGCGGAATCGTTCGGGGGTGGAGGACGTCATGTTTAGTATCATGAGATATGTATATGGTAAGCAAGTAAAGAACAACCATTTCATTTCGAAAGAAAGTGTTTACAATGTGTGTGTTCACAAAACATAGAATTCATAAACAAATAACAAAACAAGACTTGAAGCTATAATGCTCCATCTTCTGAATTCCCAGCACGAGCACCTGTCTAATAGTCTCCTGAGAATACAAGTTATTTGAAAGAGTTGATCAGCAATTAAGCTGGTGAGTTCATAAGATTTTAGTGATGTGAGTAAGTTGTAAGGTGTTGTTGAAAATGTATATGTAAAAATGGTGTAAGTTGTAAGTTCTGTTTTGAAAAGTTCGCCTGTTCCTCTAGAAAATCATATATTTCCTACTTTGATGGAAGTTTAAGTAAAATGACACTACAACCCATTCTATGGGTACTAAGTGGGTACAACTTATATAAGACTCAGAGTAAACAAACAATCGATTGTGCGCATCTGCCTCAAGCTCACAACCAAACGAGGAACATAAATTAAGGCGGATAGCACACATTCCATTGGTTGTTAGATCATCGTCATATATAACCCTGGCGTAATCACTTGTTACTCATGGAGTTAATTGTAATGTTTCCTTTATATCTAATGAAGAAGTTCTTTAAGAAAACCCTTATTTCTTATAGTAAAATAGTGACCACAGTGACTACTTTTATAATAGCTTAGTTTATACTGCTATATATAATCTAATATCGGATAGAAAGTTAATTGAGCGAATCTGCCCTAAGCCCACAACGAAACAAGGAACATGAAGTAAGGCGGAAAGCACACATCCAACTACCTACTGGGTATTAGTTTTATATATAAACATGATGTATAAACTAAGGTGTTATAGAGTTACTCACCTAAGGTCTTTTAAATTGTACTAGTTTAATAAAATGGATTAAACCCCTTTACTGGGAAGTTTCTAGTTTTGTATACCAAAAGTACTGAAAGTATGTTTTGTACTAGAAAGACTGTGCTTTGATTCTGTGTCCTATAACCTGAACCATACCTGGTACCTTTATGATGACTTAATGTATACTAAGCATACATATATATAGAATCGGATAGAAAATAGATTGGGTGAATTCGTTCCAAGCCCACAACCAAACAAGGAACAGGAAATGAAGCGGAGAGCACACATCCTATTACCTGTCGGACCCTATTAGTATATATATATATATATATATATATATATATATATATATATATATATATATCCTGTGGTGTATACATTAAGGAATCATAAGCCTAGCATTACGGTCCTATCTTTTAATCGTATCCTTCTACCAAGGCATCTTCTGTTATGTGCTAGACTCGACTGTTCCGTTTGTCGTTTGTAAGAATGTATATTTTCCCTAGTTTATAACTATCTTTACTCGAAAATAGTTTGAATTGGACTTTCAAGTGGTACCGTCACTTTATGAAAGAAAGGGAAGTGTAAGTACACAGTTGTCGTTTATAATGACATGCGGATGTACTAATAACCTAAAAACATATTTGTTTTATTACGGTTATAATGTGAAGGCTAGAACCCTTACTATACGCTCTCCCTGTCAGGAGATTAGGGGAAACTAAACACGACCTCTGCAAATTCTTGCAAGCCATGTAATTCACATTAAAGTATATGATCATGTATACCCAATATAACTATCACCTTTTGTTTAAAACAATGAGTTAGTGATTCATTGGTATAATTAGATCCTGTATGTGTGTTCTCATGCTATAGCAACCTAACTTGTTTGTTTTGTACTGTATCTTGTACGTTCTCTCTGTATGATATTGTTTGATTCTCTTCACTTTATGTTCTGTATGGTATTGTTTGATTCATGTAATAACTGACTCTTTATGTGCTTCATTGTACTAGAAGTAATGAATAGCATTCTCCTAAACTATACCTATTATAGTTTACTAATGTTCTACTTGGACTGTTACTGAAAAGACTCATTTATCTACCAAGTTATGCTTGTACTTTAAAAACAGAGTTTTGAATAACTAAAAGTAACATAACTTTACAAGAGTTTTTGAAATGTTTTGAAAACTTATAAATAACATAAGTAACATTTTGAAAGATGTTTATAACAAACATTTACACAATTATCATTGTGTTCAACTTGTATTCCCCCCCCCCTTAAACAGTTAAAACAGTATAAAAGATTTATTTCGGGGTATGAACTCACCTGATGTGGGTGATTCAAACGGGTATGCGGGTAAGGATGAGAAGCTCCACGAATGAAGTCCCGAGACACAATAAGTCCTAAATGACATATAAGGACACATATTGACATGAATATAGTGTTTATAACAACTATATGAAGGGAAACACCTTCCGGAACTCAGAAACACCTTGATTCGAGTGTTATAAGTACTAAGGATTACATCTAAGGGTGGTAGGACATTGCTATTGAGTTTAGGGTTCAAGGGTAAACCCCCTTGGAGTTTACGGTTCTGTGACCATAACTCATTGAGTTTACGGTTGTAAACCCATGAGTTTACGGCCGTAAACTCATGGTACTTTTACCATGTTGAGTTTTGAAGCTTTACAAGTCCTAAGAAGCATTCCTACTTCAAGTCTAAGCCTTTGGAAGAGATTAGGGCACCATTTCACTCCTTTGTGGAGTTTACGGTCCTTGGACCATTTCTCTTTGGGTTTACGGCCGTAAACCCAAATGGTTTATGGTCTTTTTGTTGTTTTGAGTTCCTAGCACATCAAGGAAGGGGTCTAGACTAGTTTCCAAGGCTTGGTAAGGGACTAGGGCACACTTTGGCCCCTTTGTTAGGGTTTACGGTCCAAGAACATCTTGGACCGTAAACACCTTTGATCTTGTGTTTCATTGGTGTTTTGTTGATGATTAGAAGTGTAACAAGTCTTATAATACACTAGGGTAAGAGTACTTACTAGGTAGAAGCTTGAAAAGGTGCTAAAAGTCCAAGAACATTAGTGTGTGTTCTTGGTGTTCTTGGTGAAACTTGAAGATCTACACTTTTAGAATATTTTCGCGGATGGAATCATGTAAGATCACTAGATTAGGTAAGATATCAACTTTTTAGGGCTAGAAACACGTACAAAGTTGAAGATCAAGAAGAAAAGTCGGATGATACTTGAGAGGATTTGAGTTTGGATCTTGAAAATGTGAAAAGGTGGTAAATAATGACTAAGTGTCATATTTATGCCCCCCTTTAGGGTTTACGGCCGTAAACACCTTTGTTTAGGCCGTAAACTCCAAACTCTTGGAGTTTTGGGAGTTTATTGTTGCACAATAAACCCTAGGGCATCCTCTCTCCAGTTATCTCTTGAAGTACTAACTTTAAAACACTCAAACGGATTCCTAAAAGCTTGAAAGTTAGCAAAAACAGTTCTGACTTCTATTGGAGTGAATGGTTGTATAGAATAGAAATTTCAGGTTGTCATAATATCATGAACGCATATCAATCTTGGAGAACCAAGATGCTTCCTGAAGTTGGTCAAAGAGATCATCAATCCTTGGGAGTGGGTCACGGTTCTTTTCCGTTACCTTATTCAGCTCCCGGTAATCTATACGCATCCGATGCGACACGTCCTTCTTCTTCACAAATAGAATCGGGGCTCCCCAGGGTGAATTGCTCGGTCCGATGAATCCCTTGTCTAACAGCTCCTGTAGCTGCGTAGACAACTCCTTCATCTCAGGAGGAGCCAACCGATACGGTGCCTTGGCTATCGGAGCCGCACCAGGGACTAGGTTGATCCTGAACTCTACCTACCTCTCTGGAGGTATCCCAGGAAGCTCCTCTGGGAATACATCCGCGTACTCTCATACAACCGGTACGTCACTCACCGTTACCTTACCCGCCGCCCGAGTATCCAAGACATAGGCGGCATACCCTACGCACCCCTATTGGAGATAACACCTAGCTCTCGCTGCTAAACATAAAGCTGGTCCACGCTGTGGCCTCTCGCCCTGAATCACCAGCTCTCCCTGTAGGGTCGAAATATGTTGTAATCAGTCGAAGTCTGTTTAATTGTTCTCTTCATATGTTTTGTTATGTATTTGCTAAGGTGTCTCATGTACGAAGCTTAACGTCTAAGCCTTAGTATTTTTTTGTACTTCCTGTTTCCTATAAATAGGAGCTGAGCATTGAGTAGATAGTAAGAGTCAGAGAGTGATTGTAAGAGTTCACCCTTTTTACTATCGTTTTTTTACTCGTGTTCATCGGAAGTAATAGAGCTGAAACCAGATTATATTTACTCTTTGTGTTCATTTGATCATTACTCTGATATATTCTCGATTAATCACTTCATCAATTGGTATTAGAGCAGGAATCATAATCTACGATCTGATTTTCACTCTGAGTCAAAAGGTTTTTGAATCAAATTCTGGTTCAAAAAGTTTCCGCACCTTTTGAAGTGAAAAGTGTTCTTGATCTTCAGTTGTGATTCAATTCCGCAACTGATTTGTTGAATCGAGTGTTCTACTTGATTTTTCTGTTCAATTCAGCAATTTGCTTTCAAATTATCTTTGATTTCTCAGAAAAATTTAATCCGTACATTAATGGCGAACTTCAACTTAAACTCAATGACTTCATACTCTCATATGCTAGGATCTTCAACTAAGATTTCTATGCTCATTCCGGAATATTATGATCAGTGGTCTAATCGTATGCAAGACTACTTGAATGGACTCGATGAAGAGCTTTGGTCATGCATCTTAGGGAATGGTACTCTTCCGACAAATCTTCAACCGATTGGATCTTCATCTGGTACTACGAGTGTTCATGCTCAAACTGATCGAATGAAGAAACTTGAAAAACGATGTATAAGGGAGTTACGCGGTGCATTGCCTCCAGTTGTGTATAACTATGTCAGAAGTTATACAACTACAAAAGAAATCTGGAATAATCTCAAAGAAAAGTTTCAAGGAAGCGAGAAGACGAAAATTAATTCGGTTAAGCACTGTTTGATTGAATTAAAAGATTTCAAGCAAAAAGATGGCGAGTCAACTGAAGGTTACTATGATAGGCTGAATGAGTTGATCTATAAATGTCATCGTCATGGCATTACAAGGATGACAATGGAATTCAATTTGACGTTCATCATGGGTCTACGAAAAGAATGGAGGAATGTTACTTTAATGGTGAAAACACAACAGAGTTTCGACACATTATCATTGAATGATTTGTATAATCTGCTAAAGACTCATGAAGGCGAGGTAAATGAGATGGCTGAAGAATCGAAATTAAGCGTGGGTGGACCATTGGCTTTAGTTTCGAAAGTTTCAGAAAAGGAACAGGTTGAAGAAGAGAATTCTGATGAAGAAGGGTTTATTGTGAATTCGGATGATGAGGCTGTTGCGTTTTATTCAAATAACAAAGTAAAGAAATTTTTCAAGAAACCGTTCAATTCAAAGTCGAAAAATGTTGATGTGAAAGGAAGATTTTTGTCGAAGGCTGGAGGAGAAGAGAAGAAGAAAAGAGTGAGAAAAATGAAGTAGAGAAAGAAGAGACAAAATTTGAGAAAAAGATTAAAGGTGATTCAGGAATTGATTGTCATTATTGCCAAGGAGCCAATCATATGGCTGGTGACTGCCAACTTCTTAAAAAGGATGAGAAGAAAAACAAGGTGAAGGACGAAGCCTATTACGTTGAGAGGTTGGAAGAAGTAAGCGCAAAGGCGAAAGGAATGTCTCTGGTGGCAAAGGGAGGGGTTGATGATGAGAATGAAGGAACTTGTCAGATATGGTCTTCGGGATCGGATGATGAAGAAATACGTAATCCTGCGCATGGAGCCATGTTTGCGAAATTTGAGGATGAATCTGACGAAGCCGTGACAGGTCGTTGCTTCATGACTAAAAGTTCTGACAAATCACCAATGACCACCAAGGTACGTTCTATTCTTCAATCTTTTAATATTCCTTTGAGTGCATATGATTCTGAATTAATTGCTTTTGATGATATTGTTGCTTATTTCGATGCTTTGGTTATCTCTGCTAGCAACGAAGCTAAGAAATCAACTTCTCAGTTGATAGAAGTACAGAAGCAGTTAAATGCCAAGAAAATAAGAATTGAGAGTTTAGAATTGCAGATTACAAATATCATGTGTGATAGGGATTCGTTAAGTAGTGATGTTAAAATGTTGTTAGCTCAAAGAAATATATACTGTAATTCGGCAAAGCGTTTATATGCAAAATTAACAGCTTTACATCATTCGTCTGATATTAGCAAAGAACAACATATGAAGTTATTACCTTTTCTAGCATTCGAAAGAGAGAAAATTGATAGCTTGTCTTATGATTGTGAGAAAACCATAGCAGAATTCGATAAAGTGCCAGATAATCGATTTGCTTATCGTATTGTTAAGATAGATGAATATTTGAATGCTGATGAACTTGTTGACATTGTGAATGATACCTTAACCAAAAATGAACAAATCAAAATTTTGAAAAGAACTGAGAATTCGAAACTTGACTCTCAATCTAATTTCGCTGATGTCGATGATAATTCTGATAGTTTTAGCGGAATCAGTGAAATTGAGGAAGAGGAGAGTGTCGATTGGTCACAGTTGTCTGTCATTAATGTCACATCTAAGTCTAAAGGAAAAGAAAAATGTAATGATTCGTTGGTTAAGGTTGCCACCAACAAACCCTCAACTTCGAAAGGTTTTGATTTTGAAAATGTGAGTGTCAGAGATAAGCCTGAAAAGCCTGTTTCAAACAAAACAAGCATTCCACTAATTGTTGTTGATCAAGTGTTTGGAGACACTGAAAATTTCGACAAAGTTTTATCTGAAAAAGGAGCTCATTATTTGGAAACAAATCAAGTGGTGTATCCAAATTTCAAATGTTTGTCACTACTGGAAATGTTGAAAACATCAAACCAGAGTTCACAAAAATAGTCGAATATGACAACAAGAAAACATCAGACGAAGGATTCTTTTCAAATCAAAGCACTGTCGAAAATAATCTAACAAAGAATTCGTATGTTTTTCAAAGACAAAAACCACAACGAAAATGGATTGAAAAACAAGAAAATGCAAAAGAATGTTTGAAACAAGAAACTAAAGAAACAAACGAGAATGTGAAACTTAATTCAAACGAATTTAAGGATCGTGTTGAAAAATTTTCGAAGGCAAACAGAATTTCGAAAAGACAGGCAAGAAAGAAAATTGTTTGGCAAGTTGTGTCAAATGAAAAGGAATCAAAAATACCTACCAAGAAAGTGTTTGAAAATGAGTTGTCCAAACCTGTACAAACTAAGTTTTCAAAACATTCGGATAAAAAGGAAAATCCCAAACAACCAATTTCGTCTGATTCTCAAAATGATTTTGTGAAGTTTTCAAAAACAAATTTTTTTCCAACAAATGATAAACAACAGAATTTTCATTCAAAAAGCCAACCAAAGTTTTCAAAGCCAACAAACAATCCAAATCGATTTTCTTCAAATACAGCAAGTCGATATTTCGATAATTCTCGTCGATTTGGAAATGTTCGAAAATTTGAAAATGTTCGAAAATTTGAGAACGTTAGAAAATTTGAGAATGTTCGAAAATCAGAGAATGTTCGAAAGTTTGCGAATGATCGAAAATCTGAAATTGTTCGAAAGTTTGCAAACAATCAAACAATTGTGCATGATAAATCCAAACCATCTGCAAAGTTTCAGCCTCAAGAACCAAATTTTCCAAATCCTTCTGGGAAGAAGAATTCGAAAGTGTCATACACAAAGGGTTCATCAAATGTGACTAATATCGATCATTGGCTTAAAGGACAAGGGAAGATGTTTCAATCTCGTAAGTATTCCCAACATCAAATTCGTGAAGCATATGAAAAATATTTGAATGATTCGTCAAACGGAAGTTCCTCTTCCAAAGACTCAAATATTCCTGTGAAAACATGGAAACCAGTTTCGAAAGATAAACCAGTTGCAAAACAAACTGAGAACAAAAAGGCGAATGTCAGTGACAAATCTAAACCTTCAAAAACTTATGTTTCTGCTCCTTTACCCAATGATGTCGACTTAATTGACACTTTCAAATCAAAAGTTTGTAATTGGGTTTTAGGTTCTTCTTTTCACTCAGTTTTCAAAGCTATTAACCAAGGACCCAAACAGCATTGGGTACCTAAATTCTTTCATTAAATGCAGGTTCTATGTGATGAGCAATATGATGATAAATGGTACATTGATACTGGTTGCTCTCGTCACATGACTGGCAAGAAGGAGAATTTACGTGATTATCGAAATTTGGAGAATGTAAGAGTAGTTAAGTTTGGAAACAATCACAAGTGTCAGGTGAAAGGATATGGTAAAGTCACCAATGGGAAGTTCACTGTTAAGAGAGTTGCATATGTCGAAGGTCTTCAACATAACTTGATAAGTGTTTCACAACTTGTTGTGGGCATTGGCAATCAAGTGGTGTTTAACGAAGCAGGCAGCATCATTTCGAATGTTGAAACTAACGAAGTTTTGCTCAAGTCCAAACGACATGGTGACATGTTTACTCTTGATATCAAACCAATCATCGACAAACCCTCAGTGTGTTTACTTTCGAAATCCTCCTCTGATGTCAGCTGGTTATGGCATCGACATTTATCACATTTAAACTTTCGAAATTTGAATAAGTTGGTAGTTGATGATCTTGTTCGAGGTTTACCTGTACTAAAGTTTGATAATGATACTTTGTGTGCAGCTTGTGAACAAGGAAAACAGCATCGCAAAGGACATCCAATTGTCATAGATTCAAAAATTGTTGAACCGTTGGAACTTCTTCATATTGACCTTTGTGGACCATCAACTGTTGAAACTCTCAACAAGAAACGGTACATTTTGGTTAACTGTTGATGATTTTTCACGTTTTACTTGGGTGTATTTTCTCAGGTTAAAATCTGAAGTCGCTCAAACAATGATCGAATTTATCAAGAAAATTGAGTTGAGTCTAAAGAAGATCGTTCGAAGAATCAAAAGTGATAATGGTTCTGAGTTTAAGAACAATGTGTTGGATTCGTACTTAACGGAAAAAGGAATTTCGCATAACTTTTCTTCGCCCTATACACCTCAGCAAAATGGTGTGGTTGAAAGGAGGAATAGGTCACTTTGCGAAGCAGCAAGAACTATGTTGACATATGCGAATCTTCCTCAATATCTATGGGCCGAAGCAGTTTCAACAACATGTTTCACTCAAAATCGATCTTTCATTCATTGTCGTTTCAATATAACTCCGTATGAAATCATCAATAATCGAAAACCTAATGTCAAATTTTATCATGTTTTTGGTTGCAGGTGTTTTATAATGAATCTCAAAGATAATCTTTCGAAATTTCAAGCTAAGGCTGATGAAGGGATATTTTTGGGATATTCAAATAATTCGGTGGCATACAGAGTGTTGAATAAACGAACTCGTAAACTAGAAGAAACGTTTAATCTAACTTTTGATGATTACTTCGTGAAACAAGTTGCAAAGCAATTTGAACAAAAACCAATTCTTAATGAATCAACTGATGAAACTGAAGAATCTAATTCATCTGACTTTGACTATGATTTAATTTTTGGTGTTCCAGACAGGGATGTTGATGCTGAAGTACATGCTACTGATAATCAAACTCCTGAATCTTCAAAACATACTGATGATTCGGAAATCACATCAGATTTGACTGCTAATAGCGAAAGTCTGCTAGATGCTCAAGTGGAGCGGGAGCACTTGAATATACCTTCAACTATTGAGGGGGAGCATCATTTCGAGGGGGGAGAAGAGCAGTATGAATGATGGTTTCGAGGGGGAGCATCAAAATGATAATTATGTTCAGGGGGAGCATGATGATACTGAAACAATAAATCTTGATCAAAATGATGAATTTCATGATCTAAATGATAATATTTTGTTGTAGGATCTGAAAATGAAGAGATATACGAAGATGCACCTTTGGACTTTGATCCAGCATATCCACCATTGGAAAAGTGGACAAGCAATCATCCGAAAGAACAAGTCATTGGGAATCCACAAGATGGAGTTTTAACTAGAGCTCAAATTCGTGCAAAGAATGAGGTATTAAATACTCATCAAGAATTTTGCATGTTTAATGTTTTCATCTCGAAAATTGAACCAAAGACAGTTAAGGTTAAAATGGAAAACTCAGATTGGGTTGTTGCAATGCAATCCGAACTGGCTGAGTTCGATAGAAACAAGGTTTGGAGATTAATTCCTAAACCTGAAAATGTGTCGATTGTCGGATTAAAATGGATTTTCAAAAACAAAACCGACAAAGGATATTCGCAACAAGAAGGTATCGATTATGAAGAAACCTTTGCCCCTGTCGCAAGACTCGAGGATGTTCGAATATTTTTGGCTTATGCAGCTCACAAAGATTTCGATGTTTATCAAATGGATGTGAAATGTGCTTTTCTCAATGGTGAACTCGAAGAAACAGTTTATGTTGAACAACCTCCACATTTCATTATTGAAGAATATCCTGATCATGTGTATATTTTAGATAAAGCAGTATATGGGTTAAAACAAGCACCAAGAGCATGGTATGCAACTCTTACCAGTTTCATAAAACAATCGAAATTTAAACAAGGATCAGTTGACCCCACATTATTTCGAAAGAAAGTTGGGAATCATCTAATGCTTGTTTGTCACACCCCAAAACCAAGAACGGCGGAAACGTTCTGGGGCGGAGGACGTCATGTATAGTATCACAACAGTGTAAAGTAGTAAACAAGCAACAACATCATCCATTGCATTAATAGTAAGATTTTAATACATGTGTTCTTTCATAGAATAAGATATGAATATAATGTATCAAAATAAAAGACGAGTCTTGACTGCTCCGTCTTCTCAAAATCTGGTCATCGTACCTGTCTACTGGTGACCTGAGAATACAAGTTATTTTGAAAGCGAGTATCAGCTTTAAAGCTGGTGAGATCATAAGTATTTTAGTGTCATTGATTTGTAAAACTGTAAGGAAAAGTCTTGTAAATGTTTTATGAAAAGTTTGTATAAGTATGAAAACCATAGAAAATCCCATATTTCCTACTAGTATAAAAAGTAGTCTTCTATCAAGACCCGACTGTTTTGCAGGTTTGCACCTCTGCAAAAATGAAGGCTTTTCCCATGCATAACTATTATTATCTAAATAAAGTTATACATAAATGTGTATGTGATAAAATCACAAAGTAACTGTAATAGGGAAAAATAATATTTTACCTCAGCAGTGACACTGCTGGCTATAAAGTGATTAAAAACACAGACTCCAGGTGGTATTAAATGAACAATACGCCTCGGAAAGTCTAAATGAATGAAATGCAGACTCCAGGTGGTATTAAATGAACAATATGCCTCGGAAAGTCTAAATGAATGAAATGCGGACTCCAGGTGGTATTAAATGAAAAATACACCTCGGAAAGTCTAAATGAATGAAATGCAGACTCCAGGTGGCATTAAATGAACAATACGCCTCGGAAAGTCTAAATGAATGAAATGCAGACTCCAGGTGGTATTAAATGAACAATACGCCTCGGAAAGTCTAAATGAATGAAATGCAGACTCCAGGTGGTATTAAATGAACAATACGCCTCGGAAAGTCTAAATGAATGAAATGCAGACTCCAGGTGTAGGATGGTCAGTCCCGTGGGGAGTAGTGTATGCACTAGTGCATCTTCATATAGTATACAATAGTGTCTCTATATATAGTATGTAATAGTGTCTCTTCCTATAGTATGTAATATATTTGTATAGACTCTTGAATGAACTGACTCTTATGTGATTCCTTGCACTAGGAATAGTAAATAGTATCTCCTAACTATACCCATTATAGTTACTAGTAATATAAGTATATGAATAAATGGAAGTATGCCTTTGTTACCCAATGGTACTGAACTGACTGATAGAACTTTTATGTCTATATAGGTATACATAATATATAACTAATATTTAGACGACTTTCAGACAAATAACAGGATACCCTAAGTCCACAACCAAACAAGGAACGAGAAATAAGGCGGGTTAGCAGTCCTAAGTCCTTTAAACATTACTTATATAACGATACATATATAGGCATGCATTTGACAATATGAAAGTTTAAAAGAAGTTTTGTAAAACATTTGAAAAGTTTAATAATAAGACTTGATGACTTGATGTCAATTTATAAAACGATTTAAAAGCAGTTTGTTTGATATAAACAGTTTAAAGTATAAGAAATCCCTTATTTGGAACATAGTTTAAAGTACATGAAAACCTTTGTTTGAAACATGGTCATAATAGAATTTGAAAGGTAAGATGTAGTTTAGAAAACAAGTTTGATAAAGAGTTCAAGGTGTAAAAGCATTCGAGAAATCATTTTGAAGTAGTTTGCTTGCTAAAACAGCTAAAAGTGTAGTAAATCCATAGTTTGATAGTTATTAATCACATGTGATTGATATAATAACTATCATGATTCAACTTGTATTCCCCCCGATAAAAGTATTTAAAAACATTTAAAAGGTTAATTAAGGGGTATGAACTCACCTGCAGTGAGTGGTTTGGATGGAAGTGCAGGATAGGATGCTAAGTGTCCAGTGAAGACTTGAACACACACACGGATCCTATTTAACATGTAATGATACATATATGTATCCAATTAGTCATTTAACAACCAAATTATCAAGTAAAGACACCCCAATACGTGGATAAAACTTTGATTCAAGTGCTAGGAGTACTAAAGGGTTGTATCTAAAGAGAGTATGGCCTCACATTGGAGTTTACTTCCCATATGGTAACAACACATGAGTTTACGGCCCATGGTCATTTCCCCCATGAGTTTACGGCCGTAAACTCATGGTAATTTGTACCATTGTGTGATTTAAGGTCTTATACCCCTCAAGGAAGTGTTCTAGGTTTGTATCAAAGGCTTAGGAAGGGACTAGGGCTCAAAATGAGCCTTCATTTGAGTTTATGGTCCATGGACCACTCCCTCGGAGTTTACGGTCGTAAACCCATGATTTTACGGCTATAAACTCATGGTCACTCCTACCATTTCGTGTTTTGGGGTTTCTAGTTTATGCATGCAAGGTTCTAGTCCAATATCCAAGCCCTAGAAGGTGTTGGTGGCACTTATGCACCACTTGATGGTGCTTACGGTTCAAGGAGATCCCTTGACCGTAAACCCATGTGTTCTTGAGGGTTTTTGAGGTTTTTCAATGGTTTAACAAGTATACTAGGTAAGTAACTAGTTAGGAGGAGTGTACTTACTTATAGGAAGCTTGTAAGAGTGTTTAAAGTCCAAGAACACTAGTGTGTGTTCTTGGTGTTCTTGGTGTTTTGAAGAACACTTAAAGATCTACACAAATGGAATGATTTAATGGATGAAATCATGTAAGATCACTAGATTAAGGTAGAGAACAACTAATCAAGGCAAGAAACACTTACTTTCTTGAAGATCTTGAAGAAAAGTCGGATGATACTTGAGAGAGAAATGAGTTTTCTAGGCTTGAAATGGTGAAAAAGTGATAAAAATGACTAAGTGTCATATTTATACTCCTTGGGGTTTACGGCCGTAAACACCATGTTTGGGCCGTAAACTCTAAACTCTTGGAGTTTTGAGACTTTATTGATGCACAATAAACCCTAGGGTATCCTCTCTCCAGTTATCTCCTGAACTACTAAGCTTTAATACACTCAAACGGACTTTAAACCGGCTAAATTTTAGCAGAAAAGTATTTGACTTTTATCTGAAGTGCTTGACAGTAGGGTTTGTACGAATGGAAATTTCGGGTTGTCACATTGTTCAAATTTATGTCGATGATATTATTTTTGGCTCGACTGACCCTGCTTTGTCCAGTGAATTCGAAAATTTGATGAAAAGCCAATTCAAAATGAGCATGATGGGTAAAATCAATAATTTTCTGGGTTTAAACATTCATCAAAGCAGAGAAGGAATTTTCATCAATCAGGAAAAATATACAAAGGATTTGCTCGAAAAGTTTGGAATGACGAACAACACGAAGTTAAGAGTACCAATGGCGGTTGGAACGAGGCTAAATCCTTCGTTAGAAACACTTGCGATTGATCTTACTTTATACAGGAGCATGATAGGTTCATTGCGTTATCTTACTGCAAGTAGACCTGATATCATGTTTTTTGTATGTAATTGTGCTAGGTATCAAGCAAATACAAGAGAACCTCACATGACTGCAGTGAAAAACATTTTTCGGTATCTCAAGGGAACAACTTCGTTAGGATTATGGTATCCTGCGAAATCAGGATTCTTTATTCAGGCGTTCTCAGATGCAGATCTGGGAGGATGTATACTAGATCGAAAGAGTACAAGTGGTGGATGTCAATTATTGGATGGAAAGTTAGTCAGTTGGCAGTCGAAAAAGCAAACATGTGTTTCGATTTCTACTGCTGAAGCTGAATATGTTGCAGCTGCTGCTTGCACTTCGCAAATTATTTGGATCCAGAGTCAATTGCGAGACTATGCCATTAATATGAAAAAGATTCCACTATATTGTGATCCACAAAGTGCTATACGCATTTGTCAAAATCCAGTACAACATTCAAAAACCAAACATATTGCTCTTCGATATCATTTTATCAAAGATCATGTGGAAGATGGCAACATTGAAGTTCATTTTGTAAAAACAATTGATCAGCTTGCTGATATTTTTACAAAAGCTTTAGATGAAAAATCATTTGTTCGAATTTTGACAGGTTTGGGAATGATCGAAGCAAGTTCAGTTCCAAGGATGATTTCGAATGTATGACAAAGAAGTGTTATACAAATATGTCGATTCAGAGGCAATAATGCTTCATTCAGAGGCTGATAGTATTAACCATTCAGAGGTTACTGTTCACATTCAGCGCTTCGACACGCTTCGAATTCCACATCTAGAGTAATTTGTTTTGGAGTACAAATTTTCGTTAGTTTGTCAAATTTTCGTTAGTTTATCAAATTTTCATTAGTTTGTCAAAAATTTTCGTTAGTCGGTCACATGTTTTTTGTGAGTTAGTATCTTAGTTTTATTTTCGAAAAATTAAAAACTCCAAAAAGATTTTATTTTTGTTTTGTCATTTTATTTTCGAAAAATCAAAAATTCCAAAAATGTTTTTTTTTGTTGTTTGTTTTCTTTTTCGAAAATCTTAAAAACACAAAAATATTTTCTTTCTTTTCGAAGAATCAAAAATATCAAAAAGATTTTTGTTATTTTGTTCTTTGTCTTTTCTTCGTATAGATTTCACGAAAGGTTTACAAGGGTCATGCTTGCGGTTCTATGGGAAGGTAAAATTCCGACAACTTTATACTAGTTAGACTGTCCCTAGAAGCATGATTGTATTCACATTAGTCTCCTGAGCTACCTTACTCTTCTCAAATGAGTTAAGAGTAGTCTGTTTGGTCCAATCATAACAGAGGTACAATTGATTTCGCGAACCAATCTTTTTCATCTCAAAATTCTAACACATTTCACACACAATGACATATGTCTGAGAGGTCATCGATCAAACCAATCATGATTTAGGCATATCAAACTTCTGTGTTAATGATCTAACATCATGAGACCGTGATGAAAGTGAAACCCAAATGTTAGAACAAAGTTCTATTAGGATCGTTAGATTCTGAGCAAGCAAACAATTAAGAATGTAAAAACGAATACAAGAATGACTTTGAATGTGTGGAATGATTAAAACTTTAAAACCCCAGAAGAGCTCGATTAAGAACTGCTACTGTAGAGGTGTTTAGGGTTACAGAAGTTATAAACGTGATAATCAATCTTATATAATGCATACATGCATGCATATATATAGTATAACCCTACTAGCTAATCTAGATAATCACGGAAGGACAGGCCCAATCCGGATGCAAAACGTAAGGCCCATGACGCAACACAAATGGACTCAACAATCTCCCCCTTTGCGTCTTTGGAGCCGAAACCTCAATTCTGTTGACAGAAGTCTTCTTCACAGTCTTAAACACCTTCGGTATGATTGCCAAAAGATGATAGCGAAATGTAATGTACCACCGAAGCATGTCTGTAAAATTCTTCTTGTTAGCCTCTGAATTCTGCTTGCACCGATGTATTATGTTGATGATGTGCTCCAAGCAGTCTGTGGAAAATAAATGCTTATCAACCAGAGCAAACAAAAATCTGTGAGCTTCGCCTTTGGTAAACATCACAGTGAGATGTGTTGAATCTATTTGGCCCATCTTCATCTTGTTCACATCCCCTGGCTTTGGTGTAGGCTTGACTGTTGGCTTCTTGTTCATAACCTTTGCTATCTCCTGATCCATAGCAGCAACTTCATGGATGTAGGAGGCTAACATTCTCTTCAAATGTTCTAGAATGGGATCATATTCCTTCGGATTAGTGAGAAGAATGTTATATATCAAAATCCAATCATGGGGATTAAGATTAGGAAGGTCTGCTAGAGAGATAGTCGACACCGTGTTT
This sequence comes from Lactuca virosa, assembly GCF_052849685.1. Taxonomy (NCBI): domain Eukaryota; kingdom Viridiplantae; phylum Streptophyta; class Magnoliopsida; order Asterales; family Asteraceae; genus Lactuca; species Lactuca virosa. The sequence goes on along the minus strand of NC_136427.1, from coordinate 66,049,470 downwards.
GCTGTACCACGAGTGATCTTGAAATTGACATTGATAAATCTCCCAGCAAGTGTCGGTTTCAGTACCTTGACTGTAATGATCTTCTGTGCACTCCAAGTCAAGTACTGCGGTTGCCCATACTTCAAATAGAAGTCAATCAGCTCTCGGTCAACCTTAGGATGAGGAAAAGGAACCTCAGCAGTCGAATCAAAGCAATGGAATGTGAATGCTTTTCTTGTAATTGGCATGTCGAACTGCGAGTCCTTAGAGTTATCACAGTCAAATGAAGCAACAGGTTCCAACCAATAAATACTTGGAAATTCTATCGCCTGATTGATAAGTGTCTCTTTCGTCCACAAGGGAAACAAGGCCTTTTTACAATTCAAAGCTTCTTCTACTTCCTTGTTTCTCCTTTCCCTCTCCTCTGCTTCCTTCGCAATTTTCAAATTTTCATCCACCTCTCGGTCTCTCTTCTTTCTTTGGAGAGCTTCAGCAATTGTTTCTTCCACATCACTTTCACTGTCATCATTGATCTCCTTTCGCTTAGTTTGTGAACCAGAACCTGAAGCTACATTATCCTTCAGTTCGGTTGAGACTTTCGGTTGAGCACCTTCTGTCTTTACAATCACTTTCGGTTGAACAACACGAGCACCTTCTCCCCCTTGTTTCGGAGGTATGAACCTCTCAGAAACACCCTTCATTTCATGGAGCATTGCAAGGGCAGGAAGCAATTTGGTTGTGAGATGATTTCTGATGGTGAGAGTTAGAATGGGATCATGAGCACCAAGGAGATTGGTCAACATGTCCTTTACATCTCCTACACAGCTTTGAAATACAGCCCGTTCTGTCTTTAATAAAGAAATTTCTTTTTCACCTTGGGCTAGCTGCACCTGTTGGACTTCAATAGTAGATGCTTGTTTGGCAAGATCTGCCTTCAGAGCACTTTCAGTTGCCAGGTCAGCGTGAAGAGAGGCAAAACGAGAATTCACTGAACTTAAAAAGGAAGTGTTCTCGGTTTGGATAGATGAATGCACAGCTTCAAACTTGGTGCTTTCTTCCTTAAGGGACTTAGAAAATGATTCCACATACGCTTGTACTTTCGCTGCACTTGTATCAGCATGACCTTTCAAAGATTCAAGAAAAATCTGAGTTGTATGAACAATCTCAGTAACATCATTGGTTGCCTTTTTACAGGAAGAAGTAGACTCATCAATGGCTTTAGTAGATTTTTCAATTGACGATGTGTATTGTTCTATGGCAGACTCTAGGAAAGCATTGAGAACCACACCACTATAAGCCTTGCTGTCTTCAAGCAATCGATCCAGCTTTTCATGAATTCCCTGCAAGTGTTGGCGGTTGATAGGGACATCATTATCTTCATCAGTTGGAAGCCAATATGGACTGAAGTAGGTAGAGTCATACTCATCATTCTCTCCACCGAGAGTGGCACCAGAATCGGTTGAGTTGGTAGGTGAAAGAGGTTTAGTGATGACTGGAGTTGCAGTTGCAGTAGTTGCCCCCGTATCAGATACGTTGACTCCCACTGTTGGGTCAGGAATAGTAGTAGTGGTCGATTGTGAAATTATGGGAGGTGATAAAGGAGTTGTAGAAAGAGGAATGGAAGTAATTGGTGGTGGTGGTGGTAAAGAAGTTGTTTCTTGAGAAGTGATAGGTGGAGTAATAATAGGAACAGAGACAGGTACTGTCTGTTTCGGTGATTGAGGTGGAGTTGGAACCTTGTGATGAGGAGATTCGATTGGAGTAGGAGATCTGGGAGGAGTGTTACCTCTCGGGGAGTCTTGACGAATTTCCTCTTCTTCATTTTCCTCGTCATTGTCTAAGCTTGGAGGAGTAGGACTCTTTGATCTTTTTGCCATCTTTTTGATCTTCTTGGGCTTGGAAGAATCCCCAGCATCAGACTTTCGCTTTGTTGACTTAGAAGACTTAGACTTTCCCTCCTCTGTCGGCGCTTTCTTGGAAATTTCCCTCGGTTGTTAGGCTTATCCACAGCATCCAGGGCAGCCTGCTGTTCTGGAGAAAGAACTCTCAGTCCAGTAGGAGTAAGTTTGCGATAGTCAGCCATAACGTGACTCTCGGCTGTGACACACCGATACATCAACTCAGGAATTGATCCATTGTGAGGGAACTTGAGTGGATCCGAAATAATGATCTTCTTCGTGTGAAAGGTAGCGATAGACGCAAGCAGAGCATCTTTCATAACCGCAATTTCCAATGAATTGATCGCCCTTATCGTAATGAGAGTCCAAAATCTTCCACACGATACTTCAGAATGCCTCGTAGAAGTATTGAGGCTCTGCACCACCTGAGACCAGATAATCGTTGTAAAGACCATAATCAAGATTAATATCGTTGTAAAGACCATAAAGAAGGGTCAGGAAACCCTTGCTGGTGCCATCTGATCCACCACTTCTTTCTGCCAAACCCTTAATAAGGAGAGTAAGCAAACCATTCCAGTGAGATGGTAAACAGGACTTCTTAACTTTTGTAATGGTGGTTAGCACATCCGTATACCCCATCTCGTAGAGCATCGAGAATAATTGAGTCGTCGTGATAAAATCCGGCGAGATGACAGAGGAATCTACGGCAAGATGCATTAACGAACAAAATCTTCCCTTGGAAATAGAAGCCTTTTTATTGTGTATTTGAAAGTAGATGCGTTCTTTGTTTTTGTCATATGTCGCAGTAGAATAAACTTGCGATAAGAGCGACATCGGGACAGCTTCAACCTGCGTTAGGGCTAAAACTAGCGGTGAGTACTTCAAACATTCAACGACGTGCAGCATATATGAATCATACAAAAACGGGTTAAGTTCGATGATCATATTTTGATTTGGCTTGATTGAAAGCAATGTAGACGACACAGTCTGATCGTGAACTGAGGAAGAAGTCGCCATTGTTGATCGAAGAAGGAAGATGAACAGTTGATTCTTGCCTTGTAATTTTGAGAGAATTTGTTGCTGGTAAAAGACAAATAAAACAAGAAACCCTTTATATACCATTGCCAGGAGAGAGAAAAAATCATGATGATAATGACGCGATCACTGAAACGTCGCCTGAAAAAGCGCGATATGACAGTGTGGTTACTCCTAGGTATACGTCAGCACGCATGGGTATAGAAACCGTTCAAATTCACGCGGGCAAATCTTATCCTCAATCGTTGTTTGAAATTCTGAGTAACCCCTCTTTTGACTTCAATAGATAAACAAAGATCGAATCAACCAGAATGTTGGAAAATAAAATTTTCGTGCAAAAGGGTGACAAAAGATAAAGAAATAAAGCAAATGTGTATGGGATGTGAGTGATGTCTCATTATAAGACAGAAAGCAGGTGATTCCGGGCAAGAATCGCTTCCTTCAGAGTCAAGAGAGACTTGAAGTGCTTGTGTGGTTTCCCGAAAAATACGATCAAGTGTTTGTTAATAAACATTGAAAGGCTTCTTTTAAATATCAGGCTTAGGGTAGCTTATCTTCAACTGAATATCGAGTCTTAATAGAAGACCGAACATTGGAAGAAGTACTTGTGAGACCAATGTAGTCTGTTGAACAAGTAGGTGGGATATAAGTTGGAGTGACATATAAAGTAATAGAAATCTCAAAAACAAAAATAAACTGGATCTTTTTGGGAAGAAAAGCCTTGGTTGTAGACAATTTCATAAAAGACCACGCAAAAAAATAAAAAGAGATGTCATTGAGTAACCAGTAAGTTCTTGAATATAATAATTCACCATCAATTCATTATAGGTGTTGGATTTTGGGTTTCACTCAGCACGTGGTATACGTATCTAAGATCACTAACACAGATTTTGTGCAACCATAAACCTCAGTGGTAAGGACCGAGAGTCTCAAGGGTTACAATGGTGAACCGAAAGTAGATGGAGAATCTAAGGAAGGTGGCTAAAGAACCGAAAGTACCTTCTGCTATAAAGACGTGACAGGCAGAAAAACTCTTAACTCATATGAGAAGAGTAAGGTAGCTCTAGACCGAGTTGATGTTAACAGCCTAATTGGGAAGAAACGATAGGTATAAATCGAATCATTAAGGCCTGCTCAAAGTCGTAGAGGCTTTGGTCAACATGCAGCAGCATGCTTCTAGGGACCCGTAACTAGTTCTCTTATGGAAATAATTGTACCTGCCTTAGCTCCAAATTCAGTTGTACTGGTACTCTTGTGGCCTAATTAAAGTAAAAACCAACAAACACACCACACAAACAAAACAAACAAACAAAACGAAAAATATTTTTGAAGATTTGAGTTTTTCTGAAAATAATAAAAACAGAAATAGAAAATATTTTTGGATTTTTGAAATTTTCAAAAAAAGAATAAAAACAGAAAAAGAAAATATTTTTGGATTTTTGAAATTTTCTGAAAAAGAATAAAAACAGAAAAAGAAAATATTTTTAGATTTTTGAAATTTTCTCAAAAAGAATAAAAACAGAAAGATAAAATAAATAAGCATAAACCATATTAAAGACGAGAGAAAGGAATGTACATATTTTACAACCGAAACCTTATCTTAAATGAGTGAAGCGAAATAGACCGAGCGGTCGGTTCATTTCGGTTCCTTAAAATTCCAGAGCCGAAATAGACCGAGCGGTCGGTTCATTTTGGTTCTCAAAAATTATAGAGCCGAAATAGACCGAGCGGTCGGTTCATTTCGGTTCTCGAAAATTATAGAGCCGAAATAGACCGAGCGGTCGGTTCATTTTGGTTCCTTAAAATTCCAGAGTCGAAATAGACCGAGCGGTCACTCCATTTCGCTTGTCTAAATTTTGATAGAGATTTAAGGATTCGGTACCGACTCTGCTTCCATCATTCCCAAGCCTTGAAGAATATTATTGAAACTTGCTTCAGGTAAGGCTTTGGTGAATATGTCAGCCAGTTGATCAGAGGATCGAACAAAATGCACTTCCACATTCCCATCTTCTACGTGATCCTTGATGAAGTGATATCTAAGTGCAATGTGCTTAGTTTTTGAGTGTTGTACCGGATTGTGACAAATCCTTATTGCACTTTCTGAGTCACAGTAGAGAGGAATCTTCTTCATACTCAGCCCATAGTCTCTCAGTTGGCTTTGAATCCAAATTACTTGAGAAGTGCAAGATGCTGCAGCTATATACTCAGCTTCGGCTGTGGATAGTGACACGCAGGTTTGCTTCTTGGACTGCCAGCTAACAAGTTTTCCGTCAAGAAATTGGCATCCACCGGTAGTGCTCTTTCTGTCCAGTCCACATCCTCCTAGATCAGCATCAGAAAAGGCTTGAATGAAGAATCCAGATCTTGCAGGATACCAGAGACCGAGAGATGAGGTTTGCTTCAGGTAACGTAAGATATTTTTCACTGCCACCATGTGAGGTTCTCTTGGATTAGCTTGAAACCTGGCACAATAACAAACAGAAAACATAATGTCCGGTCTACTAGCTGTTAGATACATGAGGGACCCTATCATTTGTCGATAAAGTGTTATGTCAACAACAGGTTTTTCCAGAGATGGTGTTAACTTGGTGCCAAATGCCATATGAACCTTCACTTTTGAGTCTCCTGTCATGCCAAATTTTGTTAGTAGGGTCTTTGTATACGCCTCCTGGTTGATAAAAATACCTTCTGGTCCCTGTCTAATATTCAAACCAAGGAAAAAATTAATCGGACCCATTGCGCTCATTTCAAATTTAGTCTCCATCAACTTCCTGAATTCAGCTGTTAAGCTAGGATTCGTGGAGCCGAAGATGATGTCATCGACATAAATCTGAACTATCATAAGATGTTCGCCTTCCTTCTTTCGAAAGAAGGTTGGGTCAACCGAACCTTGCTTAAATTTCGACATTTTCAGAAAGCGAGTTAGAGTTTCATACCAGGCTCTTGGTGCTTGCTTTAACCCATAAACCACTTTATCCAGCACATAGCAATGATCAGGAAATTTCTCGTTTACGAATCCGGGAGGTTGCTCAACATATACTGTCTCTTTTAGTTCTCCATTCAAGAAAGCACATTTGACATCCATTTGAAAAACTTCGAAATTTTTGTGAGCAGCATATGCCAAGAAAATTCTAACTGATTCCAACCTAGCTACCGGAGCGAAGGTTTCCTCATAGTCTATTCCTTCCTCTTGGCAATATCCTTTCACCACCAACCGAGCCTTGTTGCGAATGACGTTTCCTTCTTTGTCCAATTTATTTCTAAATACCCATTTCAAGCCGACTACAGAAGCATCTTTTGGTGTAGGAATCAACCTCCAAACCCGGTTGCGTTCAAACTCATGGAGCTCATCCTGCATTGCTTGCACCCAATCAGAATGATCAAGAGCAGCATTAACTGTTTTCGGGTCTATCTTGGAGATAAACGAGTTAAACATACAAAATTCAACTTTAGAGAATAATGTTGTTTGTTTCGCTTTCAGTTGAGAACGAGTAAGAACTTTCTCAGAAGATTCACCAATAATTTGTGCTTTGGGATGGTCCTTGGTCCATTTTACTAACGGAGGATAGTTTGGATCGTATGCTGGATCCACTTCAGCATTAACTTCTTCTTCAAATTCTGATTGATCATCCTCGCCTTCGTCAGTTGCTTTCTCTTTCTCCCCCTCGACTGGCGAAGTGTAACCGGTAGCAGCATCAGAGTTTGCATCCTCTGTGGGAGTTGGATTATCCCCCTCAATTGGACTACTATTGGGTGGTGTTGGAGCTGAATTATCCCCTTCGGTTGGATCTTTATGAATCAGGGAAGGATTTGGATTCTCCCCCTCGAAAGATACTCCGATTGTTTTTGGTGCTGTTGAACTCTCCCCCTTGAATTGTGAGCCATTGCTTGGAGAGTCAGTTGAGGGTTGAGCAGCTGCAGCTTTAGGAGGTTCGGTTCCCATATTTTTGGCAGCTTCATCTATGATCTTTTTAAGATAATCAATTTGGTTGTCTGATGCTTTCGCCTCTGAGTGTGTCGCTTTCTCTGGTTCATCAAACAGCCGAATGTACTCTTCAAACAAGTTGGATATGGAAACTGAGACTTGTCCAGATTATGGAAATATTTCACCTAAGTCACATTCACTTCTTTGAACTTTCTTCATGTAATTATCGTCAAAGGTGACATAATAGGTTTCTTCAATTCGTTTAGAGTGTTTATTCAACACTCTGTATGCTTTTGATGATAGCGAACAACCCAGAAAGATGCGCTCATCGGCTTTGACGTTAAACTTGTTTCGGTTCTCCTTTGAATTGAATATGAAGCACCTTGAACCGAACACATGGAAAAATTTGACGTTGGGCTTTCGGTTGTTTATGATCTCATATGGAGTAATTGAAAATCTCTTGTTAAGCAATGATCGGTTCTGAGTGTAGCACGCGGCTGCAACTGCATCAGCCCAGAAGTATAGAGGAAGAGAGGCGAAATTAAGCATGGTTCTGGCAGCCTCGCACAAAGAACGGTTTCGTCTTTCAACAATCCCATTCTGTTGAGGTGTATAAGGGGCCGAAAAATTGTGAGTTATACCTTTGTTAGCCAGAAAGTCCTCAAACTCGTTATTCTTGAATTCCAGACCATTGTCACTTCTGATATTCCTCACCGTCTTTCTCAGCTGCACCTCCACTTGCTTGATGAATGTATTCAACTTGGGAGTTGCATCTGACTTCTGTTTAAGAAAGAAAACCCAGGTGAAACGTGAAAAATCATCTACAATAACTAGAATGTACTTACTACCACCGATGCTCTCAATAGCAGAAGGTCCACATAAGTCAATATGTAGAAGTTCAAGAGCCTCAACAATCTTCGTATTGATTCGTGTAGGGTGGCTCTTCCTGCTTTGTTTGCCCATCTCACATGCTGCACACAGATGCTCCTTGTCAAACTTGAGAAGAGGGAGGCCTCGAACGTGATCACCAAGCACCAACTTATTAATGTCTTTGAAGTTCAGGTGCAATAATCGTCGATGCCACAACGAGCTTTCATCGGTGTTTGCCTTTGATAGCAGACATATTGCTGGTTTTCCTCGTATTGGATTGAGATTCAAAGGATACATCTCTCCCTTACGTTCAGACTTTAGCAGAACCTTTTTCGATTGCTTTTCAATTATTTCAGAACCCTCATCATCAAAGGACACTTTCAAACCTGTGCCCACAACTAGTTGTGACACACTAATGAGGTTGTGCTGCAGTCCTTCCACATATGCCACTTTGCGAATTGAGAAATCTCCATTGGTTATCATTCCATATCCCTTAATTGTTCCATAAGAATTATTACCATACTTTACACACCCACCATCTTTTAGGGACCGAAACTCCCTCAGCTCTTCCTTCCTTCCTGTCATGTGACGCGAGCAACCACTGTCTATATACCATTCATCAACGAACTGCTCGTCACTTATTACCTGCAAATTCAAGCAGATTTAGGAACCCAAAGTTTCTTGGGTCCTGGTGAGTCTTTCACAGAAAAAGGAATTACAGAAGAAATATCAACCATATATGTTCGTTTTACTAGAGTGGTTTGATCTTTTCTTTTAATGGTATACACCTTGATTTTAGTTTTATCTTGTTTAATTTTTGGTGCAATAGTTGGTGTGTTGTTTGATGGTTTAGAATTTTTCTTATGAATCCTAGGGTTAGCTGACTTTTTCCTATAAAACTCAGAATCTGATGTTAGCTTTCCCTTTCCTTTGATGTCCTTCATAGAATTTGTTTTTCTTTGAGAATTAGAAGGACCGAAACCAACCTTAGGACCGAACCTGGTGTTGGGACCAAAACTGGTCTTAGGACCGAAACTGGTGTTGGGACCGAAACTGGTATTGGGACCGAAACTGGTGTTGGGACCGAAACTAGTCTTGGGACCGTAACTTGACTTTGGATTCTTAGTGACGGTGTTGGAACCGAAACTAGACTTTCGGTTCTGATTTTTGGAATAGTAGGAATTTGGACTGAAATTTTCCTTTAGTTTTTCCTTTCCTTTGTCCGTTGATTCTTTGTTGGGAGGCTCATAGTTGGAATATTGAGAATTCCAGTGCCTTTTTCGTTCATTCAGATTCTTGGCATATCTCTGATTTCTTAAGCGTTTCTGTTCAGCTAACTCCTTCTGTGATTTGTGGATATTGAAGCTAGACTTTGGCTTCCCCTTTTGACTTTCGGGTGTCTTTGTTGGAACATGTGGTTCTGTCATAGTCTTGGTTGGAACTTTCGGTTCTACCATTGGTTCTTCAGGGATTCTTTGGTTCCACTTGTGCTTGGTTTGTCAAAGCTCGAGGGTTTGTTGATGGGTTCAGCAACATGTCTTCCTTTAACCCTCCATGAAGTCTGCTCAGATAAGCCTACAGTTTCGTCTGCGTTGTCGATAGGGGCAGACCAGATGTAATCGTCGCATCCTTCAGCATTGTCTTTGTCGACCAGGATTTGCAATTCTGCTGTTTGTTTAGCAGTGATTCCTGTAACTGCATACACTTGATTCGGCACCGTTTGAACCTTTTGGTAGACCGTTTCTTTTTCCTTGAGTTTCTTTATCTTGTCTTTTGATAAGCGAGCGAACTCAACCGAATTTTCAGATATGAGTGGTTTCTCATTCTCGGTTTCACTTTTCATAAACTCTGAGCAATCAATCACATCTTCCACTGAGATTTTGCTCATCTCACTCTCCTCATCAAATTCAGACGTATTTTCTAAGTTTATTTTATTTTCAGAAAGCAATTTTGCATTAGACGAGTCAATTGATTCAATGGTTTCGGACTTTAATTTTAACCTATCATTTTCATCTAAAAGATCTTTGAGCATACTTTTATGTTCCTTAGAGTCAATGAAGGATTCTATTTTGTCCAGTCCAATTTTGTAATGAATAGATGTTTCTTCTAATGATACTTCTGATTCACATTCTGCTATGATCTCATCCTCCTTAAATTCAAGGAAGTGTAAAATCATCTTATGAATCTTCTTTCCTATCTCACAACTTAAATGCAATTGAGAAATATTAAAGTATAGACGCTTAGCTATTAAACAAAAAACATTCCTTTGTTTTAAAAACTTTAAATTATCTCTTTGTAAATAAATACATTCATCTCTAGCCCTAAATAACTCCGCCTCCTTCAGCTCAATCCACATCCTTCTCTCCTCACTTTTTGAAGAAACCCTGCTGAGTTGGTCATTTAGGTTAGAATTCGCTAAGCGAGTTTGCATGAGACTACCACTTAAGTTAGAAAATTTAAATTTTAATTCATTTAATTCTTCTTCATAATCTGTTATTGGAATTTTAAGTGATTCAAGGATGGATTGTACCTTTTTGATCAGCAGATCGCAGTCGTTGATCTTCTCACTAACAGGCTTGGCTACAAGACACTTGTTCTCAGTCAAGTTCGGTTCCTCATTTGCACTTTCGGTTGATGAACCGGCTGTTACAATTAAACATCTACCAGCCGAACCTACTTCCTTGGCCACATACGCCCTTCCATGAGTGGTCTTTCTTACCTCTTCATCTTCAGAATCGGTTGACAAAACTTCGACGCCACCGAACTCATCTTCACCTGCATCCTCCTGCACGATCAAGGCATTCATAGAGCTGTTAGTCGTCTTCTTTTTCTTGATCTCTTCCAATTTGCGCATGTAGTATGCCTCATCATCTTCACCATCTCTTTTCTCAGCCATTTTCCTTAGCATACAGTCTTTGGCAAAATGGTTCTTGCCGTGACAGTAGTTGCAGTCGAACCCAGAGTCTCCTGTAAGCTTGCTTTCCTTCTTGTCTCCATCCTTTTGAGAAGGGACTTTCGCTTCATCCTTCACTTTCTCAGAGCTGTAACTTCCCTGCCAGTTTTGGTTCTTATTGACAGGAAATTTTCTTCGTGCAAACTTCTTAGGATTGGTGACCATCAATGCATACTCCTCGCTTGTAAGGTCACACTCAGATATATCATACTCTTCTTCTTCTTCTGCAATGCTTTTCGCTTTTGAGACAAGTGCTAGCGATCCCACACCAGAAACTACTTTCACTTCTTTGGTTACTACACTTTCATGGGACTTGAGTATTCCCACAAGTTTCGCTAGCGAGTAAGACTTAAACTGTTCATGCGCTTTCACAGTAGAAACCACAGCCATCCATTCCGGTCTTAGCCCGTTCATGAATGTTACTTTCTGCTCGATCAACTTTCTCTCTATTCCATGCTTGATCATCTTACTTAGGAGATGATTGAACCGATCGAAAGTCTGTATGAGCTTCTCCTCAGGTTTCTGTTCGAAAACTCCAAATTCTGACAGCAGCAAGGTTTGAATGGAGTGTTCTAGATCTTCATCGGTCGAATAGAGTTCTTTCAACCTATCCCAGATTTCTTTGGCCGTCGTGCATGAACCAACCAACCGAAAGGTGTCAGATTGCAAGGCGAATCTGATCATCCTCATGGCCTTCACATTACATAGCAATTTGTCTTTCTCGTCCTGTGGCATCTTGTCTACATCTGCCACCAGCTTGTTATATTTCTTTTGGGACTTGACAGTAGTGTTCGTTCCTGAGTGAACAAAGGGCCCAAGTGTGATAGCTTCCCATATAAGATAGCCATTATCTTCAGATCCAACCACGTAGTCTTCGAAGTGATGAGCCCATACTTCGTAGTCTTGAGTGTAGAGAATGGGTATCCTGGTTGTAGATCCAATGCTGTTTGAGATGTTGATGGGATTTGTTTGCGAATCTTCGTGAGACATGGTGAGCTGCTAGAATCAAACCTGTAAACTTGAGATTAGGGTTTTATCAGAAACAGAGTTACCGTTGATATGAAGAAGACGGCTTCTATCTATACGATAAAAGCGGAAACCCTAAGGAATTCTGAATACAGAAGGAATGTGTATCGATCACACAGTCTCCCGCTCTGATACCAATTGTTAGAACAAAGTTCTATTAGGATCGTTAGATTCTGAGCAAGCAAACAATTAAGAATGTAAAAACGAATACAAGAATGACTTTGAATGTGTCGAATGATTAAAACTTTAACACCTCAGAAGAGCTCGATTAAGAACTGCTACTGTAGAGGTGTTTAGGGTTACAGAAGTTATGAACGTGATAATCAATCTTATATAATGCATACATGCATGCATATATATATAGTATAACCCTACTAGCTAATCTAGATAATCACGGAAGGACAGGCCCAATCCGGATGCAAAACGTAAGGCCCATGACGCAACACAAATGGACTCAACACCAAATATACGAACTCATTTAAGGAATTGACGGGGAACTATGTTCTAGTTTTAACGAAACAGTTGTTTCAGTACCAATCTTCGATGCTTCAAATCATATTCAATTCTTTTGAGTGGTCTTGATCAAATGGTCGAAACCCACGACATTTGTTTCCCAACAGGATCCAGCTGAATCTAATTTTTCTTTGAATATGATATTCGTTGGAGTATCAACTATTTCACTTGTCACATTCAAAATAATTCAAAGCATACTTGTCACTGACTACACTGGTCAAACAGGTAATTTTGGTTACAATTACTCACCTTATGTTTAGGCTCATATGTAACGATATTGTTAAGCCACCCACGAAGCCTTGAAAAAGAAGCCCTTCGATACTTCTCTACAAGTATTCGATTGAAATTCACGGGAACATACACAAGCAGTTGATTATCTCTCTTGATAATTAACAAAGCAACCTTTGCCCGGGGTTTAACTGCTTTTGTTTCGAAATTTTATATTTCGACATCACCGTTACAAAATTTTCGTTAATTTGCTTCTCATCTTATTCTCTTGGCTCACTGCACTCACGAAATCCTTGAGGTTCTGAGTACTACCAACTCAGGCTGATGATTTCGAAAGTCTGGCAAATGACTTCGTCTCTAAACCCAAAGACGAAAAAGCCTTACTTCCAAGCCGAAGGTTTGTGACGGTTACTTTCTAGATGACGTATGGCCGACGAATGGTTGACACGACGTTGGTCTTCTTTCCGGGATCCAAGGAGATGTGATGGGTACTTTTTTACGTGTGGCTACTTTATCGGAATATTCGTGCGATTTTCAAGGTGCCACGTCGGATCTCATTTAATGCTGCTCCCGCTTCACATTCAAATTTCAGGGTTACATATAAAAGGGGATTCAAGGGTTCTTTATCAGTTTACATTTTCAAAAGAAAAATCCCCAATTTGTCTCAGAAATCTTTACTTGTTCTTCCAAGGTTCAAAACCCTAATCATGGTGAATCCTGCTGCTGTTGTTGCTCCATCCCACTCTACTGATGGTGTTTCTTCTCAAACAATTATGAAGATTCAAAGCACTAACTATCAAGTCGAGGGGGGTGTTTCACTGTATCCAGAAGAGTTGAAGATGTTGGTTGTCGCTTTGAAAAGCTATGTTCTTTCTACTGCCATGTTCAATTCATTTGTTGTTCCTCTATCCTATCTTTCCATAGTAGGATCTACTGCATCATACAGCAAAGCTCTGGATGTTATCACGTTTAATCTGGTAAACAATAAGAAGATTCGTATATCCAAGAAGATGTTCTGTCAAATTCTTGAAATTCCTAACTCTCCGCCGTATACAGATCTTTCGTTTGCTCAAATCATCTATATGTTCAATGAGATGGGTCATCAACCCCCACTCACCAAGATCAGTGATTTCAAGAAGTCTGGACTTCCCAGTCTTTGGAATTTTTTATTTGGTATTTTTCTACGATGCTTGACTGGTCGCAGTGTTGGATTGGATAAAGGAAGAATGGAGGTATATGCCATGGTTGCTGGCCTTTACTATGATATTCCAGTTGATTATTCTACTCAGATGTGGAAGGAATTTCAGAAAAGTGTGGAGAACACCAATGTGGTTCAAGGAATATCATGTGCAAGATACTGGAGTTTGATTCTTCGTCATGTTTATGACAAAGAAGGGATTGAAGTGCCAGCTGATGAAGATAAAGCTGAATTCTTGAAGTACCACTTTCCAAAGGAGGTTACAGATGATGCTGAGGTGTTTTCAAACATTTCTAGAATCCCTGATGCAATGTTAAAACGTGTTGATCCAACCAACTCGGTATTAGTTGAGTATTTGAAGTCTATTAATCTTGATGACGAAACAGGAAAGTTATTATCAAAAGAGGATGTTGGTCCTTCTAAGAAATCAAGACGGTTGAAGAAGGATGCAAAGGCCACTCCTGAGAAACCTGTGCAAGAACCAAAGCCAAAGAAGTCTACAAAGAAACAGTCTACGACAGAGGAGCAAGTTTCGAATGTTTTGACAACGCCTGTTGAGCCTGTTGTTGATGAAGAAGCTAAGGAAACAATTCCATCAAATTCTGGAGTTTTTAGAAGAATAAAACAGATAGCTCATGGTTCACGAAAGTCTACAGACGGATCTTCTAGGTTTTCTCCAACCATGGTTCGTAAACCACATCTTAATCATCAAGGGGTTCTTATTCGTGAGGTTCCATCTCCTGTTTCTCCTTCGTCAAAGAAACGAAGAGCTGAAGATGTGGCAAAACATATTTCCAAGAAGAAGATTAAGAAACGAAAGTTGGTTATTCAAGAGGAATCGTTCGAAGGTGAGAAAGTTCCTGAAACACCTGAAGCTACTATCTCCAAACCAACATCGACTCCTAAGCAGACTGAGGTCATACCACTCGAAGTTTCGTTAACCAAGTCAGTTACTGAGGAGGTTCGAACTTCAGACATCACTACAAACGTATCTGATACGGTTGTAAATGTCAACATGGGTGAAGGAGATTCGCATACAGAGCTTCCATTATCAACCCAAGGTATTCCTGCATTATCTCACATGGATACTTCAGTTTCTTTACCTCCTTATATCATCCCTGTTTCAAACACAACAAACTCACCTACTTTTGAGCATGTTATCCAAAATCCATTTACCACACTTTTCTCATCCTAATCCACTGATCCACCCAAATCTATCGATGAAGCTGAAACTGATACTGACGAAGGAGGTTTTGGAGGTACTTTTGATGATTTGGAATTTGATGATGAGGAAGAAAATTTTCCAGATCATATGTTAATGTCTATGAATCAGTTCAAGATTCTTAACAAGAAGTTGAATTCGATTATTCAATCTCAAGCTGATATGGGGGGAAGTAATTCGGTGTCAAGTATGGAGATTGATGGTCTGCTCAAAGCTGTCGAAGCCTGAATGATTACCAAATGTTTTGGATTGATTAAAGAATCTGAATCATACATCATGGAGAAGTTGGACCAGAATGATAAGAATAATGAGTTACGTGTGAAGTCTCAATCTTCGGATTTTCTGGGAGAAGTTAAAGATTTTAGACGGTTGGGTAAGGAACGACATGTATTGTTTGTTCAAGATGTGAAGAGGGTAAGGGAGGATGTTAATTTGCAAATTCGAGAACTTCGTGAAGACATGGCGAAAGAGATTGATAGCGTTCAGAAAGAGTATGCGTCTCTCAATCAGAAGATGGATATTATTTGTGATGCAGTCACAAAGTTTGTTAAATTGTACGAAAGTTTGAGTCCTCAAATTACTCAACTTTCTACGAATGATAGTCAAAGCTTCGTGGAAGTTATTAGTTTGTTAAAGGAGTTGAAAGCACTCGTTGTTAAGCCTGCTACATCTTCGCTCATTACTCTTGAGTTCTTGTCCCAGACGTTTATTCAGTTTGAAGCTGTTCTGCATAAACAATTAGCTCCGTTATCCAGGATTTCGAATTTATTACCAAAAGATGCCCCGCCTGTTGTCACAGGGGTTCAAGGGGGAGAAAGGAAGGCTGGTGATGGATTTTCGCATGAAGAAGTGAAGGTTGTTGGAAAAGTTTTCACAACGAAAATTCCAACAACAAAGACAATTGTTTCAACTGCTGGTCCGGTGAGTTCGATAGTGATAACTACAAAGCCAATTGCCAAAGGCATTGTGATTAGTTCTTCAGCTGAAGGTGGTATTAGTTCAAAATCAAAGAAAGTTGTTGATGATTCTTCAAAACAAGACAAAGGGAAAACGATTGTTGTGGAGAAATCAAAAGAAGAGAAGAAAGCTGAAGCTGAAGCTGAAATGGAGAAACTAAGGGTTATTCAGAGTATTATGATACTTCGTGCGAGTGATCCACCTGGAATGGATAAGGGAGATCCAAGCAAGCATTATAATTACGAAACTATCAAAGCAAAAGTTGCATTCAATCACATGTATGCTTTTGAGAAGAAGCCCAAGAAAAGTTATGTTGTCACTAATACGGATATGAGCAAGTTAGATTTTCCAGTGAACGAAATGATGTTCATGATGGCTCAGTACAGGATTGCTGAAAAGTTTGATAATGAGGATGACTACACTTATATGAAACTTAGGTTTCATGCTGTTCTTGGGAAAGTTCCGGAGGAGATATGGTCTTTGGTAAAGATAAAGAAGGTGATCAGTATTGCGAAGGATGTTCTGTTCGAGAACATGATGCAGAATTTTCGTTTTCATGTTGCAAGGGCGAATGGTCAAATCTGTGATTTCTCTGTTGCTGATTTTCCTTTAATGAACTTGTATGATATTATACAAGTTGCAATGCTTTTGAAAGACATGAATGCTTCGCATCTTCAAGGAACAGATCCATAAGTGTTTAGACTTGGTCTTGCCCACATCAAAATATTTATAGATAATTACTATGAGTGTTTGGCCCTTACTGATGTGGAGTTGGCTACAACATTGGGGAATGAAGTGAAAGTCCCTATGGAAGTTTCGAAGACCCAACCTGAGTAGAAGAAATTTGCTGATGGGGAAATTTGCTTGAAACCGTTTGGATTGGTCTTCGCAGGAAAGGATAAGAATGGAAAGGCTAAAAGATTCTTGTTCCAGGCAAGCGAAGTTGAAAGATATACCACATCCCAGTATACGAACTTTATTGTTCGTATGAATAACTGTTCGAAAAACAACCAAGGGGATAAGAAGGAGTTAAAGAAGATTATTTCATGGTATACGGAGATACAAAGAGTGATGTTGTTTGCCGCACAGATTCTCTCACCTTGAGAAGTTCGACTTGATTACAAAGGGGGAGATTGTAGGGTCGAAATATGTTGTAATCATTCGAAGTCTATTTAATTGTTCTCTTCGTATGTTTTGTTATGCATTTGCTAAGGTGTATCATGTACGAAGCTTAACGTCTAATCCTTAGTATTTTTTTGTACTTCCTGTTTCCTATAAATAGGAGCTGAGCATTGAGTAGATAGTAAGAGTCAGAGAGTGATTGTAAGAGTTCACCCTTTTTACTATCGTTTTTGTACTCGTGTTCATCGGAAGTAATAGAGCTGAAACCAGATTATATTTACTCTTTGTGTTCATTTGATCATTACTCTGATATATTCTTGATTCATCACTTCATCACTCCCCCACATGGGGTCCTGACCCGGACCAACTGTTGCGCGCAGTCGATCACTGCCACATTGGGGCTCAACCAATCCATGACTATAATAATCTTGTTCCCCCGCAACGGTATGGGAACCAAGTCTACCAAGTAGCGCTCCTCGAACAGTCTCAAAACACAATCCATGAAAACCGCTGATGCTCGCACTGATCGGTCGTCCGCAATCTCGACCTCTAGAGGGCAATCTAACATGCTCGAACACTCAGGGAACCTCTTGCTAAGAGCAAGAGAGACAAATGATCGGGTAGCACCCAAATCAAACAACACCTGAACTGGGATACCGTTCACATGGAATGATCCCATCACCACATCAGGTGTGGCGCGCGCCTCCTCGGCTGTCAACTGAAAAGCTCGGCTCCTCACCACTGGAGCCTCTGACTTGACCTTCCGGTCATCCGTAACCCGTGCAGTCGCTGGAGTCAGCGCCACCACTGGTGCTGCTGTTGCTGTCAATCTAGGACAGTTGGCCTTTTCATGGCCCCTCTGATTACAATGAAAGCAAATCAGTTCTGATGTCTGAACAATAGGGGCAGGGGCAGTACAATCCCTGCCAAAGTGCCCCGTCTTGCCGCACTTGTAGCAGCCTGATGATCCCGCTCTACAAGCTCCCTCATGGGTCCTGCCGCATTTCCTGCAGTGGCTCTGGCACGGCTAGCCCATCGACCTCGTGTCGGATCCCTTGGGTTTATTCCCCGAAACCCCAGTAACCTACTTCGTCTTTTCCTTCCTCTTCCTGAGGTGCTCTAAGTCAATCTCTCTTTGCCTCGCCCTGGCAATCATGGATTCCAGGGTCGGGCAGGCTGAGTAGCTGACATGCTCCCGAATATCCGCCTTCAACATATCATGATAGCGGGTCTTCCGCATCTCCTCATCCCCTGCATACTGAGGTACCAACAAGGCACTCTCTCGGAACTTGGCGGTGATCTCTGCCACTGACTCCGTAGTCTGTCTCATGACAAGAAACTCCCTGGCTAGCTACTGAAGCTCCACAGCTGGCGCAAACTCAGTCCTGAACCTGGTCACAAAGTTTGACCAAGTCATAGCCTCGATGGTTGGGGCTCCCAGTGAGTCACCAACTGAATCCCACCAATCCCTAGCTCTATCCCTCAAACAACCCGTAGCAAAGCGGACCTTCGACCCCTCCGGGCAGAAGCTCATCAATTGTGCAGGCTCGATGTCTGCGATCCATCTCCTGGCAGCAATGGGGTCCTTCACCCCGTGAAAGTCTGGCGCACCACTCCCCCTGAAGTACTTGAAGGACAGTGTGCGTGTACCCGACTGGCTGGATGCCAAGTCACTCCTGAATGTTCGGAGGCGATCCTCAATCAGCTCAATAATCCCCTCCTTGATCGACCTGAAAATAACCGGGGTCAGCTCAAGGATGCCTCTCGTGATCTCAGACGCGATGAACTCGCGGAGCCCGTCATCAACCTGCTCGGATCCCGCACCCGAGCTTGATCCTGATCCTGGTCCAGACCCTGAACCTCCTGCTCCATGTCGCGTAATCGCCATACACATAAACGTTAGGGTCATACATACTATCGAGAGGTCTCACACACTCTCCAAGTTTCCTAGTTCTATCTTAGCCCTCCTTGATTCGAGTACGGATCCTCTGGTTCCAGTAGTACGGGCCCATACTACCTTCCATATCTATCCGTACTTTCCTCAAGGATTGCTTCGACTTCACCAAGTCCCTTCTACTAATACTGCTTTCCAAACTAATCTCATCCTAGGCTTGTCCTAGGGCATTCTCCGACCTACTCTCTGCCATCAGCTGCACAAGGAGTCCCTACCATCTTTCCCTAACTAGCTTGTGAATACTATTACATATTCGCTTACTAGTTAGTTAAAGCTTGCTGGAACCCCTATAAGCACAAAGCAAGTAGCATTCGTGCATTGAGTAACCATTACCAAGCATAACCTAATCAGGCTACCATACTTTTGACTAACCAACCCTAGCATATAGCTCAATAAACTCATACAACATGCATGTAAGGCATCCTTCCTAGATCCTTAGCCCTAATCTAGCATGCAGTTCTCGTAGTCATATAACAGGCATACAAGGCATCCTCCCTAGATCCTTAGCCCTAGTATAGCATGCAGCTCTCATAATCATATCATATAACATAACATATCATGTGTGGGTATCTTGGGGAAAACTTACTTGAGCTCGGTCGGTCGCACGCATCACACACCTTGTTCTTTCTCAAAACTCCTTACTTTTAAACTTTAGAAAACTATTTTTCTTGTAAAAATCCTTCAAGCCCTCGATTTGAGTCCAGACACTCCGGAAGGTGTGCCTGAATTCCTCAAACCAAGGCTCTGATACCAACTTGTAACATCCAAAAATCGAGATCCAAAATTTTTTGTTTAATTATATTACTTATAAAAATAGTTTACGGAAAACATCGTTATTATCAATTCAAAACATCAAGTCACAAATCATAAGTCTCGAAAACCATAACATCAAATAGTAAAACGTCGGAGTACAAATCCCAGGGTTCTCAAAGTGGAAATTATGTGTGTGCGATGCGCTGCTACCCTGCCGGCTTTTTCCCCTTAGCTGAAGAGGTACCTGAAACCAAAACTAAAACTGTAAGCACGAAGCTTAGTGAGTTCCCCCATCATACCACATACCATTCAACATACATGCTGCCGGGCAATTTTGGGGTGCCCGAACTACCCATGTCAAGCCATTCTGGGGTGCTGACCTACCCATGGCAAGCCATTCTGGGGTGCTGACTTACCCATGCAGGCCATTCTTGGGTGCCTGCCTACCCTCCGGTCTATCTCACCCGGTCACGGGGACTATTTCACCCCTACTATTATCACATAATAACATATCATAATCATGCTGTCAGACATATCTGGGGTGTCCGACCTACCCTTCGGTCCTAACGACCGAATTGAGCGACTGTTCCCCTCCAACTACCACTATCACATAGAACATATCATACTGGCACATAGAACACATCCAGTAATAGAAAACCAGAAAATTATCACAAAGACAATCATCTCAACTGTAATAAACTACTAGTGGGTCGGCCTTGGTACCTTAGACCCACTTTTACTGGAAGGTAACTCACCTCAATGTCGTGTAGTGTCTGCACTTTCCTCGGCGTGAAATCGACTCTCCTCGACTCTTCAATCCCTACACGATAACTTTTATAAGTTATCAAGTCATACTCATGACCCTTACAAGGGTCACTCAAGTCCAAGTCAAAGTCAAAGTCAAAACCCTGGTCAAATTCAACATCTGGTTGACCAGACTCGCCGATTTGGTCCACCAACTCGTTGAGTCCCCACGTCCACAAAATGCCACAATCTCGTCCCTACTCGTCAAGTCTATCAAGAGCTTGACGAGTTCGCCTTCAACAACACATCATGCTATCTTCAACCGACTCGCCGAGTTCCTGCTTGAACTCGTCGAGTCCATCTTCATCCGTATGAAGCTGTTCAGTCTATGACTCGCCGAGTTCATCCTTGAACTCGTCAAGTCCGTCTTCATGTGGTTGGGACATTGTCTTGAACTCGCCGAGTTCCTCCTTGAACTCGTCGAGTCCTTTGATCTTCAAGTCCATAGCTAACCCCAACAGGCTGAGTTTTCCTTCATCTCAACCAAAGACCACTTCCAGAAGTCGTTTTGGGGGAAACTGCGACCCGACTCGCCGAGTCACCCGAGCGACTTGTCAAGTCCCTCTTTGTCCAAAAGTATACAGTCGATTTTAATCGGTCTTAACGCATCCAATTCATAGATCTGACCTTCTAGGGTCCATATTATACGTAAAGTCACAAACTTGATGTCCATATATGGGGTTCTTGGCTCAAAAGCCATAATAAGGGGTTTATATGTTGCATGGGTCTCCTATGGCTATAAAGTTGGCACCTTTATGCCATGGGAACCCTCAATGGTTCCAAATCTGAAGTACAACTCCAAATATACAAACAAATCTGAGTATAGCTTCACTAAAGCTTAGAAAAAGGTAGAAAATAGCCCCAAATCAAGATCTAAGTAATGAATAGCCAAGGTATCAGCTTTATACCTCAAATGAGCAGGAAATGTGCCAAGACTTCTGGATCTACTTGCTCTCTCTTGATCTCCCAAGCTTCATTCTCCTTTTCCAACTTCAAATACACACAAAAGGCACCAAAAAGCTCAAGAACACTCAAATAAGGCTTAGGGTTTCGAGTTAGGGTTTCTCTGGGTTGAGAGGAACAATGGAGGATGGGTTCGGCCATTATAAGTTGTTTAAATAGGGGGCAAACCCTAAATATTAGGGTTTGATCCAGACAGCTTCTACTCGTCGAGTCGGTCTCCCGACTCGTCGAGTAGATCATTAAACTTTCCGGTCAATATAAAGTCTACTCGACGAGTTGGGCCTCCAACTCGCCGAATCCCAGAGTAAAACATGAACTTACTTGAATTTAAAAGCATACCAGGAACTGGGTGTTACACCCACATGTTCGTTGACTTGAAAAAATCAAGATCACTCAAGCCCTATTGGCAAGCAAACATGAAGATGGAAAGTATGTATGTGCTCACGTCTTGGACATAAAGCGGCATTTTGACAGGATGGGAATGTTGGGTGTCGTGTTCCCAAGGAAGCTGGCTGTTGACTTGGTTCTTCATTCGCTTCCTAATTCATATAGTGAGTTTGTTAAAGATTACTACGTGACAGACCACAACGTGACCCTTATCGATCTTACTTATTCGCTTATTGCTGCTGAATCAGCAATGATTTGGCGCACTGGTAAAGCAAAGTTGATTGGAAGATCTACTTCCCAAACTTCCATGGACATTGACAATGGCGACATTGGAAGTCCAAACAAGCTTTCTCTTCCCAATGGAAAGGGATTGGTGAAGTTCAAACCGTTTGACCAAATGGTAAAGAGAAAGGTTAAGTCTGTGATTGTCCCGTATACCATTCCAAGAGAGTCTGTTTGTTTCTATTGCCAAGAGAAGGGACATTGGTTGCGAAGCTTCCCTGACTACCTGAGAGATCTAAGAGATGGTAAAATCAAATTGTATGGTTCTACTTGAGGTAAGTTCACTATCTAACTCTATTAAGTTCCTACTTATAGATTCTTAATACATGATGTGATAAGATTGCATTTTGATGTTTTGAAGGATCAAAGAAGAGAAAGGAAGCTTGAAAGAAGAGTAAGTTGATTCTGATCACGAAGAGATGGATTTCGATCGCATGGTTCGATGATCAGATTTTTTGAACTGCTGCATAGGAGTTATGATAGATTGCTTAGGAATAGATGGCAACATAGTTTTCATTTGTATTTGCATTGTAAGGACAAGGTTTTCTGCACATTTTATAAATAAAGAAAAAAAATTGATTTTGTCTTGTTTTATATTTCCTTGCAATGGCATTTGTGAAAATTGTTGTTTATATGTTTCTATTAATAGCAATATTTAAAATGGTTTGATTCTTAGTTATATTAATTGTGGTAGTGTCGTAATTTTCTAAGTAAGGAAAGATTCTCATCGCCCAAGTTTCAATTGGATAGAAACCTGGAATCATATGATGTATGAAAATCTTGGTACTTGGGAAATTAATACTAATTCCTTGTTTACATATGTATGTAAGTCAAGTGGAAGATGAAAGGATCTAGTACACATTGATGTGTACTGGTTCGTTCCACCACAAAGGATGATAAAGGATATTCGTCATGATTTACTAATGGTTCAGTAAATATGGTTATGCTTACAAGTTTAAGTGTAATTATAATACCTTGAAAACTTTCAATGTATAGCAGAACGAATAAGAAGAATCAATTAGGCAGAAAGATAAACGTTTCTCCAATCTGAAAGGAAAGGAGAGTACTTTAGTATCATGTTTTATGATCATCCTTATGATTATGGAGCCATGTCTCAATTGATCCTCTAAGGATACCTTAGTGCATTTATATGACTAAAGAGAGGTATCGAGAATTGTTAAAATGGTTAAAATCAAAAGGTTGATTCATACTTCATTCCAGTATCAAGTCTTAGAGTCATACTCCAAGATTATGCCTTGAGTGACATATCTTAAGTAGGTTTATAGCATATTTGTAATTGGTAGTTGTGATAAAACAAAGACCAACTAAGACTAATTGTGTGAAGTGTTTGTCTTGATAGGAATCCACACTAACTCTTGGATATTAGTTAGTCAAGGAATGTTTCTTGACAAGAGAAACTTATACGTCATGTAGTCAGTGGGAGTCTTAAAGATCTTGAAAAGTTTCAGGAACTAATCAAGAATAAACCTATTGTTCATCGCTAGCACACGACTTAAGGTTTGTAACCTATCGTGTTGACATATTCTTGTTTCTGTGCCCATTCCAGTTAAAGTTGACTATGCATGTGAGTTCTATGAGTTCTCATCTGTTTGCATAAGGCAAAGCATCTTGATCAGTGAAAGTTCATTGATCAGTAAGGGTGAGTTGCTGAACAACTTGGAAGCAATGGTAAGCTCTTGGGCTACTAAATGGCAAGCAATTAAGATTGAACAAGTTTAGTCCATATGAGTTTGAATTTGTCACAGACCTTGTCTTATGATAATGGTTGGGAATGACAGATTCACATGGATAGGAACACATACACCATAAAATCTAAGTGACATGAGGTTTCTCTCCAATTCACGAAAATGATTGTGAGGAAACACTTTCACTAAGTAGATTTTAAGGAGATAGCAGTTGTGTAGATTGCATTCTCAAATTCGATTATGATTACGACATCCCTCTTCATAGTTCGAATTGTGAGAAATGGAAAATAGTTTAAACATTCAGAACTTATTGCAGTAAGTTCTGAAATAGTTTAGACGCACATATGAACTATCGAAGGAAATGTGTATGAGTTTGAAAAGCCTAGATAAAGTCTTATCGAAGCATCTTATATCAGAAATCTAAAAGGAAGTTAATAAGTATTGATTTCTAGAAGTCCAGCTGATTTCTGGATATATGTCAAAGCTAGTGGGAGCATAAGTGTTATGATGATAAGGAATAATTATTATGCTAGTGGGAGCATAATCATTACGTTAAGTGTTGCGAGTTAACAATGTTAATTATAGAAAACAAAAGTTTCAATTCGTAGAGTTGCAGAGTTTGAAAAGTTGTTTTGCTATAATTAGGGGAGAGGAACTCATACTTCATTTCAAATCTAAAAGCTTAGATTGAGATTTAAATAGAATTTAGTAATGAACATATATGAATGTTATGATGAAATGATTCAACATAAGGAAATTCTATATATGGAAATGTTATAGCAAGAGACTGGTAAAATATCATGTCTTTATGTAAGATATTATGAATCGTGTCCCATATGCTTCGGGTATAGGATCGATTTCATATGCTATAATATTTGTGTGTTCTGAATTTTCCAAATGCATAGGGCATTAAAAAGGAAAATGGACCAGAACCGTATATGACCAAAGTTGTTAAACAACTGTTAAGGACAATCTAAGGTTCGCCAAAGATTCATTACGTATGGA
The DNA here is from genome assembly GCF_052849685.1 of Lactuca virosa. Lineage (NCBI taxonomy): Eukaryota > Viridiplantae > Streptophyta > Magnoliopsida > Asterales > Asteraceae > Lactuca > Lactuca virosa. The sequence goes on along the minus strand of NC_136427.1, from coordinate 66,024,690 downwards.
CAGTTGGAAGTATAGTAATGGATGGACCATATTGACATGATTATGAATAGATAGGATTGTCAGATGGCAAATATGGAAATGTTTCCATAATGGGAGTTGGATATTAAGAATCTATGTGTAAGTTAGAAACTTTTATGCAAGAATGATGTTCAAAGGAATGTACTTTGAATGTGATACTTCGCATCTATGGAATTGTCTTGTAACAATATCCATTGGAATACTTTGTAATATCGTAGGCAAAGTCTCTATGACTTTGGTACCTCGATATTACAAAAGGGTACATTGCATGATAGTTTGGAATCTTACACTTGTGATAAGGATTGAACATCATTGAAATGTTTTCAATTGATCTATTTCACAAAGTAAGGACCATAGATAAACATAGTGTGCATGCTTGGAGCATGGGATAACTATTTTTGTAATTCAAGTATTAAGTTGATTGGTCAAAACATTATACAATGAATAATGTGTAATCAATATGGTGATTAAATAATAAGTGTTTTATTTATATTCAAAAGTTTTGAGACCATATTTGATTAGATTATTCTTGTATTTCACCTTGCATGTTTTACTTCCCGAATAACTAGGTTATTCAAACATCCACAGTCGTTCATACTTTGGAAGTAAGTAATGAAGTAAGACTGTCATGAATCCGTCTGTAGATTGTCTAAGTGTTTAGACATAGAAAAAGTTTGTTGTAGTGTTCATAGTACTCCTGTAATAAGATTTGAGTATTGGATTAAACCCACGCTCACGTGAATCACATCATGGATTTTATCACGAGTGATTAGTGAGACGATAATATCTTATATTCTTCAAACGGAGACATATAGTTGCAGTTTACAAGTCGGTTGCACATTGATGATATGTAAATGCACCAGTAACTTGGTGTTATAAAACGTATCATTGTGTGTGATTTGATGAGTAAATAGAGCAAGCATATGAGTCGAAGTTTATCCGATCCTTTAACCCTAAGAGGGATAAAAGCGATATTTGTGGGCCCCTCGATGATTTAATGATGAAACCCTAAGCGCTTGGCCAAGCCTGGACTGATTTGATTTGTTCAATTAGTCTTTCATCATAAATCGGAAATTGGGAAACAACACATGAACAGAGAGAATGATTATAATCCATGTCTCAGTTCGTACGATATCGTGTATAATGGAGGAATATATGATCCCTTATCTAATGGACGCGTCAGAGTTCGACAGCGGCTTTTGAGAGCTACGATTGCTAGTCGGTTTTTGAAGTCATACTTGCAGTTATAGTTATTAGACTTATCCAAGTGGGAGACTGTTGGATTAGGTGTCTAAGCCCATAACTATAATTGGTATGTACTTGACCCGAGAGTAGCATGGTCCATTTTGGTTTGCATTCACCAGAGCAATTTGTTAGGATGGATATTTGAGAAAGAGGTTATTTGTGATTTATTAATATATTATAAGTATAATATATTAATTGAGAAATCATATTATTTAATTAGTATTGATCAAGAATTAAATTAATTTAGTGATCAAAAGAGACTAATTAAATTAACGGGGACTGATTAGATAAATCAGTGATATTTATAGTTTGGGCTAATGATCCATATTGATTAGGATGGACTAATTCTATGTGGGAGTCCATGAAGAGTTAGTCCAAAGGGCTTATCATATGGATTATTGGATTAAAGGCCCAAGGAAGTGAATTAGGGTTTACAAGTTAGACCCTAGGAATTCCAAACTATAAAAGTAACCCCAAGACTCCAAAAAATCGGCACTTGTGATCATAGATGAAACCCTAGCTGAATTTAGACCTTCATAACCTTTCTCTCATTATCCTCCATTTGTTCATGGTGTTTTGTGAACCATTTGAGGCATCACACTTGGGGTGCTAAGCTCTTGAAAGGCCAAAACTCTACAAGCAACAACAAAGAGGTAATAACTTAACTTGTTTTTATGTTACAATATTAAATTTGTATGCTAGTTATAGGTTTCATGCTTTGGATGATTTTGATGCATGTATAACTAGAGAAAACTTAGATCCAAAGCATTAGGGTTGTATGTGCACCATAGGAGTGTTATAGTACATAAAACCCAACAGATACCTCCAAAGTCTTGCAAAAAGGGTGATGATTCTGGATCTATGAACTCCTCACCAAGGAAATCACATTCGATTGTAACATCCTGTTTGAAATAGAGTAATTAAATAATAAACCCGGAACCCCAAAATGTAAATCTATAATTTATATTATTTTATAATGGCCCTAAAATCAATATTTAGCAGAGAGTTCGTTTCGGGGAGCCAAATGATATATTTTAGACTTTCGGAGGGGTCAAAATGTAATTTCAGGATGTATTTTATAAAGATTTTTAGAAGTTAGGCTGTGTTTGCTAAGTATTGGACTTGATTTGAAAGAGATCTCAGAAGGCAAGGGCTAAATTGTAAATTTTGGATTTGGTTTGCAAAGATGTTTATGGGGAGGGACCATTTCTGCCATTTTGGAAATATGTTTTAAGGTGTCGGGTATATATAAACCTTATGAAACCCTAACCCTAGGGAGGATAACAGCACGCCACCCTCTCCACCCTCCTTCTCCTCCGACGACCACCACTACCCCCCTTCACTTTTGTTTCCGATTAGCAGGCAACGACAGCGACACGGACTTCCACCATGTTTGCTGCTGGCGAGGGAGGGTTCAACGAGTCGAGATCTTGGCGACGGGGCTTTGAGGAGTGAACGAGCGAAGTTGCAGCCGTCGCCGCCTAGTCGATGTCGGCCGCCATAGCCGTTGTCGTCGTTTCTGTTGTTGCTGGAGTCAAAGACCGTCGGTGGAATGTTGTCCAGTCGGAATTGAAAGGAAGCAAGTCGTAGCAGCCTACGCCGCCTCCTCCTCGTCTGTGAACCCGGAGAAACGAGACAATGGTGAGCCACCGTTGTGCCGTTGTTGCTGCCTCCGTACGCTACCGTGAGGTGGGTGGTCGCGTTTATTCCCGAGAAAAAGTATGCATAGTGTGTGTATTTCTGTTATGAGGGTGTGTGTGTTTTGTTTAACTGGAAAACCAATAAGCCACCACCACCACCGTGAGGTGGTGGCTGCCACCACGTACCACGGTCGGCCACCACAAGGGTGGTTGTGTGTGTGTTTATTTATTGTGTGTGTGTTTATGTTGGAATGTGGTGTTGTATATTGTAACTGAGATGAAATAATGAAAGGAAAACTCGTAACCACAACCGTGAGGTGGTGGCTGCCACCACCAGCCGCTGTGTTGGGTGGCGGTGTGCCTTGTTTGTGTTTAGCTTGCTTTTGGATGCTTGGACATAATTAGACTAGAACCGTAACTACCACCGTGAGGTGGTGGCCGCCGTCATGAGCTGTCGTGTGCTACCGTTGACCACCACTACCCGAGGTGGTAGTGGGTGGTGCCCGACCTAGGAAAACCCTAATGGGCCTAGTGAAACCCTGATGGGCCTAAGGACTTAGCTTTTGGGATTAATTGGATTGTGTTGGGTTGGAAACCCTAATTAGGGTTTGGAAAACCCTAATTTTGGAAATGTGTATTTTGGATTTGTCGGGACCTGTGTTTGGACCATTGGATTTGGGATTATGAATTAATCTCGACCACACTATATGATTGACCCAGGTGAGTCTCCTCACCATACCAATGGGTCTAAGGCACCAAGGCCGGTCCATTTTATGATATTTTATGTGGTATGCTAGCTATTATGTGATATGTGGTATGGTAGATATTTATGTGATATGTGGTGTGCTAGTTGACTTTGTGTTGCTTGCATGGAAGACCTCGAGGGGTTCCCGAGGCAGACGGATATAAGACCATGTGGGGGTTCCCACGGAATTCCAAGCTAAGACCATGTGGGGGTTCCCATGGCATCCGGTGTAAGACCATGGAGGGTTTCCATGGAACCTTTATATGTTGTATGTATGGTTTATAGGGTTTGTATATGTCTATTGTTAATTGATTATGTGTTATGTCGATATGATATTGGTATGGAAGACCCCGGGGGGTTCCTGAGGTAGTTGGATATAAGACCATGTGGGGGTTCCCATAGCTTTCCTAGTTAAGACCATGCGGGGGTTCCCATGGCAGTGTGCTAAGACCACGTGGGGGTTCTAGTTGCACCCGGTGTAAGACCTTGGAGGGTTTCCATGGCTTCCCTATATGTTTATATTTGCATGGCTTGTGTAGTTGATATGAGTTAGGTGAGTATGTGAATAAGACATTGGAGGGTTTCCATGGCATCTTCATATGTGTATATGCATGCTTATGCGATTGTTATGGTTTATGTAGCTGTTATAGCTGATATGGATTATGTGGTTATGTGGATTGTGTGGGGTATGCTCTGGGGAACTCACTAAGCTTCATGCTTATAGTTTTGTTTATGGTTTCAGGTATCATCGATTTGGAAAAGAAGGGCTCGGATTGATCACAGTGCACACACCTATGATTTCCGCAATGAATGATTTTGGTATAAACTCTGATAAATACTTTACTTAATGACGATTTGAAATGTTTGAAATAAATGGTAGCAATGTTTTTGCTATATTAAAAATGAAATTTTTACTCCTGATTTTTGGGTCGTTACATCAATCTTCTTTACTTCCTTCACAAAGGGCAAAATAACCACCAAAATCTTCTTAAGAGCTTAAGAACACCAGAAAGAAGGCTTAAGGGTCGATTTAGGGTTTTAGGAGGTTTGGGGGCTGGTAAAGAGGCCGGCCCTAGGGACTTAAGGTCTTTAAATAGGGTGCAACACCCTAAAATTTGGGTTTCTTGTCCTCCACGTACACTAAGTGTAACCCTCGTACGCCCATCGTACAAGGCCTCGCAATCCCGACCGTTATCTGCTTAGTACGCCAAGCGTACCATGTGGTACGCCCCGCGTACTACTCCAAGGACTAAAATGCAACATTTTGAAAATGAAAGGGCAATAAGGAACATACCAAAAATCCAAGTGTTACAGAAAGTAAATGAATAGAGAAATAAGGAAGCAACAATGCACATTGGCATTGGATTCAGGATCGGCCTGCTGCTGTTGGAAACTATGGTGGTCGGAAATGGACAAGGTGGTCAGATGTTGCAATGTATTGCTTCAATATTCCCATTTTCTTCGATCGCATCAGATTTTGAAGGTAATTCTTGAGCATTATTTCTAAAAACCTAATCAAGCATCTCTTTCTAATAAAGTTAACGATTTCAAATTTGTCCAGTTCGATGGAATCACGTCAGTCAAATTGTTTGACCTACGATCAGTTCGAGTGAGAGAATCGAGATTTGCAATTGAAGAGATCAAAGTTCCAAAAATGATTAAAGTTTTTAAAGTGATTCGAACTCACTTTTTGATTAATGCATATGAAACCAACCAAGGACCTTCACATGGATTATTACCTGACCCAAGTTATTGGTTACGTTTTTGAGAACTTGAATGGAGATAATTACGTTTTCGAATTCGATTATGTGGGATTCAGTGTTTTCGATTCCACTATCGGAACCAGAACAATGCATTTGTTTGTATCGTTAGAGATTGCAATTTTGACTGTGTTGTCAGAATCAGATGGGTCACGTTGATGAGAGTTTGCTTTTTTCGCTTTACATAAATAGAATAGAAATATTAAACTTAAAAAACCTACAACCGGAGCAACAATGGCAACGAAGATTAACTGGATTTTACTTTCTTCACTTGGAGTTTACTTTCATCACCAAAAACCACAATATTATCGTCTCTAGTTTTGGATTTATCTTTTTCCCTTGGATATTGGTGGTTGTTTGCCGGAGCTCCCGCGACTTGACTGGTTTCACGAGAAAGGGTGGTTGTTGGTAGCGTCACATGGATGTCATGTCAGCACCACATGGCAAACTATGTTGACCAAAGTGCCACCTGGCGAGCCATGTCATATGTGTTACCGGTTGCTTCCTTTTCTCTTCCAAAATTGTCTATTTGATAGGTAAATTGATACTTTAGGCACCTATTGTGCAAAAAAAAAAAAAAACCTTTGATGACGTGTTCGAGACAAACCCGAAACTTGGTTGCGCTACAATGTCATTTTCCCTTAATTTTTTTAATCTAAAAGTTAGTTTTTCATATAGTTCGCCAAACATGACCTAAATTCCCATTAATTAGAAAATATAACACATCATATGTACTGGACTAATCAGCCACCAAACAATATGAATATGTAAATTAATCAAAATCGACCAATATATGTACTTATCCTCCTAGAAACTGGACCACTTGTTCAATATCAAAGGACTAATGCAGTGTCATAGTGGAACTTCAGTTCCTATTTATTTGAAAAGAATATATGTATGCATGTAGTTATTGTGCGGATACCCTGTTACCTTTTTTTTTTTTTTTTTAAACATATAATGTTTCAACATTCATGGTCAAAAGGAAAAATGCGCATTCTAATGACATTATCATAAAGAGATAATATTTACATTTTAAAATTTGTTTTCTGGGAATCACTCATGTTTGTTAGTTATGCTTTTAGAATAATATGATCACGTTTAAGAAACTAATCATTAATTGTAGCAAAAGAAAAAAGAGAGGAAGATGGGCAAAGAGAAATGGAAGAAGGGATTATGTGTGTAGTAAGAGAAATGTGAAAATGAATGTGAGATAATAGTTTAATATTTAAAAAGATAATATATAAAAGTTTATTTCCAATATTTTAAATTACCCAAAAAAAAATATTTAAATGGATTAATCCAGACTGATTGTGTCAATCTAAATATTAGCTAACCTGTCAATGGATCACCGATTGGATCAATTGTTGGATGGATGTTGTTCTAATCGCACAAGTGATTTCACCAAAGGAGGACCATGGTATGTTCCTCACTTATCCGATGCTATTATACAAAAAGAACAAAATAAAGAATAAATAAAATACAATAAAACACATCAGTAGTTTACATATGTTGATTAAATTGACCTCGAGTATAATTCCGATCAAAATGGACATTTTCACCTGGTCCCCCCAAAACCGGACCACTTGTTCAACATCAAAGGTACAAAAATTGCTTTTAAAAAAACTAATACTATTTCGTAAGACTTTCCTAAGACTTTGGACTAATATGGCAAATTAATTAAAATCTAAAATCAAGAAAATACTATTGTGTTTATTTTATATTTGCAATGTAAAAGATAAGAAGAGAGATCGAGGACGAGGACGAGTCCCAGTACGTTTTTAGGTGGGACCCTGATATCAATTAGGGTCAAATTCACACAAAATATAGTATAAAAGCATCTATTATGTGGGTACTATATATACTTCACAGTATATTTTTTAACTTAACCAAACATATACGAAACAAAAACTTACTTTTAGTGATTTCTTAAGGGAAAATAACGAAAAAACATTATATTTTTTCCAAAAGTTCGGTTTAAGCACTATTTTTTAAAAACTTATGGAAAAACCATCAATTTTCGGTAAAATGTTTCACCATGCCCACTGTTATCTATTAGAACCTATTTTAAGTATGAAAAAAACACTATATTTTTTCAAAAGATCGGTTTAACCACCTATAAGTTGGTCGTTAAACCGAACTTTTAGAAAAATATAGTTTTTTTTTCGTATTTAAAATAGGTTCTAATAAGTAAAAATGGTCGTGCTGAAACATTTTACCAAAAATTGATGGTTTCTTCGGAACTTATTAAAAATTGATGGTTAAACGAGAAAAGATGACAAAATATAGTGGTTTTTTTGTCATTATCTCATTTGTTTATTACAGGAGTTTTGAGTTATTTGACAATCGAAGTATCAAAATTGACTCGATCTAGCCACTTAAGATCTGATCACGTTAAAATGGAGTTTTGACTCGTTTTCCCCTTTACGACCTCATATAGCCGGTTACCCAGTTCCGGTGACATTCTAAATTAGACCTTGAACTTCTAATCATACTAAATTATACCTGAACTTTGAAAAAATAAATTTCTTTTTTTTACTAAAAGTAAGGGATTTTTTTTTAAAAAAAAATTTAAAATTTTTGATTTTTTTTTTAAAATAAACATGGTTTTAAGTTTTTTGTTTTTGTTTGTTTTTTTTTTTTATCTTTTTTCTATTTTTTTTTAAAATTATTTAATTTTTTTTTTTGTATTTTTTTAGTTTTTTAATTTTTGTTTTAGTTTTCATCAAATTGATAACTTTTTAGATTTTTTCAAAAAATCTAAAATGTATGAATAGTCTAACACATACATACATTCCACAATTTTTTATAAACCATAAATATCCAAAATTATAATAAAAATACAAAACACAAAAAACTCAAAGGCTAAAATTGTAATATATTCTAATATATTCATACACTTTATATTTTTTGGAAAAGATCAAAAAAAGTTATCAAATTGATAAAAAAAACCGAAAAAAAAAACTTAAATTTGAGTTTAGTTTTTACTAAAACAATCAAAAAATCAAAAATAATATTTTTAAAAAAACTTGGTTTTAATAAAAAAAATTAAAAAGAAAATTTTAATCTTTGAGGTCTAATTTAGCATGATTAGAATGCCACGTAAGCAGGGGGAACCGGTAACCGGCTATAGGAGGTCGTAAGGGGCAAAACAAATCAAAACGCAAACTTTAAGGTCCAATTTAGCGTGATCAGATCTTCGGTGGCTAAACCTAGTCAAATTTGATACTTTGATGATCAAATAAATCAAAACTACTTTATTATAGCATCTCACTTTCATTTCTTTCTATCACTACAAGAAATGTGGTCAATAGCGGCATCGTCTTTAGCGGCGACGCAAGGCATTAGCGACGACATGTGATTGACGCGTCACATTCGCTGCTAAAGGCGTCGACGCTATTGCCCACACAGTAGCAATCCGCGTGAAATGAACCTTGTCCATTCGATCAGTATTCCATCAACGGATGTAAAGGCATAAAAAAGGCGCTGACTTTTCCCTCCAGGGGTGTCGCCACTAATGCCTTCCGTGTCGCCGCGAATACATGGACGTCGCCGCTATTGTTTTGTGTCAGATAACCCCCCCCCCTCTTCGTTCTTTCTTGTTTCGTCTGCCTCTTTCTTCTCACAATCCTCCCAGCGCTTTCCCTGCCGATTCCGACCAGCCACCACTGATTGCTGCCACACACGCACCGCCGACCGACCTTCATTACTGGCGACAAGTCCTTCATTGTCGGCGTCCAGCGACCAAGAGGGCATCTGTACAACCGGAAATTTTTTGCCTTGTAAAGTCAAGCCAATCAACCAAAAGTTAGACTTAAGTTCATTGCCTTTTAGCCTTGTTAAGGGTCATTCTAATGAGTTTTAAGCCTTGTACATTCAAGGAATGAGTATTAGGAAGTACCTGCTAGAGTCACTGTACAACATTCAAGCATTAAACAGCACCAAAAGGAGTTCACGGCCATAGCACATGAGTTTATGGCCGTAAACTCATGGCTGGCCGTAAAATCCCCCCTTAAGTCTCATTTCCTTCACTTTTCTTCATTTCTTACACTTTCACCTCAAGAACACTTGATTTCTCTCTCAAGTATCATCAAGATTTTCGTTCCCGATCTTAAAAAATGTAAGTGATTCTTCCCTCTAGTTGTTGTTATCCTTCTTAATCATGTATCATCCTTTGATTCCATCCACAAAAATCAATTCTTTTGTCTAGATCTCCATAATCATCATCTTTCACCAAGAACACACACTTGTTCTTGGTGGCCGAAAACTCCTCAAAGGCCCTCAAAAGTGTGAGTATTCCATCTATCATCTAGTTAGACATGTTAAACACTAGATCATAGTCTTGAAACAACCATCTAGGCATTAACATCAAGAGTTTACGGCCATGGAATCTCCCTTGGCCGTAAACCCTTGTTTTGGTCATGTCATGAGCCCTAAACCCTTCTAGACACTTGATATCTATTAGAACACTTGAACCTTTGAAACCCTTCTCCTTTAAGACCCAAAAAGACACCATGTGGAGAGTTTACGGCCATACACTTTTAGTGTTGTCGTAAACACCTCAACACCTCCTAAAAGGTTAGTTTTGCTCATCCTCTTGTAGAGCAATAGTCCCACAAGCTTCCCTATCATTCAAACACCCTCTTGTGCACCTTTTACCATGAGTTTACGGCCGTAAACTCCATGGCCGTAAACCCATGGCCGTAAACACCAATTGGTGGCCTTAAACATCCCTTAAATGAATCACATGTGATTCTAACACTTATTCCAAGTGTTTCCTAGTCTCTAAAGGTGTTTCCTTACATGTGGTTGCTTCTAAACACTATATTCATGCAAATATATGTCAATATATGTCATTTAGGACTCGTTTGTGTCTAGGGACTTCATGCGTGGAACTTCTCATCCGTACAAGTAGCTGCAATTGAATCACCCATATAAGGTAAGTTCATACCCCTATAATCAATCTTTTAAATATTTTAAATGCTTTTAAGGGGGGGGGGGGGGGGGAATACAAGTAGAACACAATGATAATTGTGTAAATGTTTTGTGATAAACATCATTTTAAGGATTACTTATGTGTTATTAAGTGATCAATTCATTGCAAAAACTCTTTTAAAAGTTATATTACTTTATGGTTTATAAAACTCCGTTTTTAAAGTGAAATCATAACTTAGTAGATAAATGAGTCTTTATTTCAAGGTAGTAACAATTCAAACAAACATACTAGTAAACTATAATAGGTATAGTTTAGGGATTTAGTTCATACTATAACTAGTACAGAGAGTTCATACTATAACTAGTACAGAGATTTCATACTATAACTAGTACAGAGATTTCATATTATAACTAGTACAGAGAGTTAATACTATAACTGGTACAGAGTGGAATATACTATAACAGAAGGAACATACTATAGCTATAACAGAAGAACAAATCATGAAATTACACAGGAATACCGTTTTTGCATAAACCAAAGTACAAATACCACGTACATGGGTTAGCAAACACGAGGTACAACGTCATACCGGGTTTGAATAACAAAGATACAAATACAACATACCAGGGTTAGCAAACTTGAAGAATGACACTTACGAGGTACAACGTCGTCCCGGGTTTCAATAACAAAGGTACAAATACAACGTACCAGGGTTAGCAAACTTGAAGAATGACACTTACGTTATACCGCGTTTCAATAACAAAGGTACGAATACCACGTACCAGGGTTAGCAAACACAAAGTAATATACAAGAAAAACATTAAACATAAGTAAAATGTGTAACATAAACATTCAGTTAGAAGGTGACTTATAATGCTAACTTTATAATTTATCGGTAGATACATTTAGGATATATATTAATTGAGTCCAGAAGATAGTAGAATGTGTGATTTCTGGTTCATTCCCTGTTCCTTGTTTGGTTGTGGGTTTAGAGCAGATGCACTCAATCTACTATCTATTCGATTTTGACTATATATATACTTCATATACACCAAGAAATCATAAGGAGTACCAGGTATAGGTCAGGTCATAGTATACAAACTCAATACATCGTTTTCTAGTACAAAAACATATTTTTTTTAGATAGAACATTGAGTAAACTAAACTAGAAACTTAACAGTGAAAGGTTTAATCCATTTTATTAAACCAGTACAACTTAAAGGACCTTAAGTGGTTAATTCTATAATACTTTAGTTTACACATCAGGGTTATATATGTTGGATTAATGTCTAAGTCCATAACTATAATTGGTAAGACTTGACCCGACCCGACATGGTCCATTTGGGTTGCATGGCATCATGCATTTGGATAGACTATAATGAGAGAAATAACACTTAAGGTTGGTTAATATATTATAAGTTCTAATATATTAATAAGGTTATTTAATTAGCATTGATCAAGAATTAATTAAGTGATCAAAAGGAGACTAATTAAATATATGGTTGATTGTGTAAATCATTCATTCTTATATATGTGGGCTTGTGATCCAAGATTCCTTATGTTGGACTAAGTCCATGGGGTGACCCATGGATACTCCATGGAGGTTAAAATCCATGGAGCATAAGGAATGGGTAAAGTTATGAGTTACATGGTGTAACCCTAATAGCCACCATATAAAAGAATCCCATGGCTCAAGAAATCGTGCACTAATGTGTGAGTGTGAGGGCTAGACGATTTCAAGGAGTGTTCAAGTTTCTCTCAAGTTATTCCAAGTGTATTTGGTGTTGTGTGAACCATTTGAGGTGTCACACTTGGGGCACTAGGCACTCAAGCTTCATGAAGACATTCTACATCAAAGAGGTATGTATTCTATCTTGTTATATTTATTATTTTGTATGCTAGATTAGGATAATACCTTGGATGTTCATAATTGTATGTATAATAGAGAAAACATAGATCCAAGGTATTTAGGGTTGCATGTACACTTAGGAGTGTTAGAATGCTCATAACCCAACAGTGGTATCAGAGCCTAGGCTTGTTTTCTTGTTATACTTGCAAAAGTAGCTGAAAAATCGAGTTGGATGCATATATTCGATTGTTTTGGCTGGAATTGGACTAGGAACATTACCCTAAGATGTTTTTGGACTTATAAACTTGTTTTTGATGTGGTAATGTTCATGCTAATCCAATTTCTAAGATAATTGTCATAATTTCAAGATTTGTATTAGTTTGTATGTTCTTGCTAATTTCTTGAAGATTGATGATTTGAATTATCTTGTTCTTATGAGGTTCTTAGATTAATAGAAAAGTTGTGTGAAATAGTTGTTTTCAATCCATTTTAATCTAAGAGTTGATTCCAAAGTGTGTTTTTGTAACTTGTCCTCAAGTTATATGAAAAGTCACATTTAAGAATCATAAAACTCATAAAATTTGGCAAAGGTTACAAAATGAAGAGTCTAGTTCTAATTAAATGGTTTTATGACTCCATAACTTGTCCTCAAGTTATGGAGGTTCAAGAGTCTCTTCATTAAATTAAAAAAAAAGTGTAACCTTAATTAGTTCCATAAGTTACAATAAAAAAAAGTTATTTTTTTTTATTAATTAGTTTAAAGTCTTCCATAACTTGTCCTCAAGTTATGGAACTTGAAGAGTTTTTTTTTTAATTAAAACTACTTTAAACTCATAAGTTATGGAATTAATGAGTTTTGAATAGTTTCAAAACTTGCCCTCAAGTTTTGGAATTTGAAAAGTTTTCACTTATGAATACTTTAATTCCAAGTTAGCCCTTAGAATTTTAAAAGTTAAAATTCAACCCTTATACTTTATAATATTATAAGTTGATAATATTTATATATATGTATAAGAGTAAAGTCAGTCTTACCGTTAGTAGGCCTCATTCACGAAGCCGGTCTATAAGGGGGTATAAGGTTACTGCCTATAAAATGGCAGTTTAATGGGTGTCTACTCTCACCCACCGCTTCCTTGACTGGTGGAGGGTCGTTAGCCGAACGGGTAGGACAAGAACTATAATTCTCCCTTCATTAAAAGTACTAATGATAAATACTAAGTAACTAAAGTTTTTATAAATTCTCAATCTTAGTTACATAGGAAAATGTGAATTTGGTGCTAACCCATGAAATTACACTTTGCACTTTGCTTAAGTCGTTAGTGGCGCGTGTGTGGTTAACCGGCACACTAACCTGGACTTAACAAGGTAGGCAAAGGGTAACTTAATATTTATCATAGTATCGGTGGAGCGTGTGTGGTTAACCGGCACACTGATTAAGGGGTAAATATTAAGGGTACCAAGTATATATGTATGGTTATTCACACCTTGTTTTGTGATCCTCGGCATCCCAGTCACAAAACCTGAAGGGCACACTCGAGATTGAAACATGCCTTTGAACAGTTCAATGAATCTCAAAGATCTAGGACTTTCAAATCCAATTAAAACCTAATAAATTATTTCGTTTTTCATGGTGGAAATTGGTGAATCGTCATTCACCTACCTTCAAATATTTTATAGCTTGGATTACGGCATCCCTCTTCTAAGTTATAAAATAGTTTGTTGGATCCTAGCCTTACTATTTCATATTGGGTGTCATATTAAGGACTTTAAATCAACTATCTTGAATATCTCCCAAAAAGATGTTTGGTCTAGACATTTATGATCTTTCCAAATCTCTTGAAACAAGCTTTCCTAAATGAAGATGATGTCCCATGGATATCATACTTCTTTCACCTCCTCCAATTATTCTCCCTAACCTATAAGTTCCTAAAAAGTTTAAGGTCACTCAAGCCCTATTGGCAAGGCAAGGTCTAGGTGTGATCACATCTTGGAGATGTAGTCACATATTGACAAGCCGGGAGAGTTGGGTGTCAAAGTCTTGAGAAAGTTGGTGGCTCAACTACTTTCTAAGTCACATAGTGAGTTCTTTTGGGAATCCTATGAAACAGACTAAGACAAGACCCTTAATGATCTTATCTATTTGCTAAGATCAACTTCCTAAAACGCTATAGACATTGACAATGATGACATTGGATATCCAGTAAAGCTCTCTCTTCCCAATGGAAAGGGATCGGCCATAGTCAACTCGGTTGACCCAATGGTAAAGAGAGAGGCGAAGTCTGAGATAGTCCCATTATCAAGGGTCCATAGGTAACTATTGCCAAAGGAAGGGGCATTGGTTACGAAGCTGCCAAATTTACCTAAGGATGTTAAAGTCAATAAGTTTGGCTCTACTTCAGGTAAAGTCCATTGTCTAACTCTATTAAGTACATGCTGATTCTGATCGCGAAGATGGATTTCAATCGCATGGTTCGGTGATCAGAATTTTGGGCTATTACTTAAGAGTTATGATATTTATATTGCTTAGGAATAGATAACAACAAGGTTTTCATATGGATTGTAAGGATAAGTTTTTCCGCAAAGTTTTAAAATAAAAGAAAAAGGTTTTGATTTTATTTATTTTAAGTATCCTTACAATGGCATTTGTGAAAAGTTGTTGCTTATAAGATTCCATTGATAGCAATATTGGAAAAATGGATTTGATTCTTTTGGTTGTGGTAGTGTCTAATATTACCAAATAAGGAAAGATTCTCATCACCCAAGGTTCAATTGGACCGAAACTTGGAATCATGCAAGTTGTATAGTATGATGAATGAGAACTTTCAGCTTGGAAAATTAAGACTAATTCCTTATGTGAATAAGGAAAGGACTAAGGGATCGGGTACACATTCTTGTGCACTGGTCAAGTCCACCACAAAAGATCAAGAAGACTATTCGTCATGATTTACTTAAGTTCAGTAAATATGGTTATACTTATAAGTTTAAGTATAAGTCTGTAGCATTGGAGAAGTTTCAATGTGAGACAGAACGAATAAGAAGAATCAAAGTATGGCAGAAAGATAAAAGTTTCTCAAATCTGAAAAGATGGGAGAGTACTTTAGTATCATGTTTATGATCATCTTAATGATTAAGATACCATATCACAATTGGTCCTCTAAAGTCATCTTAGTGCATTCTTATGACTAAGAAGAGGAGTCATGAATTGTTGAAATGGTTAAATCAAAAAGATGAGTCATACTTCGTTCCAAAACAATTCTTAGAGTCATACTCCAAGATTGTAACTTGAGTGACATATCTTAAAGAGGGTTTGTTAACAGTAGTCAAATGTAAGAGTAAAAGGTTATCTACTCTTGTACATTTGAAATTGGTAAGTTGTGATGTTTTGGATAAAACAGAGACCAACTTAGGCCAATTGTGTAAAGTGTTAGTCTTGATAAAGAATCCGCACTATCTCTTGAATATATGTCAAAAGGACAGTGGGAGTCTTAAAGCTCTTGAAAGTTTCAAGACTTAATCAAGAATAAAACCTAAAGTCCTTCACTAGCACACGACTTGAGGTTTATAACCTATCGTGTTGAAATTTTTGTGCCTATTCAAGTTGGCTTTGCATAGGAGTTCTGAGAGTTCTCAATTGGTTGCACAACTACTTGGAAGCAATGGCAGGCACCTGAGCTGCCAAATGGCAAGAATTTAAGATTGCACAAGTTTAATCAATACGAGTTTGGATTTGTCACTAACCTTGTCTTGTGATTATGGTTTTGACAAATTCACATGGATAAGAACACATACACTATTAAATCTAAGTGTCATAAGGTTTCTCTCCGATTCATGAAAATGATGGTGAGGAAACACTTTCACTAAGTAGATTTTAGCTAGATAGCAATTGTGATATTTGCATTCTCAAAGTCGTTAGTGGAGCGTGTGTGGTTTACCGGCACACTAACATGGACTTGTGAGAAGTGGCAAAGGTCTAAACAATTGAGACTATGATTACGGCATCCCTTTTCATAGTTGTAAAATTGTTTAGACACACATGTGAGCTATCTAAGAGAGGTGTATGATTTTGATAAAGTTTTATCAAAACAATCTAGTATCAGAAATCTGAACTTTGGTAAGAAAGTCAGCTGATTTCTGAGTACATGTCAAAGCTAGTGGGAGCATAAGTGTTATGCTAATAATCATCATGTTAGTGGGAGCATGATAATTATGACAAAGGTTGCAAGTTAGCAATGTTAATTATAGAAAACAAAAGTTTCAATTTGTGAGGTTGCAGGGGTTGAAAAAGTTGTTTTGCTATAATTAAGGGAGAGGAAATTATACTTCATTTCAATTCTAAAAGCTTAGATTGAGATTTTAATCGTATTTAATCAAGGATATATATATGAATTTCATGTTGGAATGGCTCAACATAAGGAAATTCTATATATGGGTCCATTATTTGCGTTCTAAAATTCGATTATGATTACGGCATCCCTTTTCATAATCTGAATTTTGAGAACTTGGCAAATTGAAATGGAAAATTATAGCAAAAGACTGGTTTAGTCTTTATGTGAGACATCATGAATCGTGTCCCATATGCTTCGGATATAGGATCGATTACATGTGCTATATTCATCCTTTCTAAAATTTTCCAAATGCCTGGGGTATTATGAAGGGAAAAGGTCTAGAATTGGATATGACTAAAATGATTAAGCAATTGTCGAGGACAATCTAAGGTTTACCAAAGATTGGTTGCTCAAGGACAGTTGGAAGTATAATGTTAATTCTGGAAGGACCATATTGACATAATCTGTAAGGAGGCAACTCTTGTTCAGAAGTGATAGTCAAAATGGAATATGGAAATGTTTCAAAGTTAGAAATTATTCAATCTGTGTAAGATTAGGAAACTTAATGAAAGAAGGATGTTTCCAAGGAGCTGATCTCCTTTGGAATGCTCTGTAATGATTGTTGTCAAGTCTTTCTAACTTCGTGCATAATCATTAAGAGGATCAATGCATATAAGTTTAGAATCTAACAGATTTCAGTAAATGGCATGAATTTGGAATTCTTGCATTTGCAGTAAGGATTTGGGACTGTGAAAAGAGGAGCATTGGAGTGATGTTCAATTGATCTATTTTACAAAGTAAAGATCATAGACAAACATAGTATGCATACTTGGTGTATGGCATGACTAGTGTTTAGAAAACATAGTGTACATGCTTGGAGCATGGGACAACTATTGTTTTAAATTCAAGTATAAAGTTGATAAAACCGAAACAATGAATAATGAGTAATCAGTATGGTGATAAATAAAAGTGTTTATTTATATTCATAGGGTTTGATACCATATTTGATTCATTTATTCTTGTGTTTCACTTTGCATGTTTTGACTTCCAGAATAACTAAGTCGCTCTTCCTGAATGATTAAGTTAATCAAACCATCCACAGTCGGTCATATGTTAGAAGTAGATATGAATCAAGACTGTCATGGATTGGTTTGTAGAGGTCCAAGTTGGTGGACAAAGTGGTGCTACAACACTCATGAGTGCTCATAAGTTCTGAGTATTGGATTCAACCCGCGCTCATTTGAATCACTTCATGGATTTTATCACGAGTGATCATGAGACGATAATATCTTATATTCTTCAAACCTAGAGATATGAGTTGTTACTATGAGTTGGTTATACATTGATTGCACGAAAATGCATTGGTAACTCGATGTTATAAAACGTGCCTTTGTGTATGATTCAACAAGTAGTAGAACAAGCCATATGAGTCGAAGTTTATCCATTCCTTTTACCTTCGGGATAAAAGCGATATTTGTGGGCCCCTCGATGATTTAAAGATGATACATGTGAGTGCTTGGCCAAGCCAGGACTGATTGGATTTGTTCAATCAGTCAGTCATCATGAATCGGAAATCGGGAAACAACAAATGGACAGAGAGAATGATTGATAATCCATGTCTCAGTCCATATGATATCTAGAATGGAGGAATATATGATCACTTATCTGATGGACAAGTCATTGATAAAGGTCAGAGTTCATCGACAAGGTTAGAGTTCGACAGAAGCTTTTGAGAGCTACGACTGCTGATCGGTTCCTGAAGTCATACGCAATAATAGTTTTAGACTTATCCAAGTGGGAGACTGTTGGATTAATGTCTAAGTCCATAACTATAATTGGTAAGACTTGACCCGACCCGACATGGTCCATTTAGGTTGCATGGCATCATGCATTTGGATAGACTATAATGAGAGAAATAACACTTAAGGTTGGTTAATATATTATAAGTTCTAATATATTAATAAGGTTATTTACATAGCATTGATCAAGAATTAATTTGGAATTAATTAAGTGATCAAAAGGAGACAAATTAAATATATGGGTTGATTGTGTAAATCATTCATTCTTATATATGTGGGCTTGTGATCCAAGATTCCTTATGTTGGACTAAGTCCATGGGGTGACCCATGGATACTCCATGGAGGTTAAAATCCATGGAGCATAAGGAATGGGTAAAGTTATGAGTTACATGGTGTAACCCTAATAGCCACCATATAAAAGAATCCCATGGCTCAAGAAATCGTGCACTAATGTGTAAGTGTGAGGGCTAGACGATTTCAAGGAGTGTTCAAGTTTCTCTCAAGTTATTCCAAGTGTATTTGGTGTTGTGTGAACCATTTGAGGTGTCACACTTGGGGCACTAGGCACTCAAGCTTCATGAAGACATTCTACATCAAAGAGGTATGTATTCTATCTTGTTATATATATTATTTTGTATGCTAGATTAGGATAATACCTTGGATGTTCATAATTGTATGTATAATAGAGAAAACATAGATCCAAGGTATTTAGGGTTGCATGTACACTTAGGAGTGTTAGAATGCTCATAACCCAACAATATATATATATGTAATATCCGACAGATAGTTAGATGTGTGTTTTCCGCCTTAGTTCCTGTTCCTTGTTTGGTTGTGGGCTTAGGGTAGATTCACACAATTAACTAACTGTTCGATATTAAATCATATATAACTAGTGTAAACTAAGTGATTATAGAAGGATCTGTTGTGGTTACTATATTTTTACTAAAGGAACTATTACAGTTAACTCCATGAGTACCAAATGAATGCACCAGAGTTATATACAATGAAGATCTAACAAACAATGGGATGTGTAACTTCCGCCTCATTCCCTGTTCCTTGTTTGGTTGTGGGCTTAGGGCAGATTCACACAATCGATTTTTTGTTTGATCTATGTTCTATATAATTTATATTCATTTAGTACTCATAGAAAGGATTGTAGAGTCATTTAAACTTATCTTTCATCACATCAGAAGGTATATGAACTTCTGAGGAACAGACGAACTTTTCTAAAAGAGATTTCAACTTACTAATACAGCACTTAAATACTTATGAACTCACCAGCTTAAATGCTGATCTACTCTTTCAAAATAACTTGTATTCTTAGGTAACTAGTAGACAAGTACACGTGCTGTGATTTAGAAGATGGAGCATTGTAGCTTCATGTCTTGTTTTGTAATGTACTTGTGTAATCTATCTTATGTGAAACACATACTTTGTAAACATTTTCTTTCTAATGAAATGTTTGTTTATTACTTTGATTACTATGATGCATGTCTTGTGATACTAAACATGACGTCCTTTGCCCCCGAACCTTTCCGCCGTTCCGGTTTGGGGTGTGACAGATTGGTATCAGAGCATTGTTTATAGTGAACTAAGTATATCAACCTATAAAAGATATACAACTATAAATACAATGGGGCCGAAGTGCTCTGGATAATAATATATTTTAAAGGTATAACAATACCTTATAAAAGTATACATACATGCTTATACATACTAGAACAAGTATCACAAGAAGAACAGAACAGAAGTATTTAAAGGTTGAACATTGCGGTGAAGCCTGGACAGTTATGCAATCACATCTGGAATCAATATAGCCTGATCAACTATATTCATTTGAGATGTAACCGACATGTGTTTGGGAGTGATGTGGTGTTGCAACAGCTTTAAAACTTACCGAACTTTATTCAAGGGATTTCTAGATCAGAACATAAAGTTAAAATACTATGGGAGTATTATATGATACTATAAGACAACAATAAGTTTAAAACATACCAAGTTCAATACATTAAAATACTATAGGAGTATTTTAGGCACTATAAACAATTTATGTGAGAATCTTAAAAGACCCTTCTGGTAGGTCTATGATTCCGGAGTGTATACTTCCAAAGTTTTATATAATTGAAATTTTATAGACTTAGAATTTGTGATCTATGCTTCACTTCCTGTTCCTTGTTTGGTTATGGTTTTGGAGTAAGATCACTTATTTGAATGTCTATTTAATCTTAAATTATATACAACTTGTATACATTGCACAATTATAGGAGGACCTAGAAAGGATCACCCCATGTTGTTACACTTAAACTCATAAGTTCTTTAGACATTTCCATTCTCGTACGACAAACCTAGATGGATGTAATCACTTCCTCATAACGGTCAACAGAAGAGTCAAGGAAGAACAAGAAACAGATTTATGAGAAGTTTTCAGAGAAGGATCAGCCAGAGAAACTAAAACATCCTATGTGTCACACTAATAAATAATAACCTTAATTGACTTAGTGAGTTTGTGAATATACTACTCACACTATGTGTTAAGATTATTACTTTTCTTGCAGCCAGTAACAAATATTTAGTTCACAGAAATTCATTCGAGGATAACCACTTGTGATTCATGAAGTTTATTTTGTATATAGACTTTCATTATGAATTATTTTCCAGAACCCTATGAAAGTCAGAACCAGATACACTAGGAAACAAGGATAACTTAGTTCAAATATCATTCGTAGAAAACCCATTTCTACTTACTATCATGGACATATCTTAGAAAATGTTGACAGAAACATTGAGAGTAGTCTAATAAAGCGTGAAATTGTTTAGTACATTTAAGATGATGGAATACATCTAGTGATGACCATCATTATTCACGAAATCATTTTTCGCTATGCAACAGAATCATGTCTTCACAAGAAGGAAACCAACCAACAGGCGAGGCACCAATTCTGCAGATAGACTCCGCTACTTTTCAGGCTGCAGTCATAGTTGCTGTGACAACCGTCATTGCACATTTTGATACTATTAACGACAGAGGAAGTGGAAGTGGTGTCGGTTATGCTAATCGTAGTAACAATCACGGGAACCATCAAGTGTCTGTTGACAAAGACACCCCAGACCATAAACCTAAAAAAAAGAAACGAAAGAAAAAGGGGAAAAAGTTGGTTTAACGTTCTAACAAGAGACGACAGCCTCTGACTACCCCTGTGGTCACGACATCTGGCACTTCATCTGTCACTACAACCCCCGTCAGACGATATGCTGGAAATTTCCCAAAGTGCAACAAATGCAACTACCACCACAACGGAGCCTGCCGAGAGTTACAATATAGAAATTGTAACAGAAAGGGGCACACTGCCCGTTTCTGCAGGGCGCCGGCACAGCCAATCCCCAAAGTAAAACAAGTATGTTTCAAGTGCGGCGAATTTGGACGCTTCAGGAAAGAATGTCCAACAGAGAGAAGTGACGAAGGAGTTCGGTTCTGCAGAACTCCGACTCAGCATATCAATTCAACCACCGATGCTAGTATAGTTCAGGTATGCCATGCGTGTGGTGAAATGGGACATGCCAAGAAAGACTGTCCAACAGATAGAGGTGACGGAGGAGAAGGAGGAATCTAACGACTTGACATAAAGGAGTAACGAAAGACCACTCTTTTGAAATTTTGGTACATCTTCTAAATAAAATTACTTTAAAATTTAATTTATATTTATATAAGATTAAAACTTGGGGAAAACATTTAAAAGTAATTATAATAACTTGTTCAAGTCACAGTATTCACAAGAGAAGTAAAGATCCGTTCAGGGAAGCTATGATGGCTTAGTATATATATTAGAGTTGTGCATAACTAAGATTTTGCAGACTTAGAGTGAGTAATTCCGCCTTAATTCCTGTTCCTTGTCTGGTTGTGGATTTAGGGCAGAGTTACTCAGTCAACCGTCTTATTCATCTTAATTATACATAACTTGTACATGCCAGGCGATCATAGAAGTACCAAAGAGGATCGAAACCTAAAGTAGTGACACTAGTTATCAAAACACTTGCACTATTAGTACTTGCTCATCGCGGTACGATTTGTGGCAGTGGTAATATCAAGGAGAAAACAGAAAGCACTAGAACGTTTACAAAGAGTACATTGTCAAGCACACTAGGAGTACATCATCGTGTAATAGACGTTTCTTTTAAATCGGCCAAACCTTGTTCAGTAAAGAGTCCATTGCTATCATTCGTCATGAGTTGGCGTGGTCCTCACCATACTAAGTTCATATGTTTCTATCGCCTTAACCGTCAAATTCACGAAACCCTCGTCATTCATAACGAAAGTCCGACCTAGACCTCAGTTTTGTCTTTCGTATTCTAAACCCCGAGGTACTCGTGCGAAGAGTACTTTGCCCTCTGAAGCCTTGCCGCCGAATGTTCCGCAGACCTTTCCAAAATACCACTCGTCCAGCAGACCAAGTTCAAGCACAGGGGCTAAGGATGAATACCGCCCACCTATCACTATTCAGTGTATACGTGAGGGTGGTACATGATTATGATTACGCAGATCTAGTATGTGTGTTTCCGCCCTATCTCCTGTTCCTTGTTTGGTTGTGGACCTGGGGCAGAGTCGCACATCCGACCGTCTTACTAATCTTAATCATATACGACTTATATACAGGAGGTAATGATAGATGGACCAAGTATGAATCATATCATGAACATTAGGGAAAAGTTGCCAGGTCTACAAGTGGGTATTCTGCCAATCAGAGGAGCACAATTCCAGTGGTACTGCTAAGAAAGTTAATTTCGAGACGAAATTCCCTTTAACGGGGGGATAATGTGACAACCTGAAAATTTTTGCCTTGTAAAGTCAAGCCAATCAACCAAAAGCCAGACTTAAGTTCATTGCCTTTTAGCCTTGTTAAGGGTCATTCTAATGAGTTTTAAGCCTTGTACATTCAAGGAATGGGTATTAGGAAGTACCGGCTAGAGTCACTGTACAACATTCAAGCCTTAAACACCACAAAAAGGAGTTCATGGCCATAGCACATGAGTTTACGGCTGTAAACTCATGGTTGGCCGTAAACTCCCCCCTTAAGTCTCATTTCCTTCACTTTTCTTCATTTCTTACACTTTCACCTCAAGAACACTTGATTTCTCTCTCAAGTATCATCAAGAGTTTCATTCCCGATCTTCAAAAATGTAAGTGATTCTTCCCTCTAGTTGTTGTTATCCTTCTTAATCATGTATCATCCTTTGATTCCATCCACAAAAATCAACTCTTTTGTCTAGATCTCCATAATCATCATCTTTCACCAAGAACACCAAGAACACACACTTGTTCTTGGTGGCCGAAAACTCCTCAAAGGCCCTCAAAAGTGTGAGTATTCCATATATCATCTAGTTAGACATGTTAAACACTAGATCATAGTCTTAAAACAACCATCTAGGCATTAACATCAAGAGTTTACGGCCATGGAATCTCCCTTGGCCATAAACCCTTGTTTTGGTCATGTTATGAGCCCCGAACCCTTCTAGACACTTGCTATCTATTAGAACACTTGAACCTTTGAAACCCCTCTGCTTTAAGACCCAAAAAGACACCATGTGGAGAGTTTACGGCCATACACTTTTAGTGTTGTCGTAAACACCTCAACACCTTGTTTTGGTCATGTCATGAGCCCCAAACCCTCTCCTTTAAGACCCAAAAAGACACCATGTGGAGATTTTACGGCCATACACTTTTAGTGTGGCCGTAAACACCTCAACACCTCCTAAAAGGTTAGTTTTGCTCATCCTCTTGTAGAGCAATAGTCCCACAAGCTTCCCTATCATTCAAACACCCTCTTGTTCACCTTTTACCATGAGTATACGGCCATAAACTCCATGGCCGTAAACCCATGGCCGTAAACACCAATTGATGGCCTTAAACATCCCTTAAATGAATCACATGTGATTCTAACACTTAGTCCAAGTGTTTCCTAGTCCCTAAAGGTGTATCCTTGCATGTGGTTCCTTCTAAACACTATATTCATGCCAATATATGTCAATACATGTCATTTAGGACTCGTTTGTGTCTCGAGACTTCATGCGTGGAACTTCTCATCCTTACAAGTAGCTGCAATTGAATCACCCATATAAGGTGAGTTCATACACCTATAATCAATCTTTTAAATGTTTTAAATGCTTTTAAGGGGGGAATACAAGTAGAACACAATGATAATTGTGTAAATGTTTTGTGATAAACATCATTTTAAGGATTACTTATGTGTTATTAAGTGATCAATTCATTGCAAAAACTCTTTTAAAAGTTATATTACTTTATGGTTTATAAAACTCCGTTTTTAAAGTGAAATCATAACTTAGTAGATAAATGAGTCTTTATTTCAAGGTAGTAACAATTCAAACAAACATACTAGTAAACTATAATAGGTATAATTTAGGGATTTAGTTCATACTATAACTAGTACAGAGAGTTCATACTATAACTAGTACAGAGAGTTCATACTATAAATAGTACATAGATTTCATACTATAACTAGTACAGAGATTTCATATTATAACTAATACAGAGAGTTAATACTATAACTAGTACAGAGAGGAACATATTATAACAGAAGGAACATACTATAGCTATAACAGAAGAACATATCATGAAATTACACAGGAATACCGTTTTTGCATAAATCAAAGTACGAATACCACGTACATGGGTTAGCAAACACGAGGTACAACGTCATACCAGGTTTCAATAACAAAGGTACAAATACAACGTATCAGGGTTAGCAAACTTGAAGAATGACACTTACGAGGTACAACGTCATACCGGGTTTCAATAACAAACGTATAAATACAACGTAGAAGGGTTAGCAAACTTGAAGAATGACACTTACGTCATACCGCGTTTCATTAACAAAGGTACGAATACCACGTACCAGGGTTAGCAAACACGAAGTATGATACAAGAAAAACATTAAACATAAGTAAAATGTGTAACATAAACATTTAGTTAGAAGGTGACTTATAATGCTAACTTTATAATTTATCGGTAGATACATTTAGGATATATATTAATTGAGTCCAGCAGATAGTAGAATGTGTGATTTCCGCTTCATTCCCTCTTCCTTGTTTGGTTGTGGGTTAGCAGATGTACTCAGTCTACTGTCTATTCGATTTTGACTATATATATATACTTCGTATACGCCAAGAAATCATAAGGAGTACCAGGTATAGGTCAGGTCATAGTATACAAATTCAATACATCGTTTTCTAGTACAAAAACATATTTTTTTTAGATAGAACATTGAGTAAACTAAACTAGAAACTTAACAGTGAAAGGTTTAATCCATTTTATTAAACCAGTACAACTTAAAGGACCTTAAGTGGTTAATTCTATAATACTTTAGTTTACACATCAGGGTTATATATATGTAATATCCAACAGATAGTTAGCTGTATGTTTTCCGCCTTACTTCCTGTTCCTTGTTTGGTTGTGGGCTTAGGGCAGATTCACACAATTAACTACCTCTTCGATATTAAATCATATATAACTAGTGTAAACTAAGTGATTATAGAAGGAACTATTGTGGTTACTATATTTTTACTAAAGGAACTATTACGGTTAACTCCGTGAGTACCAAATGAATGCACCAGAGTTATATACAATGAAGATATAACAAACAATGGGATGTGTGACTTCCGCCTCATTACCTGTTCCTTGTTTGGTTGTGGGCTTAGGGCAGATTCACACAATCGATTGTTTGTTTGATCTATGTTCTATATAATTTATATTCATTTAGTACTCATAGAAAGGATTGTAGAGTCATTTAAACTTATCTTTCATCACATCAGAAGGTATAGGATCTTCTGAGGAACAAGCGAACTTTTCTAAAAGAGATTTCAACTTACTAATACATCACTTAAATACTTATGAACTCGTCAGCTTAAATGTTGATCTACTCTTTCAAAATAACTTGTATTCTCAGGTAACTAGTAGACATGTACACGTGCTGTGATTTAGAAGATGGAGCATTGTAGCTTCATGTCTTGTTTTGTCATGTACTTGTGTAATCTATCTTATGTGAAACACATACTTTGTAAACATTTTCTTTCTAATGAAATGGTTGTTTATTACTTTGATTACTATGATGCATGTCTTGTGATACTAAACATGACATCCTCCGCCCCCGAACGTTTCTGCCGTTCCGGTTTGGGGGTGTGACAGCATCCAGCGACACAACTACTTTTCCGAAAAATTGAGCAATCTAAGGTCGAATTTTTTCCCTAATTTCTATTCTTCTTCTGTTTTGATGTTAGTTTTAGCATTGATTTATATGTTTTCTCAGAGTTTGTTTGGTTAGTGATTTTGAGGGCTACCAAGACCTTTGTGTTTCTGTGTTTTGATGTTAGTTTATGGATTTTGTGACATTATATATGTTTTCTTAGATTTATGCAACCTATTGCATAATTGATTTGTGTTTATGTTCATTGTGATGTATTGGGATGAAAATGGAATTAGGCATGGTTTGTATGATTTTGTATTTAGATTTATACTTTTGTATGAAATTGAAATTGGATGTCTAAAATGGTAGGTGCTATAAGGTATGATGTTGTATTGTATGTCTTAAATGAAATGAAAATTGGAATTTAATGTATTGTATACATGTATTTCTTATAAAGGTTATAGTTTGCATTTATTTTTTTGAATTATTACACTTTTAAAGTTCTATAAATGATATTTTTTATAAAGGTTATATTTGTATAATGAATTTGTGCATGGAAAAAATTGAACAAAAAAATAGGATGCAATAATGGAAAAAAAAGTATGATGCTATATTGTGTATGTATTTGTATGCAATATGGAAACTACAATGCTATAATGAAAAAAAAAACAAAGTAGGATGCTATAATAGAAAGTGTATTATTTTTCTATATGTAGTATGTGTAAATTCTATTCATATTGTAATTTTGCAGGCTATATATGGGGTTTAGTTGGGCGATACTCTTCTACGTGATGGCGGATGTTATGGGCTTAGGACATGGAGGTGATGGAGTCTGGGATCCACCACCTCCAGTAAGCTTTGGTCGTGGACAACACGAACATGATGGTAAGTCTTATTATAATATATTTATTAGCAATTTTTATCCATTTATTATAAGCTATCGGGACTAAAGGAAAACACCAATACCGGCGACGCCTTTAGTGGCGACATTTGGTTATTAGCGGCGACACGAACTTATTAGCGGCGACAGGCTTTTAGCGGCGACAACACGCATTAGCGGCGACAGTATGATTATTAGCGACAAAGCATCAACGACGACCTTTTAGCGACGACGCTTGTCGCCGGTAATTACTCTAATTTCTTGTAGTGTATTATATCATTATATCATTGTATTTTAAAAAAATTATCCAATTATATAAAAATGTCATGCAGTTACAAAGCAATATTTTCATAAAATTTTCAAAGTACAACGTTCTAATAAGATAAAATTTAAATTGACAATGCTATAACCGGATAAATTTTTCAAAAATATAATATGCTAATAAGAAAAAAAAATTAAGAAGACAATGCTACATTTAGTAGATTTTTAGAATTACAATGATAAGAAAAGAAATAAAAAATACATAACAATAATATAAGTAAAAGAAATGGATGTCGTTAGTGTTCGTTTTTGGTAAAACCTAGGCCTTTAAGGGTTTTGTGATTTAATCACCAAGGATGTTATAGGTAAACTAAATGGGGACAAGAATACCAGGAGACGCAAAAAGTAATTAGTAGGGGCTGTTTGGTAATTTTCGATTGTTTGGCAATTTTGATATTTATCTTGTCTTTATGATTTTTTGAGGGTTTCCTGTAGGAATATAGTTTCTTTTTATCAGTTTAGTAGAAGAGTTAATAAATAGAGTTAGGGTGGGTTCAAAGAAGGCAAACAAGTTTTCTGTGTATTTCAGTTTTGTGGAGATCCCATGAGTATCGAATTTTAGGCCACTGTTAAGCATTAAGTTACAAGTATTTTTGTTTGCCAATTTTCTTTTATCAAAAAGAAAAAAAAAAAAGATCAATGTGAACAAAATGAGCTTTGCTCGATTTTTTAGTCTATCTATATAGAAGATATCATATGAAAATGTAACCGAATCTTTCATTTGTTTATGCCACTATAATTAGTGAAAAATATGCACTTTTCTTTATAAAATTCTCATAGAACACCATTGTTGGGTGTGTTGGACAAATTAGGGTTTTAGGGACAAAATCCATTACGGGTTTCAAAGAAAAGAATGTTACGAGTAAACTATGCTAGATGGTAATATATTTCATTTAGGTGAATTTAGTAGTTGTTGGTAAATCGTGTTTGACAATTACAAAATGATTTACAAAATCAAACACATATCAAAATATGGCTTTATATCATGTTGATGGTTTACATGTTTCATTACTCCCTATAAATGCATGCTAGTTGCTTCCACATTACTCTTGACTTCTTTTGGAACTAAAACAAAGGTTTCTATTCGTTGCCATTTTCGAGGCTTGAAAAAATAATTTGCTAGGACCATAAATCTTTACATATGTATGTATGTATGTACATGTACATATGTATTTGTATAAAGACTGATTACCTTCCTAACAATCAGGTCAACATCATTAAGGCCCGTGATTGCAATTTGAATGATTGATCCAATAAAAAAAGGAAGTCAATATGTAGTTTGCTTGCAACAAATCATCATATTTCATAATATTCTTACTACAATCCAAACAAAATCTACATAGGAATTTTTTATATCATTCTATTTTAATATGTGGATCGACACCTTATTCAAATTAAATTTCACTTTCAAAGCACGATCATCAAACTTATAAAACAAATTAACAAACCAAGATTGTGTACAAATCTTGTGGATTGTTTTCATCCGTTTTTGCCCCTTCAATATTGGACCACTTCTATGACGTGTGCTTATTTGATATATTAAACATAATAATTGCTCTCTTATCGTAAAATAATACATTATCTTAATAATTAATGAAAACCTAATTAATCCTTGTACTCAAATGAAATCACAAAGATTCAATCTTAATAGACCCCACAATTCAACCTATCAACACTAGCCTTTCTAATCCAGGTGCCAATGATAGTGGAATTCATTAATAAACCGCTATCCGACTCAATCAAGTCCAATTTCACTTATCTTTTTTTAAGATTACAATAGTTTTCATCCTTCACTGAAATTTCTGTCGCTTAGTCCCCTACGTGGTCCAATTAGAACAAAATAATTAGCTTCCTAGAATTCCCTAACATTTTAATAGACAATTAATCAAAAAATGCAAAAGTGTAATTATTGCTGTTAAAGCTTAGATGCTTTAGTTATATGTAATTAGAACAGTTTGATAGATTGCATGTTGTGAAACAAGCGAATTTGTATGATTTAAAGAAGATAAAAAGTGTGTTAATGATGTGTTGGGGGAGCCTGTAGAGAGTAGAGACGGCATGTGTACAGAGATCTTCGTACCTGGAAGCCAATAGACGGACGGTTGTCCGATATTCTCCGGAGACTGGAGACCACCGTAAGCCACCGCTCTCAGATACTTCACCGCCGGTTGTGTCGCCATTTTTTATTAGAGAAACATATGTTTGGCTTGTCCTATATATTATAAAAAATCGAGAAAAAAGCGGAAAAGACAGAAAAGCCTATGGATAAAATCATAATTGCAATAAATAAATTTGTTGTGCGTATTTATTTAATTTTTTTTAACTGCGAACATACATTAAGCACAACAAGACTCTAGTGAGCAACTATACAAAATTACAAAATTCATCCAGAGGCGGATGCTGAATATTAGACTAGTTGACTTAAAAAAAACGGTGGGACTCATTTTTCAAAAACGTTGTACCTAATAGAAAAAAAATTATACTATAGGGCTAAACTAGAGTAGTGGCCCGGAACCCTCAGGCACTACATAAGTCCGCCAATGAATTCATCAATTAAACCAATTTAAAGATCGAAAATTACCTTTATGTTTCATCCAACTATAAATGAAAATAAAGATCATCCAATAAGTTCTTTTGTAATTCATCAAGCGATTTCGGGAATTTGGAACGTTCAAACCTTACCGGCGGGATCATACGCCGGTAGGAATTCTGATTATCGGCTTCTTAGAATTCCTGTTCATTGAAGGTCCCTGTTACAGTCAATATTGGTATCCTGATTATCATCTATTGTTGTTGGGTTTTACAACGATCTCCAAATGGGTTCTAACTCAATTAATCGTTGGAAACCTGATCAGTCTTGGGCTAAGTTTCAAAAATTGATGGTAATCACAGTTTCAGAATGACAATTGATTTTTCAGTAAGGATGTATCTTCCTTCTATCTTACTAATTTCCCAAATTCAGTGTTGAGCAGTGATTTATGGAGGGTCTGTAATCGAATTGGAAAGGTTGTAGATGTATTTATTTCTAACAGGAAGTCAAGATTGTGTAAACGATTTGGTTTCATCAGATTTACAGGTGTTACTGATAGTGAAAGCATGATAAAAAAATTATGTGATGTTTGGTTTGGTTATTATAAACTGTTTGCATCTACCCCAAGATTCTTCAACTCAGTTTCTAAACCTGATAAAACATCTCCTAAAGGATATTCCCCGTGTAATAATATGGATAATAATGTAAGCCAAGTAAACTCCTATGCAAGTGTTTTTAAGCGTAATTTAAAAGCCAATCCAGGTATAAAGAAGGTTGACGATATTATTCATATTAATTCTGGTGATTTCATTGTTGAAAGAAGGAAATGCACTTGTTTAGTAAAAGCTAGAGATTTTCTTACAATGCCTAATTTAAGGATGTTATGTTTTGATGAAGGTTTTCAGGATTTTGACATGCGTTACGTTGGTGGTTTGTGGGTAATGTTTGAGTTTAAGCATAAAGTTGCTTGTAAGAATTTCATGACGAGTGAAGCTATGGATCATTGGATTACTGAGAAACGTCCTTGGGATAGAAATTTTGTTCCTTCAGAACAGGGGCGGAGCTTCAACGATTGATTCGGGGGGGCCGGAAATATAATATGTATAAAAATTGGTAAGCAGGGGGCCACAGCCAAAAATTTATAGTTTTGGGCCTAAAATATATAAAATGAAACTAAAAGGACTATTTATAACCAAAAATTCAGGGGGGGCTGTACAAGAAGATTCAAGAAGATTCTAGCTAAATGGGGAACCATTGTTCATCTTGATGATGAGTTGGGTGAAGATGTGTACAAGAAAAGGATATGTGTTTTATCTAACTAATTTATAACACGTAAGAATCACGGTTATAAAATTAATTAAACTTTCATATTAAAAAATCAAAATTATTAATCAATTATTTTAAATAAATTATTACTTAAAGGGAAATCTCCAATAAAGTCCTAAAATTTTGGCCCGGTTTATGTTTTAGTCCTAAACTAATTTTTGTTTACGAAAAAGTCCTAAAAACCGGCAAAAGTTTGCATTTTGACTGGTTGGAACCGATAACAAATTAATTTGGGACTATTTCATAAACAGGCCCAGAATATTGAGACTTTTCTGCAAAAACAAAAAATATTAGGGCTTTTTTGCAAACAAAAATATTATTATTATTATTATTATTATTATTATTATTATTATTATTATTATTATTATTGTATTAAAAATATAAATAAGTATACTATTTTTTAAATTTGTTATTATTAATATTGTTAATAATACACATAAATACATTTAAATTAAAAAAATATTAAAGATATTTTTTAAGAGTGAAGGTGGAGCGGATGGTAATGCTTTAAGCATTGAAATCATGAACGTCTGTTTGTATATTCTAACTTTATATATGAGCATTTCACATTTGTTATTATTGTTTTTATAGTGTGATAAAGCAAAACAAGTCATATTACTTTCTATTAATAGGCAACTTTTTTTAAATTGTAAAGTGTTAACATTCTGAATTGAAAATAATAATAAAAAATGTGAAATGATCATATACAAAGTGAGGATATACAAGCAGATATTCATGATTTCAATGCTTAAAGCATTCCCATCACCACCACCTTCACCTTTAAATAATTTCTTTAATATTTTTTTATTTAAGTGTATTTATATGTATTATTAAAAATATTAATAATAAAGAATTTAAAAATTAGTATACTTGTTTATATTTTTAATATAATAATAATAATAATAATAATAATAATAATAATAATAATAATAGTAATAAGGTTTTTGTTTGCAGAAAAGTCATAATATTTTTTTTGCAGAAAAGTCCCAATAGTTTGGGTCATTTTGTGAAATAGTCCAAATATTTTCGGTCAGTTTATGAAATAGTCCCAAATTAATTTGTTGCCGGTTCCAACCGGTCAAAAAGGGTCAAAATGCATACTTTTGCCGGTTTTTAGGACTTTTTCGTAAACAAAAATTATTTTAGGACTAAAACGTAAACCGAGCCAAAATTTTAGGACTTTATTGGAGATTTCCGTTACTTAAAAGATACTTTTTTAGTTATATAAAATTATAATCGTTGATTTAAATAAATACGTAAAGTTATATTACCTTATAATCTGTTTTAATTCTATTTTATTTTTTAATCTAATATTATTAGTTTAATATAATTAAAATGAAAATTTTTGAAATTTGAAATTTAAAATTTAATGTAATGAGGGTTGGAAATTTAAAATTTGAAATTTGAAATGGATAATTAATATGTTGACAAGTGGCATGATAGGTGACATATAATATTAATGAAGAGTTCTAATATAATGACATTTGTCAATAGGAGAATAAATCTATTCATTTATTAGAATAGAGAGATTATCAAGATATCATCTTGGATGTTTTGAAAGTTATTGTTGATGATTATGTTTTCTCGGTTAGAATTAAAGAAGCACCCGGGTGGACTCGTTCATTCTCTTGTGAAGCTCTAAATCAAGGAGTAGATAATGTTGAAGATCATGTTCAATTTCAAAAAGATGGAGTTTGTAATGTTTCTCATGAAAAGGAAGAGGGTTCATACGATCCATTTGGTATATATGATACTTTAGAGAGAATGAAAGATGATGATTCGATTCACAATTATTCACAAGAAAATGATCATTATGGTAACGTTGATGAAGAGAGTTATTCTAGGAATTATAGTATTCCTAGTTCAAAGAAGGTTCGGCCTGTTACAACCATTCTGGTCCATCATGATTCTTGCCAAAACGTTCCAGATCTTTGGACTTTCTCTGCTAGGATCCCGACAAATTTACCATCAGAAAATCAGGTAGTTTGTTGCTACTGTTACAACAGATAATGTCGCTGCTGTTGATTGTCTTGAACAACCCACAATTGGTACGGTTAATCAAGGTGTTTGGGCTTCTCCTTCGGGTGTTAATTTTCTTATTGAAACTTCTAATAAGGGAGCTGTCGCTTGGTTTCTGTGGTGGGTTTGGTCGTGTAACGGGTAGTACATTCAGAAGACAATTTATCACATCCACCGGGTTTCTCCAATTTTAATGTTAATGATACTTATTCGCAAAATTCTATTAATAATGATTATTTTTTGAATGAAATTCAAAAAAACTCTTGATGTTGGGAAGGCTATGGGGTATAATTTGGATGGTCGTTTTGAAAGGGCCAAGGATATAGTACAAGGGACCGACAAAATGTCAGTTTTAAAATGAATTGTATTTCTATTAACATACAAGGAGCGGGGTGTAAGGATAAGCGGAGATGGATTAAAACTTTATGTAATAAATATAGAGTTAATTTTTTAGCTATTCAAGAAACGAAAATGGAAGTTGTAGATCTTCTTACAACGAGGTCTTTTTGGGGTAATAACTCGTTTTCTCATAATTTTTCTCCTTCTCGTGGCGCTTCGGGGTGTATTTTGGCTATTTGGGATTTAGATCGTATCACAGTGAAAAAGAGTTACCCTTCGGATAATTTTCTTGCTATTGAAGCTGTTTGGTCTACTTCTGGTTTGGAGGTGATGTTTATTACAGTCTATGCTCCTCAAGGTGTGGATTGTAAAAGACAACTTTGGAGTAATCTAAGTCGACTTATGTCTTCTTTTAATGGAGAATGTGTTTTGATGAGTGATTTTAATGTTGTTCGGGACGAGTCGGAGAGAATGGGATCACAATTTAACCATTCTACAGCTAGGAGTTTCAATGATTTTATTGAGCAGGCTGAGTTGACAGATATTCTATGGGGGGGGGGGCCCTCGATTTACTTGGAGTGATAAGTATGGATCTAAATTTAGTAAGTTGGATCGCTTTTTGGTGTCAGATGGTATTTTGGATTCGTTTCCTAATCTTTCTGGAATGGTTTTGGAGAAATATATTCCTGATCATAGGCCAATTATCCTATTGGAACAGCGGGTGGACTACGGTCAAATTCCTTTCCGTATGTTTCATTCCTGGTTTAATATGGAGGGATTTGATGAGGTTGTTCGTAATTCTTGGGGTCAAGATCAGCCAGGAATGTTTGATTCACATCATTGGGTTAAATTTAAGAAGAAACTTCAGCTTCTTAAATCTAACTTGCGTTAATGGAATGCTAGTTCTCGCATTCAGTTGGGTAATAAAAGTAAAGAGATCCAGGAGAGTTTAGAGTCTATTGATATCATGCTGATGGAAGACAGGGGCACAACTGAGTTACGATAGAAACATGTCACAGTTGTTAAGGAACTTACAGAATTGGATCACATTACGCATTTGGATTTAGCTTAAAAGGCTAAGATTCAATGGGGGAATTGAGGGAGATGAAAACTCAGGATATTTTCATGGAACTATAAAACGTAAGAGGCGTCAAATGGAGATTCGTGGTGTTTTAAGAGATGGGATGTGGATTGATGATCCGGACTTGTGAAGGATGAATTTCGATCCTTTTACCGATCTCTTTTCTTGAAACAGACAACGCCGAGACCATTGTTAGATTCTCAACATTTCTCTATTTTGTCTGATTCTCAGATTAATTTTCTCCAGGCTCCTTTCACACGTGAGGAAATAAAAAAGGTTGTGTGGGACTATCGCTCGACAAAGGCTCCAGGGCCTGATGGGTTTTCGTTTAGCTTTATAAAGCGATATTGGGATATTCTGGAGGATGATGTCGTTGATTTTATCATCCACTTTCATTCTCACTCTTCGATTCCTAAGGGTTGTAATGCCTCGTTCTTTACCTTGATCCCAAAAATTAGAGACCCAAAGTCTGTGTCAGATTTTAGACCTATTAGTCTAATTGGTTGCAAATATAAGATTATTGGTAAGCTTTTAGCTAATACATTGGCGAAGGTTATTGGTAGTGTGGTGAGTATGGAACAATCTGCTTTTATTAAAGGTAGACAAATTTTGGATGACCCTTTTCTTCTTAATGAGATTGTTGCTTGGAGTAAGGCTTCAAAGAATCCTCTTTTGGTTTTCAAAGTATATTTTGAGAAGGCCTATGATTCTGTTTATGGGGATTACCTCATAGAGATTATGGGTTTCGGCTCTTTGTGGTGCGGGTGGATCATGGAGTTGTTAACTTTGGGTACGACTTCTGTTCTCGTCAATGGTTCTCCGTCTAGAGAATTCCATATGTATAGAGGATTGAGACAGGGTGATTCTTTATCTCCTTTCCTTTTCGTGTTAGTCATGGAGGGTTTGCATGTAGCTTTGATTCGGGCACAGATGGCTAATATGTATAGAGGGATTACTATTGGTGGTATTGAGATGTCTCATCTATTTTATGTTAATGGGGTTGTTCTTTTTGCTCACTGGGATCAAGCAAATGCGCTTCATATTGTATGTATTCCCAGATGTTTCTATTTGGCTTCGGGTCTGAAAATTAACTTACTCAAAAGTAAGTTATATGCTGTGGGAGTTACATTGGACCAAGTTTATAATATGGCCCAATGTATGGGTTGTATCTAAGATAATCTTCCATTTTGTCATTTGGGAGTCCCAGTTGGTCAGAATATGACTAGAGTTATTGCTTGGTCTTCTATTATTGATCGGTTTAGAAGTAGATTGGTGGGTTGGAAAGCTAAAAGTCTTTCTATTGGGGGGAGACTTACTCTGATTAAGGCTGTGTTGGGTTCGGCAGACAGCTACTTGATGTTTGTTTTTCTTGTTCGAGTAACAGTCCTTAACACCCTAGAGAATATGAGAGCTAAGTTTTTCTGGGGTGCCGATATGGATGATAGACGTATGCATTGGGTTCTATGGGAGCGGGTTCTAGCTTCTCGAGATGATGGGGGATTGGGAGTCGGAAGTCTTTTTTCTTATAATAGGGCTCTTCTTATGCGGTGGCGTTGGCGGTTCTTTCATTATCCAGACTTGTTATGGTTCCGGGTGGTAAAAGTTTTGTATGGTTCGGACAGTCACGCTCCTCCTTTGATTTTTCGAGAAGAACTTGGACAGGTCCTTGGAGTGGTATTATTTGCATGTTAAATTTTCTCAAGGATCGTGGTTTTGATTTTCATAAAATTTTCCCTATTCGGATAGGAGATGGGTCGCAGAATTCTTTTTGGCATGATGTATGGTTAGGAGATATCCCTCTCGCTACTTCTTTTCACAAGATTTTTGCTTTGGATAAAAACCGCAGTTATATAGTCAGAGAGCGTATGAATAAGGGTTGGGATATGTGCCACTTTAGACGACCTCCCAAAGGGGGTATTGAGGAGACCCAGCGGGATAATTTTGAGAGGCAGATGCAGGGTGTCAGTCTGGATAGTAATCCTGATAGATTAAGGATGGTCTCTTGATATTTCTGATGTTTTCTCAGTTTCTTTAGCTTTCTCTTTTCTTGATAGTGGGTTGATTACTTCGGGTGATAAATATATGAGATGGAATAATTGGATTCCTATTAAACTCAATATTCTTATATGGAGAGTGCAGCTTCAGAGTATTCCTACGAGAGAAAGACTTTCTTCGAGAGGGATTCTGGTGACATCAATTATGTGTCCTATCTGTTTGTGTTCAGTGGAAACCATTGATCATCTTTTCGCAGGTTGCCTTACTTTGATGGATATATGGATATGTATTGCTATTTGGTGGGATATTCAGCTTCCTGATTAGATTTATGTTCTTTCTCTTCTTTGTTGGTTGGATGCGGTCATGTTGAGGGCAGAGACATGTAGGATTTTCGATGCTGTTGTTATGACTACGTTTTGGTGCATTTGGAATTTCAGAAATGCTACCATATTTGGAACGGTTCAACCTGAAAAATCTTTGCTATTTGACGATGTTGTTGATAAGGCTTTCTTTTGGATTTCGAATAGATGTAATAAAGCTAAGTTAGATTGGTCTACTTGGCTTCAAAACCCTTCTACTATTTTCATGTAATTGTTTGTTCTAGCTCTTTGCTAGTTTAATAAAATTTTGTCGTTTAAAAAAAATGCAAATAAGGATATCATCCGTTGTATGCCATAACAGGCCATCTTTTATTCTTAAAAACAATGGAATTTCATGTCTTCCGTAATATCCAGAGTCAAGTACACTAAAAACAATATAATTTTTTTCAACACTTGTTTCTAGTAACTCCAACTCCGAATATGAACTCGGTTGATCGTTAACAGGGCCGGCCTATGACATGTTCAGAATGTGCATGTGCATCCAAACAAGACCCAAAAAATTAGAGGGATCAAAATTTTTATAACATTTTTGCTAGTTTATGTTCAGTTGGCCCAAAACTTGCAAAACACGTTAGGTTAATTCAACACACAGGTCGCACATATAATGAAAGAGGAGCGGGAAAAAGATGAAATTTTGGGAAAAGAGAAAAAAAACGCTTCGACTTCTTCTTACGCATGGGTCGGGAGCAGGAATTAAATCTGCAACGGTTCTTCACTTCTTTCATCTTTCTCAAAATTCTGAAAGAAAGTTACAAGCATCCTACAATCTTTCTCAAAAATAAGAAAACACGTTCTTCACTTCTTTCTTCTTAAAAATCAGATTTTGGAAGTTTCAGATTTCATGTTGTGGATTTGTAGTTTCGAAATTAGAAGGAGAAGGTAGAGATAAAGGTATTTCCGGTTTTTTCCTTGTTCCTTAATTCTTTTTCTCCTGCTTAATTTTTTTTTTATTTCTAATGCTGAAGGAACAAGATTACAAGAATTGAGTTTTGAAAATCAGATTCAGAGGAACAAGATGAACACATTAGTTTCAAAAATCAGAAATCGGAAGGAATGAACAAGTTATGGAGGAATTCAATTTTTGAGTTTTGCAGGTACAAGCAAATCAAGTTCTATTTTTTTCGTTTATGATAAGTTTTGAACGTGCACATCAGTTTCTGTTCGTTTCTGATTAAGTTCTAAGGTGTAAATCAGTTTCTTTTTTCTTTCATTATGTATGACTCCGTGATTATAATCGAACTTGATAAATTTATAATAAGTTTCTGTTCGTTTCTGATTAAGTTCTAAGGTGTAAATCAGTTTCTTTTTTTTTCTTTTCTGAATTTTTAATTTTTTTTAATAGAAACATATCTAATTTGTTTTTTAATAGAAGCATATATGATTTTGATAACTTACGTCATCAAAATCGATATTATTTGGCATACAAAAATGATCATTTTTAGTGATATTACAGGAAGAACAGTTGATTATACAAAGGAATAAACCAAAAGGGGCTTTTTAATCAAACTCTATACAAATCTTCATGCAAGAAGAACTAACTAATGAAGCTCGAGATGAGGAAACTGACAAGAATATGTATACTTTTTAGGAAATACCGAATGAAATTTTAATTCAATGTATTTGCAATAGAAAATTAAAATTTATAATTTTTTTGCTTAAATTTTGAGATCTTTCAAAATTTAGGGCCTATTTTTTTGTTAAATCGCATAGGGTCTCCAAAATCTCGGGGCCGGCCTTGATCCTTAAAGAAAGTAGACCATAAATCGAGCCATCCCCAGACCCTCAGCAACGTAATACCATTCAAAAACACATGCTTATATCCTCTTCGACCGATCGACGAAGTGGATACAAGGTTAAGGGAAGTGTAATTCATTTGTAAGAAAGATTGGAAAATATATGAATTCAGTTATTGAAAAACCATCACACAAAACAATTAATTTTTAAGGGAACGGAATGAACCCACTTCAATGAATCCAATATTTTAGGTAGGAAATCTATCCACCATAAGATGCCTCATAAAGCTTATCGAGAAGCGGCCCACACCATCAACAATCCACTTCCATATGTTACTCGCCCTTGAAAATTGAACATCAACAATCAGATAGGACATATCTGAACATTAAGATACCTCCTTACATCTTTGAAAATTCCGTGCACAGTCCCACAAGAACTCCAAAGCCTAATCAGCCCATGTTTTGATCCAATTGATGATTAAATAATTTTTATTACAATCAATCACATAAAGATCCAAAAAAAAATCTTTCAATGTTAGCTACTACACCAGATGTTCTTCTAAAAGAAAGTGCAATCTCATGCACCCATAAGTATACAAAAGAGACTCTTAAGTGAACTTCCATGGTGTTCAAAATCCAAACCAATTTGAGAAATATTTAACCAAACATCTTTAATCTACTTCTTGCAGTCAATTTTACATCCATAAGTTTAAGATTATGAATAGCTTTTATGCAATAACACTAAAGGGAATCACACCCAACTTTTAATCTCCACAACAACTTAGCAAGAAGTGCCAGGTTTAAGGTGTCTAAACAATCAACTCCGAGATCACCTTTTTACTAAGGTGTAATATAATTATTATGTCCCAAGCAAACCAACAAATTTTCCTTTTTCCTCATCCCATGGCCATAGAAACTTCCTTCTAAGACAATTTAAGAGATGAATAATATTTGGGGAGCTCTAGAAAGAGAAAAATAATAAAGAGTAATACTATTTAAAAAGAGGCTGGAACATAGAAAAGAGAATTTGATCATGGATGTCGAGCTCTTGCTACTATCTGTAGGATAAGAGTCAACTTTTTTTTTCTCTCCAATTTGAAGTCTATGGTCTTATGATTGAAATTATTTATATAATGTTTCATGATTTAGTTCTAAATTATTTAAATGTAAATTTTCTTAATATGTTTTCTATTTAAAAGCAAGTTATGAAATCTATGAAACTAGTATAGTAAAAGTAGTTCAACATTGATGCAAATACATCTAAAAGTTTAGGTAAAATGTATTTATGGAATTATCTTCTTAGACATATAAATGAGAAATGTTATGAAATTTCCGGTTGATAGGATGTTGGAAATTATTTTACCACAAGTATTTAGATAAATGAAAATCTTGTTTATCAAGGTACATAACGAATGCATCATTGGTGCTGCAGATATCTATTCTAATTAGTTCACACTAATGGATCGTTCAGATTAATCATAATACATGGTAAGACAAACTTCGTTACCATCAAAAGGTATGAACATGTTTAGCTGAGTAAACATAATTCTATTCAAGGCGTTCAGAACTTCTATAAAACGAAGTTAGGAATCAACCGGGAAAAATAATGAGATAATCATATCCACCAAGTATACTGAGCATCTTAGTCAAAAGTTTAATTGTAATACATATTTTCCATTAATATATAATATAAACTTTATACATGTGCTATATTTGTTAAACCGTCGTCACATTCGATTTAAACAAATAAAACAATCACTGTTGGTTGCACCAAAAATATAGCACAAAGAAGCAGTGTCAATGCCTTTTTGCATCAGGCACATTTTAGTCAAGAAACAGAAAATATAGAAGGGGGGGGGGGGGTTAAATTAAACTAAAAACTAAAAACTGCAGTGAAAATAAATTAAACAAAAATCAATAACAAAAATGATTTCAGTTATGCTGCGGCCTTCCTAATCGTGCAACCAGTTCAGATCCGGTTGTGTAAGATGTGTTCTATCTAAGATGGTATTGAGAAAAACTAACAAGCTCTAGTATAATCTCTTTTACCTAAATTAGTTAATCAAAAAAAGTTCTTTGAATTAACCCTGATTTTTTACTGTTCAATTAAATAAGCTCTTAATTAAATCAGAAAAGCAGCTTTATGATCTGTGTAAAATTCCCAGTAATACCCAATACTTCTCAAAAGCTCGGAAGCGTAAATATATGATTTTTATAGTTTATATCAGAGTTAAATCCCAACACGGAACCATTCTGATACTTGTTACTTTTTACCAGTTGGCAAGAACAATTACACATTCTATTAACTGATTAGCTGGAATGATAAAACCCTAGCTAGGTGATCAGACTAACAAGAATTAAAATCAAACATTCATTAAGCTTAAAACTAAAAAATCTAGATAGAAAAACAAAAAGAAAAGCAGATCTGAAAACTAATCACATGAAAACTACTAGTCTATGCAGAACTGAAAACTAGGGTTTTAGGCAGACATGGTTAAAAACGAATCTAAACAAGTAAAGAGAAACATTAACCGGATAATCTTCTAAACTAAGTGTGTGAGATGATTCACAACCTTCAGATCTTCAGAAATCGCTGAAAGGTATCAGAAATCGCCTTCAGAAGTGATTTCATCGTCTGGAACCGTCTAACCTTTGAATCTGATAATGAGGGTCGTATTTATACTCAAGACAAAAGCTTCTGGAACAATTTAGCGAAAAAGGCGATCACAGATGTCAGATATGCGATCATAGTTTTTCATGTTTTTTCCAGATTTACCCTTAAATGATGTATGATGCTATTTTCGATATTTTTAGAACTTCGGACCATAAAAGCGACCGCAGAAAGGGAATTGCGATCGCATTTTTTTGAATTTCTTCCATGATTGTGTATGAATGAAGTACGAAGCCATTTCTGAAGTTTTTGGA
The DNA here is from genome assembly GCF_052849685.1 of Lactuca virosa. NCBI lineage: Eukaryota > Viridiplantae > Streptophyta > Magnoliopsida > Asterales > Asteraceae > Lactuca > Lactuca virosa. Next base: position 65,982,652 of record NC_136427.1, on the reverse strand, counting down.
GTTGCAGGATAAAAATGCAATTGCAGAAGCGCATTATGCGATTGCAGATTTGGTCTTTTTTTTTCTCAGATGGCCTCCAGATGACTTATTTCGGTCCTAGAAAACTTCGTTGCATTTATGCGATCGCAGAAAGGAGAATTGCGATCGTAGAAACTGATTTATGGCTCGTTTCCGAAGCGATTCTACAGTTTAAGCATCAATGTTATTCCTTAGAATACTTCTTCAGTTCCTGCTCCATTTAAGCTCCAAACATGCATCCAACAGCTCCCAAAGTACTGATCCACTTGATTTATCTGAAAATAACACAAAAATGCTAGCAGTACAGGAATTCTGATAAAATACATGAGCTGAACATTATTTAAAAAAATGACATGCAAATGTACAAAAATATGATGCTAAATGTTAATAAAAACTACCCTAACTGATGCATAAAATGGAATCTATCCAATCTCCACAAGCTTGAACCTTACTTGCCCTCAAGTAAGAAAAAGATTAAACATTGTAAACAAATGGAAAGATGTAGATGACCATAAAAATAATTTATAATAAAGAAAACTAAAAAAACTTGAACTAATAATACTTCACTCTTTTTTTTTTCACATGATCAGATTTCACAATGAGGAAGCTCCAATGAAATCACTACCTAGACAACAGTCTCAATACCTTTATTGCTTATTCAGAATTCATATTTAAGTCAAACCAAGCTTGAGAAAATAAGTTTTACAACAAATTAAATTTTTGAAAACAGTGTATTTTTTGAAAAATAATTTCACCAAAATTCTTTAATTAAAACTTAGCTTGACCAACCCCTTCTTTTTTCCGAACTCGTCCAGTGAACGCGGTAAGCTCCATTATGGACAAAAAATCCAAGCTTACCCCTATGATTCCACTATGAAACGATCAATCTCATTATACCACACATCTTCTTTGTCTTGATCAACTCTTCATATTTAAGTTGCTTGTTTATTGATTTCGACTTGAACTTGAACTGAATTTAACTTGGAATTTCAGATTTCTTCAAGTTTCTTGATGTACAATTTCTAACATATATGTTAATTGGGCATAGATTTCACTATGAGGCCCACCATATCTTCAATACTTCAAAAAAAAAAGATAATAAATTGTGTGGATATAACAAGAGTTCCCTCCCAACCTCAAAAGACGCAAAAACTATAGGGTTAAGTACTTCAAGGAAAGAAAAGGGTTATCCAATCTAGGTTCTTTTTAAGGCATTTAAGGAAATTATTTCTAAAACACTATTCGTTTTTTCATCCCACACTTCCATTGTAAAAAATATCCGACTCTTATGTTGGTTCATATTTCGAAAATATTTAAAGAACTTGAAAAGATAATTCTTAAAATTCATTGCAATGAGACTATTATTTTTGGTACCTATCACACTTCATCTTAAAAGAGCTATTGAATGTAACTAATATTCTCATCTCATGTAACTTTTATAATTTTTTGATTTTTTAAATGCAGAAATAAAAAATTAAAATAACTAAAAATAAAATCTTTTTGTGTTTTTTTTATGAATGTAGAAAAATAAAAAGGAAAATATATTTTGAACTTTTCGAATTTTTATATGCAAATGAAATGCAAAAATAAATAAATAAATAAATAAAATGCAAAAAGGAAAATAATATTTGAAAATTTTAACTTAAAAAAACTGAAATTTTAAATTTTTTAACAAAAAATGCAAATTTTCACACTAATCCCCTCCCCAAACTTAAAATGATGCATTGTCCTCAATGCTCAGAGAGGAATGAATAGCTCAATAAAGCATATAAAAGAAAAAAAGGTGCAATAAGAAAAGAATGTACCTGATAGATTTGTAGTAATTCTGGTTTGGAAGATGAATTTTGACGGAAAATCTTATTTCCCCAAGCTTGCTTGGAACCACGACCATCTCTTTATTGAAAGCATAAAAAACCTAAAAACTATTCTTCGGGTTGCCTCTCGGAAAGCTTCCCATTTTTAAAGTCGTTGGCTCGACTTTGCCCAACCAGATTTGTTAACTGGTGTGGTCGGGACTTCTCTGAAGCTCAACTCTCTTCCTTATCACTCCAGATCCCTTCATATATGGTAGAATTGGTGGATCTAGAACTTGTGCAACAAACTGGAAAGACTCCATATTGTCTTTAGATAAGTTTTTCAGATGATTAGATTTCTTTCTTTTGCTGATTTTCTTTTTTCTTTCGAACAATCTTCTATTTGAATTCTTCAGATTCTTTTCTTTTCAGATTTTTCTCTGATGTTTCCTTAGCAGAAATTAGTTTCTTTTCTAGTACCTTCTCAGCTGAAATCATCACTTTCTCCCCTGCTTCTTCCAAAACTTTGTTTCTTTTCATATTTTTATCTGATTCTTCCTCAGCAGATTTCAACTCCTCCTCCTGCCCAAGCTTATTTCTATTCAACTTCTTATCAGCAACTAACTTCTCTTCTTTTCCCCCAAGATTTCCTTTTTCCAGCTCTTCTGATGTGGCATATAACTTTCTATCTACAAATTGTCTTGTATAGAAACATTAGAAAACTCACAGCAGCCCTCAGATAAAGGAATGCTGGTACCCAGATAATTAACAGAAATATTATCAGAAGTATCATAATCATTCGTTTTAAAGTTCACCACATCCCCATCAAATTCCGTAGAAAGCGTACCAGCATAAACATCAATTTTCGTTTTAGCTGTTTTCAGAAAAGGTCTTTCCAAAATAATTGAGTTTGTATTTGATATGTCTAAATTACTGATGTCCAAAATATAAAAATCAGTGGGACAGATCATATTATTCACTTGGACAAGAGCATCCTCCAGTACACCTTTTGGGTGTACTGTCGAGTGATCAACCAACTGGATAATTGTCCCGGTGTTTTGTAAAGTTCCCATTTTTAATTTCTCAAAAACAAAAAAGGGAAGGACATTGACTGAAGCTACTAAGTCAAGCATGACATTTAGGTCACCCAATTTACAAGGAATCGAGAAAATCCCTGGATCCTTGCACTTTGGAGGTAAACCTTTTTGCAAAATGGCAGAAATATTTTCGTCAGTATTGATAATTTCATTAAATTTAATTTTTTTCTTTGAATTGCATAAATCTTCCAGAAACTTAGCATATCGAGGGATGTGTTGGATAACATCCAAAAGTGGGATATTTACCTCAACCATACGGAAATTTTCCATAATGTCTTCATCCTATCTTTCGCGCTTCGTATGTCTTAGTCTTGATAGAAATGGAGGTAGGGGCTTGTACTCGTTCAGATTCTGATTAGCTGGTTGTGGAGTTTCTGTTCTTTTATCTTCTTCAGCTTTTCTTCAACCAACACTTCTTCATATTCCTCAGGCTTTTCTATTTCTTTTACATCTTCTTCTCCAATCATAACTTCTTCATATTCTTCATCAGCTTCTTTTTTTGGTTCAGATACACTTGGGCCTTCACAATTTTCCCACTTCTCAAGAAAATAACACTCATATTGTGATTCAGATTATTCTCAGTATGCCTCGGTAGCTTTCCTTGAGATTCCAAACGACCCATAGAAATGGCAAGTTGAGACACTTGCTGTTCTAGATTCTTGATACTGGCTCTAGTTTCGTTCTGAAATGCATGGGTGCTCGTGGCAAGACTTTTTACAATGTCTTTTAAGGCCACACTGGAACTGCTGGTTTGTAGATTCGAAGGATGGTTCTAGAAATTTGGACTCAGATAATTTTGCTGATTCAGATTCAGAAAGTTCGGCTGAAAACTCAGTTGTTGATAATTTCGTTGCTGATGGAATCCGGGTGGCATCTGATATTGTTGTTTCTGCTAAAAATTATTCTGATAGCCTCTGACAGCTTTTACTGCAGCTTTATCCTCTTGTAGTAACAAACACATATATGTTGGATGTTCCGTCTTCAAGCAGATTTCATGTGGTTTCTTTGCATCTATTTTTTCTTTTGTCAAGAGCATAATAGCTTTTGTCAGTTCAGATAAACGGGCATCCATATGAGAATTGCTGACTTCTTTTGCTCCTCTTGGTTGATCTAGATACCACTCATCTTCGTTTCCAGAATGCTTTGACTCTATCGCCAGCTTCTCGATTAGCTCTCGGATTTAAGTTGGTGTCATATCACCTAAGGAACCACCACTGGAAATATTTATCAGACGCCTTTCCATGGGTGTTAGACCTTTACAGAAACAGTTGTAGAGCCGATAATCACTGATCCCATGTTGTGGTCACCGAACATGCAACTTTTTAAACCTCTCCCAGTAAGTATGTAAAGCTTCTCATTTTCTTTGTTTGATACCAATGATTTCTCTTCGGAGACTTGAAACTCGCATTTTTGGAAAATACTTCTCTAAAAACAGCTTCACGAGTTATGTCCATGTAGTGATCGAACCGGATCGGAGCTTGTATAACCATTCTCTCGTTGAGTCTTAAACTGAAAAGGGGAATGCTCTTAACTTTATCTGATCTTCTGTTACATCATGCAGCTTCATTCCTGAACAAACCACATGTAATTCCTTGAGGAATTTATGTGGGTCTTCGTATTCTAGACCTTGGAATAAGGGAAGAAGGTGTATCAGCCCAGATTTGAGTTCGAAGTTCTAGGGTTCTAGAAATGTGATATAGAGAAGCTGCTCATTGACTTCATGAGTGGCCCACTCACTGAGAGTCTTTTCTGCTTCTTCTCCGGCATCACTCATGGCTGATTTTTAGATTGGGTTTCAGAAGAGTCTGTTTGCTCGGATTTAACTGAGGATGGCGGGAGTAAGTTTTATAAGGGTTGGTAGAAGGTGAAGATGGGGGTACTTTCGGAAAAGACAAAAAAGTTGGGTCTGGTTCGTTTCACAAGGGACTACCTTATGGTGTGGAGATTTCTGGTAGTAAGGTGGATGATGATGAACCAAAGAAACCACCTGATTGTTTTTGTTCTGATGCTTCTTTGTTCAGTTTCCTTGCAGTTCTTTCAGTTTCTGGATCAAAAGCTAGAGGTGTACGTGAACGAAATTTTTTGGGCATAAAACTATTAGAAGGCACCGTGTCCCCGACAACGGCGCCAATTTGTTAAACCGTCATTGCACCCAATTTAAACAAATAAAATAATCATTGGTGGTTACACTAAAAATAGTACACAGGGAAGCATGGTCGAATTCTCAGGGACACAGCCTAATAGTGAATGCCTTTCTGCATCAGACACATTCTATTCAAGAAACATAAAATATAAAACATGGTTTTAAATTAAACTAATAACTAAAATCTGCAGTGAAAATAAATTAACGAAGATCAATAATAAAAACAATTTCAGTTCAGCTACGACTTTCCTAATCATGCAATCAGTTCAAATTTAGTTGTTTGAGATGTGTTCTATCTAAGCTGGTACTAAGAAAAACTAACAAGCTCTAATATAACCTCTTTTACCTAAATTAGTTAATCAAAACAAGCTCTTTGAATTAACCCAAAATTTTTACTATTCAAATAAATAAACTCTTAATTAAATGAGAAAAGCAGCTTTATGATCTGTGTAAAATTCCCAGCAATACCCAATACTTCTCACAAGCTCAGAAACATAAAGATATGATTTTTTATAGTTTATATCAGAGTTAAATCCCAACATGGAACCAATCTAATACTTGTTACTGTTTACCAGTTGACAAGGACAATTACAGATTCTATTAACTAATTAACTGGAATGATAAAATCCTAGCTAGGTGATCAAACTAACAAGAACTAAAATCAAACATTCATTAAGCTCGAAACTGAAAAATCTAGATAGAAACCCAAAAGGAATGTGTAGTTATTATAAGATATTGGTATGATTTTTGGTGTTGGGCATGAGGTCCCTTATTAAAACAAATTTGCTACAGGTTTTTGGTATTGACTTTTGAGTGGAGTTTTGAATGTGTAGTTCATTTCCTAAGAACAGGAAAAGTTGGGTGTCGGGAAATAGTGACACAGCCTCAGGACGGGTATGGTTCCCATGGTTTCACGCTTTCAGATTTTAATGTAGCATCATGGATCCATCTTTTGTGGATTCGTATGTTTTCACTTTTAGGGCATGAGTCCCGATAAGCAGATTTCCAAAGAGACGATTTTAGTTTAAGCTTTAAGTTTTGAATTTGGGTTTGAAAGCAATGACTTGCTTGAGTTTATACATTGACTATGGTGGTAAAGCTTGACACAAAAGTGAGTTTAATTTTTTTTAAATGAGGTTTAAAAATATGTTCGAAATTACTTACTGATTCAAAACCAATATAGCACATGATTCTTTGCCTTATGTATCTGGTGCTATGTACATGGGTAGAGAAGTGGAAGAGAAGAGTAAATATAATGAAGATGATGACAGGAACATAAAAGGTTGTAGAATCCTTTTCTCTTTTACTATAGATGTTGATATTGTTTTGCAACACCAAAAGCTATAAAATATGATAATTATTGAAAAGATTTTGGTAAAAGCATATTTTTGGAGCAATAGAAAATGGTGTTTAAAAAGTACGGTGTTTCAATTTAGTAACAAAGTCGTGTTTTAAGAGAATTAGAAATGGATTGACCTTCCTAGGCTTAAACTATGGAAAGGAAGAGGTGTGATTCCTTAGGTATGATTGAGTTTCGGATGGACTTGTATGTATAGAGTGGAATAATGAATAGGTAGAGGAAAAGGGGACTTTTATGTGTGTGTGTATTATAAGCATTTTGTTTAGGTCATGGTTCACGATCAAAGTATTACCGTCACCACGTTAGGCATTAAGATTAGAATTGTCGTTAACAACAATCAAGGGTATTATTCATGAAGTATAATTAGAGTCCGAATGAGAGTGATGGAATTATTACTAGTCTTATATGTATGGAATAGCTTGTAGTATGGTCGGGAGAGGATAGTTATGTGTATTATGAGAGTTTTTTCTGGGTCTATGACCATAATATTGTTATCACCATATTAGGTGAATATGGTAGAAAGCATGGCAGTGTTTGTTGGGTTTTTGTATACTACAACATCCTATGGTGCACATACAACCCTAAATACCTTGGATCTATGTTTTCACTAATTATACATGCAAATGGATTCCAAGGCACTAACCTATAACTAGCATGCAATTTGACATAAACAAATAGATACTAGTTAGAATAACATACCTCTTTGTTGTAGCTTGATTCCATGGAGCTTAAGAGCCTAGTGCCCCAAGTGTGACACCTCAAATGGTTCACACAACACCAACAACAACTTGGAATAACTTGAGAGAAAAGTCCTTATGCTCAAAATCGGCTAACCCTCACATGTGAATCATACTCTGAACAAATCAATGACGCGTCCATTAGATAAGGGATCATATAGCCCTCACATGTGAATCCTCTCGTAATGACTATGCACAAAGTCACAAAGACTTGTCAACAAACATTACAGAGTATTCTAATGGAGATCAATTCCATGGAAACGAAGTCTCACATTCAAAGTACATTCCTTTGAACATCCTTCTTGCATTAAGGTTTCTAATCTTACACAGATTTAATGGATAACTTCCACCTATGGAAACATTTCCAGATTCCCATTCTGACTATCACTTCTGAATAACAATTGCCTCCTTTCAGAATATGTCAATATGGTCCTTTCCAAAAATTTACACCATACTTCCAACTGTCCATGAGCAACCAATCTTTGGTAAACCACAGATTGTCCTCAACAATTGCTTAATCATTTAAGTCATATCCAATTCTAGACCTTTTCCGTCTTAATGCCCTAGGCATTTGGAAAATTTAGAACGGATGAATATTATAGCACATGTAATCGATCCAATACCCGAAGCATATTGAACACGATTCATGATGTTTAACATAAAGACATGATCCTAGACCAATCTTTTGCTACAATATTTTAATTTGCCATGTTTTCATAATTCGACTATGAAGAGGGATGCCGTAATCATAATCGATTTTTTTGAGAACGCAATATATATAGAATTTTCTTATGTTGAACCATTCCAACATAAAATTCATATATATATATATCCTTGACTACAGATGATTAAAATCTCAATCTAAGCTTTTAGAATTGAAATGAAGTATAATTTTCTCTCCCTTAATTATAGTAAAACAACTTTTCAACCCTTGCAGCTTTGTAAATTGAAACTTTTGTTTTCTATAATTAACATTGCAAAACTCAACATAATAATCATGCTCCCACTAACATGATAATTATTAGCATAACACTTATGCTCCCACTAGCTTTGACATGTATCCAGACATCAGCTGGACTTCTAGAAATCAATACTTTATTAACTTTCTTACCAAAGTTCAGATTTCTGATACGAGATGCTTTGATAAGACTTTATCAAAATCATACACCTTTCCTTAAATAGCTCACATGTGTGTCTAAACAATTTTTAGAACTATGAAAAGGGATGCCGTAATCATAGTCTCAGTTGTTTATACATTTTCCATTTCTCACAAGTCCATGTTAGTGTGCCGGTTAACCACACACGCTCCACTAACGACTTTGAGAATGCAAATATCACAATTGCTATCTACTTAAAATCTACTTAGTGAAAGCATTTCTTCACCATCATTTTCATGAATCGAAGAGAAATCTTATGACACTTATATTTCTATGGTGTATGTGTTCCTATCCATGTGAACTTGTCATAACCGCAAGAGGAGGTTAGTGACAAATCCAAACTCATATGGATTGAACTCGTTTCAATCTTAACTTCTTGCCACTTGGCAGCACAAGGGCCTACCATTGCTTCCAAGTGGTTATGCAAACAACCGATAACTCACAGAACTCACATGCATAGTCAACTTTTAACTAGAATGGGCACAAAAATAAGAATATGTCAACACGATATGTTATAAACCTCAAGTCGTGTGCTAGTGATAAACAACAGGTTTTTGTTCTTGATTAGTTCTTGAAAATTTTCAAGATCTTTAAGACTCCCACCGACCTCTTGACATATAAGATTCTCTTGTCAAGAACCATTCCTTGACAAAGCAAATATTCAAGAGTTAGTGCGGATTCTTATCAAGACAAGCATTTCACACAATTGGCCTTAGTTGGTCTTTGTTTTATCCAAAACATCACAACTTACCAATTTCAAATGTACAAAAGTAAGAAAACATTTTACTTTACATTTGACAAGTGTTATAAACCTTCTACGGATTATGTCACTCAAGTTACAATCTTGGAGTATGACTCTAAGAATCAATTTTTGGAACGAAGTATGACTTATCCTTTTGATTTAACCAATTCAACAATTCACGATTCCTCTTATTAGTCAAAAAAATGCACTAAGATGTCCTTAGAGAATCAATTATGATATGGTTTCATAACCACTAAGATAATCATAAAACAAGATACTCAAGTACTCTCCCATCTTTTCAGATTGGAGAAACTTTTATCTTTCTGCCTAATTTGATTCTTCTTGTTCGTTCTGCCTTACATTGAAACTTTTCCAATGTTTCAGAATTACACTTAAACTTGTAAGTATAACCATATTCACTAAACTTTAGTAAATCATGACGAATAGTATTATCGATCTTTGTGGTGGACCCTTGACCAGTGCACAAGAATGTGTACTCGATCCCTTAGTCCTTCACTTGACTCACTACTAGAAAAACAGCCTTTTACGACGCGCAATGCGTGTTGTAAAACGCTCAGACGACGCGCAAATGCGTGTCAAGGAAGGCCCTGTCATAACGAGAGACGACACGCTTTTGCGCGTCGTCTATTTACAAAGCGCATTTACGACGCACATTTATGACACACATTTACGACGCGCAGTTATGACACGCAATGCATATCAAGGAAGGCCCTGTTATAAAGGAAGACGACATGCATTTGCGTGTCGTAACCTTACGACGCGCGTTTAGGACACGTATTGCGTATCATTAAAGCTCCTGTCATAAATGAAGATGACACGTATTTGCGTGTCATAATTTTAAATGTTATATATATATATATATATATATATATATATATATATATATACATATATATATATATATATATATTTGATAGAATTACTAATTTTCAAATTAAACAACAGATTGAAATTATCATAATACAAAATAAAATACCATACATAAGAATGATAATTCATTTCAAAAAAATATAACATGTCAAACAAGTTACCTAACATTACATGTCAAACAACACTACATGTCAACACTAATAACACTTTAAAACATGCTTTTTCTGCATTTGGAGCACCCACTATTCCTATATCAACAACCAACTTTAGGTCCAATTCCAACCACCTGTAAAAGAACAACATTGTAAAAGAACAACATTAGAAGATCTCAACATTTGCTTCTCCACTTAACCTCTTTAAAAAGATTCTCCACTTAACTATCAAAAAGAGAATTGGTTTGTAGAGGAAAGGGCTGCAAGGAGATTGTGGATTCATTATTCATTAAAGAAACAAACATATTGTTACCTTTGATCTCCACTTAACCTCTTTAAAAAGCTTCTTTTTTAGATTTTACAAGTGTGTGTATATGGTGAGAGTTGACCATAAACCTGAACCATTATAGGATTAGGACCTGATGGAGATATATAAACAGCTGGCCCAACGTTTACAGAAGATTCAGCTTGAAATGTTGACCATAATCAGTTCAATTGTACATGACTAAATGACAATACTTATATATAACGATTGCAGTGAAAAGAAAAAAAAAACATACGGGAGACTCTCCAATATGCAATGTGAGCACCTGATGTGGTCACTTTGTGGTGAAAATGTCGGGTTTTCCTTTTGGTAATATGCAGTTTGTGCTGCTTTTGTTAGTTCCCTAGGCAAGTTCTTGACAAACCATTGGCAATAAATATCCGAGAAAGAAGATGTCTGCAATCTTGAGATATATGAACATAGTCTGGGATCTTGTATTGAACAACTATTATTCGCTGAGTAAAAAAAGAAAGTCAAAGGTCAAAGTCTGTCATGACTCAAGAAGAAAAAACCTTATGCTAAAGAAAGTAAAATAAACTAACATGAATTGTCTTCCTAAAATTTTTAGGATCTTCTTGATCTTCAAAAGGGTATGCTCCCACCAGCATCACGTAAAGTGTCACTCCACAAGACCAAACATCTGTTGTCTAAACACCACAAATCCAAAGTTTGCAAACCCCAATTATACACACAGATGCTAAAGAGAACATATGAGAGTGAAGATTCTTTACCTTTCCATCATATTCTCTACGAGAAAGAACCTCAGGAGCAATGTATGCAAGGGTTCCCAGTGTGGATTTGGGTCTGGACTCTGGAGTGCAGGAGCAATGAATGTATAAACAACAACTGAAACCATTAGCATCTGGTTAAGCCTAACCATGGATACTTGATGAATTGAATACCTTTGAGTAGCCAAAATCACAAATTTTCAGCCGTGGTGCAGGGCTTCCATCTAAAAGAGTGTTTTCAAGCTTCAAATACAATTGTATACTTGTATTGTCAGTTTACCATGAAATGGCAGTAGTGAACTCCTGATATAAGCTGCTGGAAGAAAAGTATCTAGCCTACAATATTGACAGATAATATCAATAAAGTGATGAAGGTAAAAGAAATATGTTTTCACTTGAAGGAAGTAAAAGACAGTTGATGTGATGTTATTAATATCTTATATATTTATATATTAATTAATTTTCTTATGACAAATTAGCACAACAAGTTTGGAATAAATTAAAAACAGGGAGCAAACCATAAATCTTATGAAGTATCCAGTACAGATACACACTTGATAAGATTGACAGATGTTTCTTATGAAGTATCCATAATACGAGTGTTTCCTTTTCACTTAATGCAAAAAGAATGACTTAATAGAAGAAAAAGTAAGGAATGATAAAAAACAAATAAATAATAAATAATAATACCTCTCAAACATGATGCTACACTTCCATTAGCCATATAGGGGTAAACAAGTAATCTTTCAGTTGGTGTCATACAAAAGCCCCTTAATCGAAGGATATTTCTGTGTACATCCATACTAATCATCTCAACTTCTGTTTGAAACAGGAGCTCGACACTTGGCGTCCTCTCTTCTTTCAATCTTTTTACAGCAACGAGGGACCCGTCTGCTAATCGCCCTTTTAAGACTTTTCCAAATCTGCCCCTACCCAATATGTTTTTATTGCTGAAACTATTCGTTGCCACTTGTAATTCTGTTAAAGAAAATCTTTTAAGTTCTCCTAAATGAACTTCTGGATCTTCTTCAGCTGTACACACATGTTTTCAAGTCAATTAATTTAATATGTTTTTTTAACCATTTGAAGAAAAAAAAAACTTTTTTTAATGACTAACCAGGAAAATCAAAGAAAAACTCTTGAGGCTTTAGACGTTGCCACCATGCAAATGAAATTGCAGGGGCGGCAAACAGCAGTGCCGCCCTAGCCACCACCTATCCTGTTATAGCTCTGGTCACCGGGGTGCCCGGTGACTGGGCACAAAGATCCACGTTGTTAGCAAAACTAAGAGTTTGACATTAATCTTGTATCAGTTATATTCTTGAATAAAAAAAATGAAATAAGAATAATATTATTTTATTAGCAAACATGATTGGTGTAAATAGTGAAAAAAAAATCCATTGTCTGGAGCTGATCCTGACAGACGATTATTTGATAAATCCCTAAAATGACAAATTAAAAAATGAGAAATAGCACAGAAAAATGCAATCTGAATGATAAAATTATAATGAAAAATAGCACAAAAACATCTTGTTTATTGTGAAAAACTAAGTCTAGTGATTACCTTCATGCTGAAATCAAGAACTACAAAGCTCTTGTCATTTTCAGCCAACTTCTTGAATCTTGTGGAAAGCAACTTATCGAACTTCTTAACAAATACAGAAAAGGAATCCATGGAGAAAGGACCAGAGAGAAGGCGTCTGATTCTTTTATGACTCTCGACTCGAACAGAAAGTAAGCTTTTCTTTCCAACAACATTCGCCATTGATTTAATGTAGCCTTTGTTAATCAATTGAAAGTCTTTTGTCAAAATTGTTTTTGCTCCCACAACACTTGGAACAAACACATGGACTTTCCCAAACAGCCTTGTCTTGAACCACTTCCCATAGCTTCATACATATTTCCATCATTTCAAGTAAAGATCAGTCAACTTACTAGCTAGCAAACCTGTGTTCATGACTCCAACAAGAAAATAACAAATAATTGACTTAAAACTCGATCGTCTTGTAGAAAAGCCATATGCTTGTAAAATACCAAACTAAGCATCATATTTGCAAGAAAAAACGGTTATTCATCATGTCTTTCAACTATAAAATCATTAAGCTCAGTTAGCTGTATTATTTCTGGTAAAAATCCATGACTTTTCCAAGAATAATGGTATTCTTCTGGGGATTTTATAATATGATCATTTAAAAAACTTATAACCAACACGATGGTTACATAAATCACTTAGTTCTTGCTGATTAGATGTTTTCAGGATCAGGCCTATTGTTTTCTAAGTTGGCTTATTGCTTAGATGGATGAAGAATAGCATGAAATTAACAAGTACATGTCATGAGAAAATGATTACTGAAGTCTATGAAGACGAACAAAATCATAGCATCCTTTGGTACTATTAATAGCCGAAAGAAGGAAAATGTTTCGCCAACCAGTGGAAGATCAAGGCGTCCAGGGATGTATTTATGACAAATAAATTATTATTAATTAGTTTTTCATATAAATTGTCATACTCACATTGTAACCCATGTCTCTAAAGTATTCGACTATGGTAATTCCTGAAAGTAACATTAAATTAATTAGAATCATAAACACCAAATCTGTTACTTTAAGAATTCATTTTACCTGTATAAATTGAAGCCTCATGAGCAGAAACATGCATGTTACAAGTGTTGGCCACAAGTGTTGTACGTTTCATCATAGACTCTTCACGCCCATTAGGTAATGTCATTGTCAATTAAGGAAAGTCCATCAGAACCTGCACAGTTTGTATAAATAATAAAAATTGTTAACATCAGGTAATGTCATTGTCAAGTGTTATTACTCCCTACAAAAAGTTGAATGATTTAATAATCGAGTGGTTTTAGGAAGACAATGATTTGATTACTGACCAACAACAACATTAGTCTGCTTAGGGACATAAATACATGGTTGACACTAGGAGTACCTTGCATCCCATGTCCTACAACTACCATTATCAGATGACCTGCATATGTCATATCCAAAGCATATCTCAAATATATTTATTTAATTGATATAAACACAAAAACAATTAAGAGAGACAGAGGCACTTTTGATAAAAGCTAGAAAACAGAACTATGCCTTGGATAAACGTAATGGCAGAAACAACACATACATGTCCCTTCAAAATAGAAATAGGCATCCCATCTTCACGATTTATATACATATCATGCCTACACTTTTACCAGAATAAAGATATTCAACTGCATCAGCAACAAATTGTACACCCACAAAGATTTTAGGGTTTATTGCAACCTGATAATTTGACAAAAAAAAAATCTATAAAAAATGGACTTTTTCAAGAAAGATGTTGAAAAAGTTATAAAAAAATGAAACCTTTAGCCTTCCCACAGAGAAAAGATAAACCAAATTATCAAGATGTTGTTGCCACAAGCGAGGGTATTGCACGATCTAAAGTAGAATCAAACATATCGAATATTAAGGGGAAATGAAAAAAAGACTCCTTGAAACGAGTCACAAAAAATAGAGAACTGTAAGATCCATTCACTATACTCTAAACAAACACATCAGGCTTCATGTACCTAATCAACTTAAGAACACCATGTTGAGGATTGCTCTCCAGAACTCTGTGAGGAAGATGAGAGATTAGGGAAATCACGAAGTTCACACCTTTGAGCCCTAGAAATTGCATTGGTTACGTGAACGATGGTCACCCTAGGAGTAAGAACCCATTGCATTTCTTTTTCCCTAATTTCCACCTTTCTTAGCTCACACCCAAATGCATAAAATTTAGGGCATGCATTTTTTCATCTTCTTTGTCGGTTTTGGCGGTGAGGGTTGGAGGCGGTGGATGTGGATGAGGGATGTGTAGACGGAGGCATGGATGGAAAGGAGATATCAGAGAACAAAATAGAGAGATAAGAGGGGAGAGAAGAGAGTCGACTTTTTTACTTTCTTGTTCCCCTCCTCCCTACTTTCCTATTCCGATGATACCTATGAAATGTTCTCTATGTCCTTAAGTTTGTCGGAGAAGGGAAGAAGTGAGCCTGATGTTGTCGATCAGCGACAGATCGATTGTAGAGAAAACATAATGAGTGAGCGAGTGTTTCGAGTGTTCTTAAAAAAAAGCCCTAGAAATTAATACTCCCTGCGATTTTGTGATAGGAAACGCACGTTTGAGTTGAAATTATAAAGCGACATTTGTAGAGGACACACAATTAAGATAAAAGCGCCCTCCGTGTTTGTAATTTTTTTTGTTGGACACTAATTTTAGGACACACATAAATACGTGTCTTCTATCCTTGAAATTTTTGAAATCTGACATTATTTTTAGGGCACGCAAGAAGTGCGTATCGTAAATCGGTGTGTGTCATTGTTTGCGCGTCATTAAAGGGCTTTTTTCTAGTAGTGACTCACATATACATGTGATCAAGGAATTAGTCTTAATTTGCCAAAGATGAAAAATCCTCATTCATCATACAATACAAGTTGCATGATTCCAAGTTTCTATCCAACTGAAACTTGGGTGATGAAAATCTTTCCTTATTTGGTAAATTATGACACTACAACAAACGACAGAATCAAATCCCTTTTCCAATATTGCTATCAATGGAATCATATGAACAACAATTTTTCACAAATGCCATTGTAAGGATATTTAAAATAAATAAAATTAAAACTTTATTTTTTATTTTAAAACTTGCGGAAAAACTTATCCTTACAATACAAATTCATATGAAAACTATGTTGTTATCTATTCCTAAGAAATCTATCACAACTCTTAAGCAGCAGCTCAAAATTCTGATCACCGAACCATGTGATCGAAATCCATCTTCGCGATCAGAATCAGCATACTCTTCCTTTATGCTTCCTTTCTTTGATTCTACAAAACATCAAAATGTGACCTAGTCACATCATGTAATAAGAATCTCAAAAAGGAACTTATTAGAGTCAGATAATGGACCTTACCTGAAGTAGAGTCAAACTTTTTGACTTTACCATCCTTATGAAGCTTCAGGTAAATAGGGCAGCTTCGCAACCAATGCCCCTTCCTTTGGCAATAGAAACATATGGACTCTTTGGGAATGGTACACGAGACTATCTCAGACTTAGCCTTTCTCTTTACCATTTGGTCAACCGAGTTGACTATGGCCGATCCCTTTCCATTGGGAAGAGAAAGCTTGTCTGGATTTCCAATGTTACCATTGTCAATGTCCATGGAAGTTTGGGAAGTTGATCTTCCAATCAAATTTTCTTTACCAGTGCTCCAAATCATTGCTGATTCAGCAGCATCAAGCAAATAGGTAAGATCATTAAGGGTCATGTCATGGTCTGTCTTGTAGTAGTCCTAAAGGAACTCACTATGTGACTTAGAAAGTGATTGAAGAACCTAGACAACAACCAACCTCCTCAAGACCTTGACACCTAACTCTCCCGGCTTGTCAATATGTGACTTTATCTCCAATATGTGAGCACACATAGACTTTGCTTGCCAATAGGGCTTGAGTGACCTTGAATTTTTCAAAAACTTGTGGGTTAGGGAGAATAATTGAAGCAGGTGGAGGATTTGAAGTATGATTTCCATGATCCAACCACGGGACATAATCTTCATTAGGAAAGCTTGTTCCAAGAGATTTGGGAAGATCATAGTTGTCTTAACTAGACATCTATGCGGGAGAAATTCAAGTTTAGTTGATTTAAGTCCTTAATATAACACCCAATATGAAATATTAAGGCTAGGACCCAACACAACATTTTATAACTTGGAAGAGGGATGCCGTAATCCAAGCTATAAAATATTTGAAGGTAGGCGAATGACGATTCACCAATTTCCACCATGAAAAACGAAATAGGAATTAGGTTTTAGTTGGTTTGAAACTCCTAGATCTTTTGAGATTCATTGAACTTTTTAATGGCATGTTTAAATCTCGATTGTGCCCTCTCAAGTTTGTGACTTGGATGTCGAGGATCACAAACAAGGTGTGAATAACCATGCAAATATACTTGGTACCCTTAATATTTATCACCTAATGGATGTGCCGGTTAACCACACGCGCTCCACCGATCTATGATAAACCTTAAGCCACCCTTTGCCAACCTTGTTAAATCCAAGTTAGTGTGTCGGTTAACCACACACGTTCCACTAACGACTTAAGCAAGGTACAAAGTATAATTTCATGGGTTAGCACCAAATTCACATTTTCCTAAGTAACTAAGATTGGGAATTTATATGTGTTTAGTTACTTAGTATTTATCATTATACTTTTAATGAAGGGAGAATTAACGTCGTGTCAAACCCGTTCGACTAACGACCCTTCACCAGTCAAGGAAGTGGTGGGTGAGAGTGGACACCCATTAAACTGCCATTTTCTAGGCAGTAGCCTTATACCGCCTTATAGACCGGCTTCGTGAATGAGGCCTACTAACGGTAAGACTGACTTTGTTCTTATATATATATATATATATATATATATATATATATATATATATATATATATATATATATAACTATTAACTATTAATATTATAATAGTATAAGGGTTGAATTTTAACTTTTAAAGTTCTATGGGTCTAACTTGGAATTAAATTATTGATGGGGGGAAACTTTACAATTTCCAAAACTTGAGGGCAAGTTTTGAACAATTCAAAAAACTTTTGGTTTCCATAACTTATGAGTTTAAAGTAGTTTTAATGGAAAAACTCTTCAAGTTCCATAACTTGAGGACAAGTTATGGAAGACTTTAAAACATTTAAAAATGAGACTCTTCATTTTTCATAACTTATGGAAATCTTATGAGTTTTAAAAAATCATAAATGTGACTTTTCATATAACTTGAGGACAAGTTACAAAAACACATTTTAGGAACAACTTTTAGATTAATTTGGATCGAAAACAAATTATCACATAACTTTTCTATTAATCTAAACTAACTCATAAGAACAAGATAATTCAACTCATCAATCTTCAAGAAATTAGCATGAACACATAAACTAATACAAATCTTGAAATTATGACAATTATCTATTGAATTGGATAAGCATGAACATTACTACATAAAAAACAGGTTTATAGGTTCAAAAATAGCTTGGGGTAATGTTCCTAGTCCAATTCCAGCCAAAAAACTCGAAGATATGCTATCAGGGGGTCCAACTTGCCGAGTGAATGAACAAACTCGACGAGTTGGATGAGTTTGAACATGGACTCGTCGAGTCCCTTAATGGACTCGTCGAGTCCCCTGTCCAGACAGCAAAAAACTTTGATTTTCAGCCTTTTGCATCAAGTATAATTGAAAACAAGCCTTGGCTTTGATACCACTGAAGAGTTTTAGTATACTACAACATCCTATGGTGCACATACAACCCTAAATACCTTGGATCTATGTTTTCACTAATTATACATGCAAATGGATTCCAAGGCATTAACCTATAACTAGCATGCAATTTGACATAAACAAATAGATACTAGTTAGAATAACATACCTCTTTGTTGTAGCTTGATTCCATGGAGCTTAAGAGCCTAGTGCCCCAAGTGTGACACCTCAAATGGTTCACACAACACCAACAACAACTTGGAATAATTTGAGAGAAAAGTCCTTATGCTCAAAATCGGCTTGCCCTCACATATGAATCCTTAGCCATGATTTTCTTGAGCTATAGGGTCTTTATATATTGTGGCTATTAGGGTTACACCATGTAACTCATGTCTTTCCATATTCTTCATGCTCCATGGGTTAAAACCTCCATGGAGTATCCATGGGTTACACCATGGGTTTAGCCCAACATGAAGAACTATGGATCATAAGCCCACATATATAAGAATGAATGATTTACACAATCAATCCCCATATATTTAATTAGTGTCTTTTGATCACATAATTAATTCCAAATTAATTCTTGATCAATACTAATTAAATAATATGATTTCATATTAATATATTAGAACTTATAATATATTAATAAATCATATATATCCTTTTCTCACAAAAGTCTATCCAAATCATTCCGATGCCAGGCAACCCAAATGGACCATGCCAAATCGGGTCAAATACATACCAATTATAGTTATGGACTTAGACAGTAATCCAATAGTGTTCAGACTGACAATGTACATTGGCTCAATTAGGTGCTTTACGATCTTGAGGGGGGGGGGGTGTTGAGAGTTTTAGGATAGTTTCCTAATTCTTATTTGCCTTACCTTCCTTAATGTGGTGAAATAAATGAAAGTTTTACTATATTCAGGAAAATGTCTGGAACACCAGCAAATAACGAATGGGGCGGAGCAGTTGATAATCAAAATGCGCAAGGGGGTGTGTCCCTTTCATCTTACAGACCCGAACGAATGATCGTCAACCATGGGTGCAACAGACTCGTAGTGAGCGTGGCTATCTAGCACAGAGCGAGCGCAATGTAGGGAGCGCAATCTAGGGATGAACATATAGTTTAGTTACTGAGGAGGGGTAAGTTACTGAGGAGCTTTCTAAGAGATGAACAGATAGTTTAGCAAGACTTCTACCTGTAGAAGGTGATGCTGAGGGGGAAGTTACTGAGGAGCTTTCCAAGAGATGCACGGTGCGCAGTAAGCCAGTTTTGAGGGAGCCGATTACGAGGGAATTGTTTGGAGGGGCTGCAGTCCGCCAAGGTAACACCTTTAAAGATTTCATTGATTTCAAGCCATCGAAGTATCATGGGGGTGAGAAAGCTTTTGAGTGCTTAAACTAGATTATGAAGATGGAACAAACCTTTCGGTCAGGTGACTTTACTGAGATCTAGAAGGTTAACTATGCTGTGAGGATGATCGAGGATGAGGCGTTATGGTGGTTGGATACGATTGACATAAGAGTTAATGATGTTTCATGGGATGCTATAACTTGGGCATTATTCAACAAGAAGGTAGAAGAATGTTTCTGTAATGAAGGCAGCAAACAGGAAATTGAAATGGAGTTCTTGGCACTGAAGAAAGGAAATATAACTAGCCCAATACAACACAACTTTCACTAAGAATGCGCAGTTCTCCATATATTATTGCTCTATTGAAGAGAAGATTGTAAAACACTATGCTGAGAGGTTACCCTATGAGCACCAGGCTATGGTTAGGTTGGAGGCTACTTTAATTGAAGCTATGGATGATGCATGTAAAATTGATAAAGATATCACGGTTCATGTGACAACTCGAACCTTTTTCCATTTCCGTTATACAAATTCCATTAATAAAATTTGGATTTTAATTGAGTCCCGTCGAATTCCTTTGGCTTGGAAAGTCATTTTGTTATATAATTGAGCTTCATATATGAGTCGGGACCAAAACTACGCGAAATTTCGAGTTTTACATCGATAAAAACAACCATTCTCGGCCGGACTTGGGTTCACGGCCGTCCACCCGTGTACGGCCGTACACTGGTTTACGGCCCACGTCGGGTGGACCCCACCACCGACCACAAAAACCTCTATAAAGACGAGACCCTACCCCCTCATTTACACTTTTCTGGCCGAACAACCTCTACTTCTCTATCTAGACTCTCAACCGTACACTCTTAAAGAACCTTTATTCTTCCGTAAAACATCGAAAAAAGACCATTGGGGGTTCATTTCGGAGCATCTAGGACACGTATTCATCGATTCCAGCACTCTTGTTCTTGAGTGTACGACTGTATTCCTTCAAGTTCGTTGACCGTACACTCATTCACGGCCGTACACCTTCAAAGGCCGTACACCCTTCAACGCAATCTACGGTCGTACACGGTTCACGGCCGTACACTACCTTTTCACGGCCGCACACACTCCTTAAGTGTTACATTAGGCTAAAAACCGCTTTCCTCGATTCAATCAAGTCCCGATAACATTCCTTAACCGAAAACAAGTGTTTTCCAACACTTTATTTAATGAAATCGCTAATTTAGATACATATATGTATTTAATTGTTATTAGGATTCCGTTAAGTGCCATGTACAACAACTCGAGGGTTTTCGTTTCCAGATCATTGGTTCGACGCTTGCACACAATTAATGGTGAGTTCATACCCCTATATTTTCCGAGTTTTTAATGTTTTTCAGGGGGGGAATACAAGTAAAAGCACAAGTAATCTTGTGTTCGAAAATATTATGTTGTTTAATATATTTTCCATCATTAGTATACATCGAATGTAGAAATCAGTTTTACAAAACGTGTTAGGATACAAACCTTGCAAAAGCAGTTTTCTGAACTAAGGAAACCAACTTATGAATTATGATATCAAATATATTATTTTATAAGGATTCATGTTAATAACAAAAAAGGGTTTTCATAGTATTATTCGTGGATTTGTTGAGAGAACCAACAGTGTGAGACACATCTTCCGAGAAGTCTACCCCTTATAGCCAGAGTCTCTTGGAGGGAGAGCGTGAGTTTGTGTATAGATCTATGCGGGAGTGACAATCCCGCACCCTGACTATTAGCTACAGTCAACCGAGGGTGACAAACGTCATTCAGTTCGCGACGTCCGAAGTACGTCGTAATGTTTATTGTCCATAGTATGGTTATAAGAACTCACAGGTGAAACAACGACTCGTCCACGTAATAATGTACTTAAAAATCAGTCAACAGGGTTAGTAACTATGTGATGACTTAGTATGTACATTAGGGGGATATGAAATTAACATCCGACTTACAGTGGGATGTGTGATTTCCGCCTCATTTCCTGTTCCTTGTTTGGTTGTGGGCTTAGGGGCATAATCACCCAATCGACTGTTCGTTCGATCCAGATTTCTATAACTCGTATGTACTAAGTGATCATAGGAGGGTATTAACAACACTTTCGGTATACAGAATAACACGTTTTCAACCAGTCTTATTTATGTAATAAGACTAATATACATTACTAGAGGTAGCCAGGGTTTTCAAAAAGAACAATGCTTAAACAATATAAGTATGGTAGATACTTGTACTTTTCGATTTAGAACGGATAATTCAATAACTTACACTTAGGGAAAATATAGGATTTTCCAGAGTAAACATCAGTGTTTTATAAATAGTTGGTTTATTATTCAACTAACGAATATTCATATTAATTCCATGACTCCTTAGTTTATGCATCCGGGTTACGTATGAAGAATACCCGATAGACTGTGAAATGTGTGGTTTCCGCCTCATTCCCTGTTCCTTGTTTAGTTGTGGGTTTAGGGAAAATCCACACAATTAACTGTTTATTCGATATTGGTTTATGCGTAACTAGTATGAACTAAGAAGTCATAGAAGGAATGGGTTAATCATGCTTTTCATAAGAAAATATTGGATTTTCTTGAGGAACACTTTCAACAGATATCAAAGGACCAATACAGTTAACTTTGTAAGTATCTAGTGAATACTTCATGATTATGTATAAGAGGATCTGACAATCAGTGGAATGTGTGGCTTCCGCCTTACTTCCTGTTCCTTGTTTGGTTGTGGACTTGGGGTAGACCCACACAATCGATTGCTTGTTCGATCTGGATTGTATATGATTTGTATACACTAAGTGCTCGCGGGAGGAACTGGTAAGAATCAATTTTACTTAAGGTTTATACATTCATTACATCAGAAAATATAAGTTTTTCTGGAGAAAGATAACGCACTTTTCAAAAGAAAAAATAACAGTTTTTCTAAAACAAAATGCTTATGAACTCACCATCTTTATGCTGATACTCTTTCAAAACCTACTTGTATTCTCAGGACATTAGTAGACAGGTACACGCCCGGATGCAAGAAGACGGAGCATAGTAGCTTCGAGTCTTTACTTATATTTACTTTTGGAGTTAATCATGTATGATTCAAATGTAATGTAAACACTATACTATTAATACAATGGTTGTTGTTGCTTTGGTTACTATTATTCAATTGTTGTGATACTGTGAATGACGTCCTCCGCCCCCGAACGTTTCCGCCATTTCGGTTTGGAGGTGTGACAGATTGGTATCAGAGCATTGTTTATAGTGAACTTAGTATATCAACCAGTAAAAGATATACAACTATAAATAACAATGGGGTCGGAGTGCTCTGACTAAAAGTATAATTTTAAAATATAAGTATTTTACGAGAAGTATACAAATAAACATATATACTAAGAACAAGTATCACAATAAGAACAAATAAGAACAAAACGAATGAAAGTATTTAGATGTTGGACACTACAGTCAAACCTAAGCAGTTATGTAATCATATCTGGAATAAATATAACCTAATCAACTATATTTATTCGAGATACGACCAACATGTGTTTGGGAGTGATGGTGGTGTCGCAACGAGTCTAAAACTTACATAACTCTATATATACAAAGTATCCCTAGAATAAAACATAAAGATAAAATACTATAGGAGTATTTTAGGCACTATAACAAACTTATATGAGAACTAAAAGACCTTGACTGGCAGGTCTATAGCTATGAAGTGCATGCTTCCAGGGTTATATATAACTGGGATCTTATAGATTTAGAAATTGGTGGTCTTCGCTCTATTACCTGTTCCTTGTTTGGTTGTGGTTTTAGAGTAGGATCACCTATTCGAAGGTCTATTGGATCTCGGTTATGTACAGCTTGCATGCACTGCTTGACTATAGAAGGACCCAGTTTGGATCATCAATAACTATAGAAGAAATGTTCTACTTAATCTCGTAAGATTCTTTAGACATCCCCATTCTCGCGCGAACAACCTAGAGATAGATAGCCACGCCAACCACCAACAGAGAAGTCAATGTAGGACAAGATAGGGTTTATAAAGTGGATTCCGAGGAGGAATCATACGAGGAGGCAAATCTCTCATCAGGAGGTACTGGACATCTGTGGTAGAACCCGAAGCATGAGCTACAGTGAATAGGAAAACTATAGGAAAGTTCAGAGACAACAAACCCTCACCGCTGAATTCAGGACCATCATAACTAGAACAGAAACCCCTCCCGAGGCGCGCAAGGTGGTAGAGCACCATATACGTCATACTAATAATTAACTAACTAATATGATCTAGTGAGTTAGTGATTAAACTGCTCACACTATGTGTCAGGCTTATTGCCTTTACCATATCAGCCAAGTAACAGTAAACCAAATTCCATAACTTCATTAAGAGGGTAGTCACTATCAAATTCATAAGTCTATGTTGCGTAGACCCCTGTTATGAATTGCTTCAAACGTCAGAACATGAAACACTCAGAACTAAGATAACTTCGATTCAGAATACACTCGATTGGTAACATCTAAGGACTTACCCTCGTTTCGTCTTTTAAACCTTTTGGCAGCAATATGCCACCGAAGAAGTCGAACAAAAACAAAAACAACGCACCACCGCCACCACCTCCTCAGTATGACCTGGTTGTCTTTCAGGCGGCAGTAATAGCCGCAGTGACAGCTGTCATGACTCAAATCAATGCAAGGGGTACCGGTAGATCGGGTAGTGGTACCAAAAGCTTTAACCACAGACATACAAGGGAGTGCTCATACAAGGACTTCATGATTTGTGGACCCAAATCCTTCGATGGAAATGGAGGAGTCATTGTCCTAATGCGATGGTTCGAGAAGACAAAATCGATTTTCGAGTTATGCGCGTGCTCCGAAGGAAGCAAAGTGAAGTTTGCTGCCTGCACCTTCTCTGACAGAGCCCTTACGTGGTGGAACAGCCATTTCAAGTCATTGAGTCTTCCTATAGCAAACGCAATGGGCTGGGAAAATCTAAAGGAAATGATGCTGGAAGAATACTGCCCGAGGGGTGAAGTACAGAAACTAGAGCATGAGCTGTGGAATCTTACCATGGCAGGCTCAGACATAGAAGCTTACACCGACAGATTCAGCGACTTAGCCGCACTATGCTCGGGGATGGTTACCCCGGAGAGTAAGAAGGTAGAGAGATTCATTTGGGGACTACCTTCTCCAATCCAAGGAAACGTATTGGCAGCAAAACCTCTTACGTTAGACAGTGCCAAACGCCTGGCTCGAACATTGGTGGACTATGGGATCCGTCAAGGCATAATGGACCCCGTTCATGGGTCAACCAAAGGAGGCGATGATAAACAAGGGTCCAAGAGTGGGAAGAAGAGACAAGCAAAACAAGAGCCCTCTGAGAGACAACAGGGAGGTACGGCCTATGCGGCCACGACCCCTGCCATAGCAGCACCCGGCAGTCGTTATGCTGGAACCCTTCCCAAATGTACTAAGTGCAAATTTCATCATACCGGAAGGTGTCGGAAGTTGTATTGCAAGAACTGCCTCAGAAGGGGACACACCATCCGTTTCTGTAGGGCACCGACACGACCAATCTCTCAAGTCCCATTTGAGGAAACAAGTCAGACCTGCTATGAGTGCGGTGAAACAGGACACATCAGGAGAGATTTTCCATTGGCCAGAAACCCTAATGAAGAAGGAAGGGTGCTAATGATCACTGCATGAGTGCTTACCCCGGAACCACATGAGAACAACGGTATGTTTCCCAACTAAATCCTAGCTATAATAGTTGCTTCCTCGTCTAAACTAAGCACATAGTGTATATAGAAACTAAATACTCTTTCTGGTAAGCTATAATGACTTGGTGTAAACATTAGGGCCATATATAATTAAGAAGCAATAGACTTAGAGTGCGTGATTCCGCCTTATTTCCTGTTCCTTGTCTGGTTGTGGATTTAGGACAGAGTCACTCAGTTGACCGTCTTGTAAATCTTAATTATATATGACTTGTAGACACCAAGCAATTATAGAGGGACTAGATAGGGACCATAATATCAAGTATCAGTCACTAGAACAATCTCTCAGTTAATACAAACGTAAGGCAATGCAAAACTATCGTAGTAGTAATATCAGGATCAAAACAGAAAGCACCAGAAACATACACTCAGATGCACCGATGTTCTAACAAAGCACTCTTTACGAACTAACTTAACACGCGATCCGACGATGTCATCCCACCTAGTCTAACTGATTCCACGTAATTCCGAACCTATGTGTCATCCCCCCTCTCATCAGGAGGTACCGACCAATTAACAAAACTCTCGTCACTCATAACGACAAACTAGACGCGGACCTCGTAATCATCTCTCACTTCAACCCTTCGAAGAATTCATGTGAGGAGTACGGTATCCTCCTGTAACCTTCCTTAAGTATTCCCAGTAGACCATTTTGGAAATACCACTCGCGCAGCAAGTCAAGTTCAAGCACAGAGGCTTGGGACAGATACAGATAGCCTATCAATGTTAAATGTACACGCGAGGGTGGTATATAATTAAGATTCTACTGACCTAGGATGTGTGTTTTCCACCCTATCTCCTGTTCCTTGTCTGGTTGTGGACCTGGGGCAAAGTCACCCATCCGACCATCTTATCAATCTTAATTATATACGACTTGTGTACATGAGACAATGGTAGATGGACCAGGTATGAGTCCTACCATGAACTTCAAGACAAATGTTGCTCAGAACTACGAAAGGACATTCTACCAGTTGGATGAACATAGTTGAGCAAGCTAAACCTACACGCCCATCACAGATCAGAACAACACACCCATCAATGATGATCCGCTGAAGCAACCAGCAAGGATCTGGATTCATTGAAAGAACGCAAGGGTTGAATGGAACCAAAGTAACCGTCTCTTTTCCTTATCCTTAACCATCCACTCGGAATCCGAATTTCGGGATGAAATTCCCTCTAACGGGGGGATGATGTGACAACCCGAACCTTTTTCCATTTCCGTTATCCAAATTCCATTAATAAAATTTGGATTTTAATTGAGTCCCGTCGAATTCCTTTGTCTTGGAAAGTCATTTTGTTATATAATTGAGCTTCATATATGAGTCGGGACCAAAACTACGCGAAATTTGGAGTTTTCCTTCGATCAAAACAACCATTCTCGGCTGGACTTGGGTTCACGGCCGTACACCCGTGTACGGCCGTACACTCGTTTACGGCCCACGTCGGGTGGACCCCACCACCGACGACAAAAACCTCTATAAATACGAGACACTACCCCCCCCCCATTTACACTTTTCTGGCCGAACACCCTCTACTTCTCTCTCTAGACTCCAACCATACACTCTTAAAGCACCTTTATTCTTCTGTAAAACATCGAAAAAACACCATTGGGGGTTCATTTCAGAGCGTCTAGGACATGTATTCATCGATTCTAGCACTCTTGTTCTTGAGTGTACGACCGTATTCCTTCAATTTCGTTGACCGTACACTCATTCACGGCCGTACACCTTCAAAGGCCGTACACCCTTCAAGGCAGTCTACGGCCGTACACGGTTCACGGCCGTACACTCCCTTTTCACGGCCGTACACACTCCTTAAGTGGTACATTAGGCTAAAAACCGCCTTCCTCGATTCAATCAAGTCCCGATAACATTCCTTAACCGAAACCAAGTGTTTTCCAACACTTTATTTAATGAAATCGCTAATTTAGATACATATATGTATTTAATTGTTATTAGGATTCCGTTAAGTGCCACGTACAACAACTCGAGGGTTTTCGTTTCCAGATCATTGGTTCGACGCTTGCACACAATTAACGGTGACTTCATACCCCTATATTTTCCGAGTTTTTAATGTTTTTTAGGGGGGAATACAAATTAAAGCACAAGTAATCTTGTGTTCGAAAATATTATTTTGTTTAATATATTTTCCATCATTAGTATACATCGAATGTAGAAATCAGTTTTACAAAACGTGTTAGGATACAAACCTTGCAAAAGCAGTTTTCAGAACTAAGGAAACCAACTTATGAATTATGATATAAAAGATATTATTTTATAAGGATTCATGTTAATAACAAAAAAGGGTTTTCATAGTATTATTCGTGGATTTGTTGAGAGAACCAACAGTGTGAGACACGTCTTCCGAGAAGTCTACCCCTTATAGCCAGAGTATCTTGGAGGGAGAGCGTGAGTTTGTGTATAGATCTATACGGGAGTGACAATCCTACACCCTGACTATTAGCTACATTCAACCGAGGGTGACAAAAGTCATTCAGTTCGCGACGTCCGAAGTACGTCGTAATGTTTATTGTCCATAGTATGGTTATAAGAACTCACAGGTGAAACAACGACTCGTCCACGTAATAATGTACTTAAAAATCAGTCAACAGGGTTAGTAACTATGTGATGACTTAGTATGTACATTAGGGTGATATGAAATTAACATCCGACTTGCAGTGGGATGTGTGATTTCAGCCTCATTTCCTGTTCCTTGTTTGGTTGTGGGCTTAGGGCAGAATCACCCAATCGACTGTTCGTTCGATCTAGATTTCTATAACTCGTATGTACTAAGTGATCATAGGAGGGTATTAACAACACTTTCGGTATACAGAATTGTTGGATTAGTGTCTAAGTCCATAACTATAATTGGTATGTACTTGACCCGATTTGGCATGGTCCATTTGGGTTTCATGGCATCGGAACAATTTGGATAGACTTTTGTGAGAAAAGGATAATTATGATTTGTTAATATATGACAAAATTGCAAAAATGGTCTCTGTGGTTTGTCAATTTCTGTGGGTAAGGTCCAAAAAAATTTTTATTAGCAAAAAATGTCCGTATTTGATGGTTTTGTTGCGGTTTTGGTCCCAACCTCGTTAAGTTTAACAGCATGACTGTTAACTTTTGGCAAATGACGGATTTACCACTCTGACCATTTCTGCAGTTTTATCTTTTTACGAAACTACAAGGACTACTTATGCAATTTTTCTTTTTCATTTTATTGAATTATTATATATTAATTATTTTAATTACTTTTTTGTTTTTAACTTTTTGCTTATTGTATTATTTTTTATTGGATTATCATATATTAATAAACATTATTTTTAATATATTATATTTATATATTAATAAATATTACTTTTTTTATTATCAAATTTTTTAATTTTTTTTTGAATTTCTTCTTTATTGCATTAATTCTTTTTTGTTGGGTTATTATATATTAATAAAGTTTATTTTTAACATATAATATTTATCTATTAGTAAGTGTTACTTTTTTGAATTATTAAATACATTTAGTTAATTTTTTTATTTTGTTAATTCTTTTGAGTGGATTATTATATATTAATAAATATTATTTTTAATATATTATATTTATATATTAATAAATATTACTCTTTTTATTTTTAATTTTATTAATTGATTTATTTTTAATTGATTTTTTATTGCATTAATTTATTTTTATTGGATTATTATATATTAACAAATATTATTTTTAACATATAATATTTATCTATTAGTAAGTGTTACTATTATTATTATTATTATTATTATTATTATTATTATTATTATATTAATAAATATTACTCTTTTTATTTTTAATTTTTTTAATTGATTTATTTTTAATTGATTTTTTATTGCATTAATTCTTTTTTATTGGATTATTATATATTAACAAATATTATTTTTAGCATATAATATTTATCTATTAGTAAGTGTTACTTTATTGGATTATTAATTTTATTTAATTATTTTATTTAATTTTTTTATTGCATTAGTTCTTTTTATTGGATTATTAATTTAAATTTATTACTTTCATTTATATTAAATAATAATTGTTAATGGTTTTTATTTTTTTAATCTTTCTTTATTGTTTCAAATAAAAATACCAAACACTCAGATTTGGTAATTAATGTAGAAATATTTTTAGGGAAATTATATATGTCAAAATCGTAAGTTTATTGAAATATATAACAAATTTAGATATATGTGAATACACAAAAACTAAAATACACACGATGATCTCATTTCCTGAATAATTACTGAACTTATATATTTGTATATATAGTAACAGAGTTGAAGACGGCCCGATAGTGGTTTGTTGTGACTGAGTGATGGTGGTGGTGTTGTCCAAAATATGTTATCTTCCAAATATTTAAAATAAATTAGAGAATGTGGGGTGGGTGAAATTTTTTGGTATTTTTATTTGAAACAATAAAGAAAGAAATTAAAAAAAACAATTAAAAAATATTATTTATTATAAATAAAAATAATAAATTTAAATTAATAATCCATAAAAAGAACTAATGCAATAAAAAATTAAAAAAAATTAATTAAATATAGATAATAATCCAATAAAGTAACACTTACTAATAGATAAATATTATATGCTAAAAATAATATTTGTTAATATATAATAAACCAATAAAAAAGAATTAATACAATA
Source organism: Lactuca virosa (assembly GCF_052849685.1). Taxonomy (NCBI): domain Eukaryota; kingdom Viridiplantae; phylum Streptophyta; class Magnoliopsida; order Asterales; family Asteraceae; genus Lactuca; species Lactuca virosa. The sequence goes on along the minus strand of NC_136427.1, from coordinate 65,952,413 downwards.
AAAAAAATTTTAAAAATCAATTAAAAAATTAATAATAAAAAAGTAATATTCATTAATATATAAATATAATATTTTAAAAATAATATTTGTTAATATATAATAATCCAATCAAAAGAATTAACGAAATAAAAAAATTTAAAAAAAATTAATTAAATGAATTTAATAATCCAAAAAAGTAACACTTGCTAATAGATAAATAATATATGTAAAAAATAATATTTATTAATATATAATAATAATAAAAAAGAATTAATGCAATAAAGAAGAAATTCAAAAAAAATAAAAAAAAAAATTATTAATAAAAAAAGTAATATTTATTAATATATTAAAAATAATATTTATTAATATATAATAATCCAATAAAAAATAATACAATAAGAAAAAAGTTAAAAAGAAAAAAGTAATTAAAATAATTAATATATAATAATTCAATAATATGAAAAAGAAAAATTGCGTAATTGGTCCTTGTAGTTTGGTTAAAAGATAAAACTACAGAAATGGTCCCAAGGGTAAATCCGTCATTTGCCAAAAGTTAACAGTCATGCTGTTAAACTTAACGAGGTTGTGACCAAAACCGTAACAAAACCATCAAATAGGGACCTTTTTTTGCTAATAAACTTTTTTTTCGACCTTATCCATAGAAATTCACAAACCACAGGGACCATTTTTGCAATTTTGTCTTAATATATTATAAGTTCTAATATATTAATATGAAATCATATTATTTAATTAGTATTGATCAAGAATTAATTTGAAATTAATTTTGTGATCAAAAGGAGACTAATCGAATATATGGGGATTGATTATGTAAATCATTCATTCTTATATATATGTGGGCTTATGATCCATAGTTCATCATGTTGGGCTAAACCCATGGAGTAACCCATGGATACTCCATGGAGGTATGTATTCTATCTAATTTTCTTATCCTAGTACATATGATTGTATGCTAGTTAGGATAATACCTTGGAAAGTTCAAGTTTGCATGTATAATAGAAAAAACATAGATCCAAGGGATTTAGGGTTGTATGTACACCATAGGAGTGTTAGAATGCTCAAAACCCAACATGAATAACACATTTTCAACCACTCTTATTTATTTAATAAGACTAATATACATTACTGGAGGTAGCCAGGGTTTTCAAAAAGAACAATGCTTAAACAATATAAGTATGGTAGATACTTGTACTTTTCGATTTAGAACGAATAATTCAATAACTTACACTTAGGGAAAATATATTTTTTTCCAGAGTAAACATCAGTATTTTATAAACAGTTGGTTTATTATTCAACTAACGAATATTCATATTAATTCCATGACTCCTTAGTTTATGCATCCGGGTTACGTATGAAGAATACCCGATAGACTGTGAAATGTGTGGTTTCCGCCTCATTCCATGTTCCTTGTTTGGTTGTGGGTTTAGGGCAGATCCACACAATTAACTGTCTATTCGATATTGGTTTATGCGTAACTAGTATGAACTAAGAAGTCATAGAAGGAATGGGTTTAATCATGCTTTTCATAAGAAAATATTGGACTTTCTTGAGGAACACTTTCAACAGATATCAAAGGACCAATACAGTTAACTTTGTAAGTATCTAGTGAATACTTCAGAATTATGTACAAGAGGATCCGACAATCAGAGGAATATGTGGATTCCGCCTTACTTCCTGTTCCTTGTTTGGTTGTGGACTTGGGGCAGACCAACACAATCGATTGCTTGTTCGATCTGGATTGTATATGATTTGTATACACTAAGTGCTCGCAGGAGGAACTGGTAAGAATCATTTTTACTTAAGGTTTATACATTCATTACATCAGAAAATATAAGGTTTTCTAGAGAAAGATAACGCAATTTTCAAAAGAACAAAGAATAATTTTTCCAAAACAAAATGCTTATGAACTCACCAGCTTTATGCTGATACTCTTTCAAAACCTACTTGTATTCTCAGGACATTAGTAGACAGGTACGCGCCCGAATGCAAGAAGATGGAGCATAGTAGCTTCGAGTCTTTACTTATATTTACTTTTGGAGTTAATCATGTATGATTCAAATGTAATGTAAAAACTATACTATTAATACAATGGTTTTTGTTGCTTTGATTACTATTATTCAATTGTTGTGATACTGTGCATGACGTCCTCCGCCCCCGAACATTTCCGCCATTTTGGTTTGGGGGTGTGACAGTTCATGGGGGTACCTTAGGAAAAGGAGGTGAAAAGAGGAAATGGGGTGGGGGGGGGGGGGTTCGTATGAATCCTCAAAAAAAGAAGGGTCACCATGATAGGAGGGTTGACAAGCCAGACTACTGCATGAAGTGTCACTCCTTCCATAAGGGTTCATGTAGTAGTGACACAATGAGTTGCATACACTATGGAAAGTTGGTCCATAAGCGAAAAAAGTGCAAGAATGAGCCACTCTGCTATAATTGTAGGCACACGGGTCATATGAGTGGCCAGTGTCCAAATCCGAAGGTTCAGGCTGGTGGCAGTGGTAAGAAGAATGATGCACCAAAAGCGCTGGCATGAGCATTTTAGATGACTGCAGAGGAGGTCACACATGATGATCAGGTACTCTCAGAACTTTTTCATCCCAATGTTTTGTTTTCTATGTGTAAGTTTGTTTGATGCTTGCAATGGTAGATCATTTGTATTTGCTGGTTTATGTGCTTGTTCGTGTTAGTTTAGAGTTTTGCTGAGTTTTTGTGTTAGACATTGTGATAACGGCAGAGAGTCTTGTTTTCATGTTTGGGAAAATGTACGAGGAATATATAATGTGATGGTTGGAAAAACCTTTTCCCTTTGACTTGGACCTCGATCGGGATCAAGTCGTGCAATGTCGTTGTTGATATGTTTAGCTGTATGTTAGTCAGACTGAGATTCACTATGCTAAAAGCGTATGTGAGTTCTGCTTTTCGTATCAGGGTATGTCTATTTTGTGAGGAGAGAACTCGAGGGTTAGTTTCCATCCTTTTTACTTTGTGCTGAGGAATTGACTATCGAAGATGTGTGAGGTTCCCATGCCATATGCGATGAAGGGCTTAAGGTAAGTAGTGACTATATTTTTGTGGAGGTGGTCATAGACTTTCAACTATAGACAGCCGAAGGGTGGTACTGAAAGGCTTACCTTGGATGAGAAATTCTTTTTTTGACAATCAACGCAAGTTGAGACCTAAATTTCTTGTTGTTAGAAGAGTTGTGAGTCGTCTAGTTGATACATGAGAAGGGAGAGTTGGTAGATATCTTGTCTAGAGAAAGAGCAACCAACGATGAATGAAATGCTTCAAGGTCATCAAAGTCCAATGGAAGGATGGGTATGGGTCAGAAGTGATCTAGGTGGTTGAAAAAGACATGATGGTTTGTTACCCTAATTTGTTTGTAACGATATTTGATTCCGAGGACGAAAGCATTTTAAGGAGGGGAGAGTTGTAACGACCCGAAAATCCTTCTGTTGACGGTAGTAGTTTTTGTCAACCGAACTATTTCTTTTGTGATACTAGATGAAATAAATTAAATAAAATGATGTTAATTATTATTCAATAAAAATAATCATAGTTAAGGGGCATAAAATTTAATTAAATTGATTTGAGGCAAAGAATATGTAGGCCCCGTAAATCCGGACTAGTCAATTTAGAGACAATGAGCATCAAAAATGAGTTTTTGATGGAAGATTATTTATAAGGAATAATCTTAACCAAGTGGTAGTATATGTTACAAGGGTGTCGTACATATAAAGAACGCCGAAATCCGAGTTATAACGAAGAAGTTATGGCCCGTCGAAGTTTTTCGGCAAAACCGGCACGACATCGGGAGACGTAAATAGTGAATTTACGATAGAGGAGTTTTAGCCTTAGTAATCTAAACAAAAGTTGTAGTATACGTTAAACCGAGAACATATAAAAAAAGAACGCCCAAATCTGACTTTGTATGACGAAGTTATGAATTTTCTAAGATTTGGCATAGCAGTGCACAACCCGAAACTCGAATTTTAGTTCGAGCGGTTTTTGGCTTACGCGACCTAAATGAAAGTTGAATATCTCATTAAGAGGAACTCAACGGTAAAAATACAGACGAAAACGGAGTCCGTATGAAGGAGTTACGAGTTTTTCGCGGTCATTTAACGGTCTATTCTCCTCCTACTGTTAAATTTAAGATCGGTCGAGAATTAGCGAACCTCGTCTAAATGAAAGTTGTAGATTATGTTTTTACCTACGTGTGGGAAAAACGAACGTTGAAAACGGAGCTATATATGCGAGAGTTATGATTTTTCTAAGTCGGGAGGGTGCTGTGCGAGTTTGGGTGACGTGGCGCGATCACAGCCGTTGCTTTCTCTCCAAGAAAAGCCATCAGATGATGACACATGGCACTGACTCGGCGAGTCAGTGGACCGACTCGGCGAGTCCAAATGGAATTCAGCCTATAAATAAGAGTGTCGGGTTCCCTCATTTCCTCACCCCTCAACCCTCTTCTTTCTCTCTCTATACTCTCTCTCTCTAAGCTCCCTACCCCCCCCTAAAGTCTAGGTAACCCCCCTAGCACCTAAAGGAAGCCCCGAGGCTCCCGAAGCCCCGAGAAAAGAGCCTTTCGGCTCAAAAACTCTGCTCCGGCAGAGCCCGCTTTTCGAGAAAACCCGCTGTAAGTGAGATATGCCTAACCTATCTTTAGTATAGCTTATGTTTCAATATAGTAATGTTATTAGGACCTTATAATGAGTATTTGGGCTATTATTATGAGTTATATAAGTGTCATTATAATATCTTTTTAACTACTCGTGGTACTGGGAATCTGGTTTAAAGGGCCGCATAGGGTTGTTGGATTTCAGAAGTGCTATATGCCAAAATGGTCCTGCCCTCCGGTGTTTTATGTCTGGCCCCTGTCTGTACATAGTGGTTGGAAAATATTGTTTAAGCGCTTATATAATAATAATAATGCTAAGAATAATAATTAGTCACGGTAAATATTAGACTAAAATCTAGTGGTAATAATACTAGGTTTCGTCGGAGGAAAATAGAATCGTTAGAAGCGAAGCACTGCTCGAGTTTGGGAATCATCACTTTAAAAAGTGAGTGCATAGTTACTTTCATCTTACACATAGATATGAAGTATTTAATATAAATTACGTGCTATGTGTGCATATTGTCTGTATACTTGCCGTCTGTGATGGGTGAAAGATTTTTATACATGTTTTAAATGATTTAAACTGTATATGTATTTTATATCTACAAAATGTCTTGGGTAAAACATGGGTAGATGAAATAGTTGCTGTGTAACAAAAACAAAATGATGAGAGGTGATATAGACCATGAGATAAGGGTGAGATGTGAACCATGAGAGAAGCCTTTTACTCAAGTGTTGGCCCCGTCATCTAGCAGAGTATGAATGACAACCACAGACTATTCTAGACAGTCCAGTAGAACACTAGCAGGCTCGCAACCTGTAGGTGTTATTTGAACTGTATATTCACCAGCTGTACTCTAAAAAACCCCTTGACATGTATTGCGAGTGGATTGTCGGAAACGATACTGTCGATAAACGAGATAAAAACCCATTGACATGTATTGCGAGTGGATTCTCGGAAACAATACTGTCAATAAACGAGATAACCCTGGCAGATGCGCCTAAAGGACTCTACCGGCAGAAGCACCTAATAGAGAACCTCATAACCCCAACAAATGCGCGTAAGGGACAATACCGACAGATGTGCCTCATAAGAATTGTCACAATTCTAACAGCTGCGCCTAAGTGATAATATTAGTAGTTGTGCTTGACAGATGTGTCATTAGCAACGATGGATTTCGTGCCTATTCCGTAGGATAATCCTTAGGAATGAATAAACGAGAAATAGCTGATTCTTAGGGTAGATCCTTAATAGTAAATAAGATAATGGGAAGGGGTAATTGGGTTGATTTATTGTTTGATGATTAAACATAATAATTATATTATTGTGGGTTGAAAACCCTATGTACTCACCAGGTTTCCCAACCTGACCCACTCAGTTTATTTATATCCCAGGTGTTGATATGAAGTCACATTACACTGAGAGATTAAGGAGATATAAATCACTAGTGATAATGAATGTAAGTTCTGTTTATGCTTATGTTTCTGTATTGACGATGACATCCCAAATGTTTTAAAATGAATAAAAATATTTTTCTTCGGAAATGCCTTGATAACGTATTTAGCATGTTTTACTGGGAACAAATTCTGCAACATTTTTATTAAAAGAGGTACTCTGATTTTTATAAAGCATAAACAAAATCAGTCTTTTCTGGCCTTGAAAATGGGGATGTCACAGTTGGTATCAGAGCATTAGTTTAAGTGAACTAGGAATAAGGATTTATTTCTAGACTTAAACTTAGAATGTTAAGTGATGATCGTGAGGAGTGTGTCTATTATATTTTTGGTAGTACACCAGAATTGATACAGACACTAGCTTATTTAGGGAAGATGACTAAATTGCTTTTATGTGCTAAGTGATTTATGCTGCCTTATATGCTTTATGATGTTATCGTTTGATCGGATCTATGGTCTGTTGCCGACCGGATCTGGAAATTTTATGTGTTCAGATTTCTAAACGTTTAATTACGATATTAGAACTGGCATGTACCTTTTCGGAGTAATAAGTTGGAATACGCGTCTAATTCTTCTATATCTATATTCTCGTCTCGATACACTAAACACCTTCTTTGGTGTATAGAATGTCATGATAAGGACTCGTAGCGGACTGAGCAAATGGAGGAAATGAGAAGGCTTAAGATAGTGAATGATACATATAAGAAGATATCATGATAGCAATATCTTGCCTTTAGAATACGTCTATATAGGTAATACGTCTGGTATGGGAGAAGTACACTTTCAATTGGCAGAAAGAAATAATTTTGGTATAATCCATGAAGTTATCCCATCGTCTGACATTTCCATCACCAACCGAGTTGAAGCAGAATTGATGATTGAAGATACACATGGAAGAAGTCCTAGTAGAGTCCAGGGAAACATTTATGATTATTTGGACACATTTGTATGTGTTAAAATTGTTTTTGTGATAGTAACTTGGAAAACTGCAAGACAATGCTTGGGACGAGTATGAGTAGGTGTGAATGGTAGTAGAGGCCTATACTACCGGAAGCACAGGACTCACACTTGGATCAGGGAAAGTCACAAGGTTACCAAGAAGCTAGTAATTGATTTCGTTTTATTAAAAGTATGTCGTTACCATCGTTTCGGTAATGACTAAGAAGATGATTGTTATTCCGACCCTAGTGGTCATATCAAATTGAGTCCGATTACAATGAGTATGTTATGTGGTTCAGAGAACTAAGTTCGATGTCACATCTGACCTAAGCCATAATATTGAAATCAAAGCGATCAGTAGAGGTATCGTGATAATTTCTTGTAGCTAGAAATGCTACCTTTTAAGATGTGATCAGAACATGAAGGAAAGTATATTCCATTCCGGAATTTGGCTCTAAGAGACCTGAGTCTGAGCGTTGCAACATACGATGATAGGTCATTAGAATATGACACATCGATCCATTGTAGTAATAAAAGAACTTATCTTAAGTTTGTTAAGAAAAAGAAGGAGTCTGCAATAAGGATCGAGATTATGATTTGAAGGTCATAATTTGGAGTCTAACGGAGCAGGTGCAAGATCGAGCACCGCTTGCAGTCAACGAGTCCAAGAGTTAGGTACTCGTTCGAAGCGACATAGAAGTTATGGTTATTACCTAGGATGAAGAGATAACGTAAGGAGTCATTATACAACCCTGTTTCGTTGATGATTCCGGGACGTAATCATCCTAAGGGGCAGATAATTGTAACGCTTGTAAATCCGGGCTAGTCAATTTAGAGACAATGAGCAACAAAAATGAGTTTTTGATGAAGATTATTTATAAGGAATAATCTTAACCAAGTGGTAGTATATGTTACAAGGGTTCTGTACATATAAAGAACGCCAAAATCCGAGTTATAACGAAGAAGTTATGGCCCGTCGAAGTTTTTCGGCAAAACCGGCACGACACCGGGAGACGTAAATAGTGAATTTACGATAGAGGAATTTTTAGCCTTATTAATCTAAAGAAAAGTTGTAGTATACGTTAAACCGAGAACATACAAAAAAAGAACGCCCAAATCTGACTTCGTATGAGGAAGTTATGAATTTTCTAAGATTTGGCATATCAGTGCAGACCCGAAACTCGAATTTTAGTTCGAGCGGTTTTTCACTTACGCGACCTAAGTGAGAGTTGAATATGTCATTAATAGGAACTCAACGGTAAAAATACAGATGAAAAGGGAGTCCGTATGAAGGAGTTACGAATTTTTCGCGGTCATTTAACGGTCTAATTTCCTCCTACTGTTAAATTTAAGATCGGACGAGAATTAGCCAACAGAGTCTAAATGAAAGTTGTAGATCATGTTTTTACCTACGCGTGGGAAAAAAGAACGTCGAAAACGGAGCTCATATGCGAGAGTCATGATTTTTCAAAGTCGGGAGGGTGTTGTGCGAGTTTGGGTGACGTGGCACGATCACAGTCGTTGCTTTCTCTCCAAGGAAAGCCATCAGATGATGAAACATGGCACTGACTCAGTGAGTCAACGGACCGACTCAGCGAGTCCATCAGGAATTCAGCTTATAAATAAGAGTGTCGGGTTCCCTCATTTCCTCACCCCTCAACCCTCTTCTTTCTCTCTCTATACTCTCTCTCTAAGCTCCCTAACCCCCCCCCCCCCCCCCCTAAAGTCTAGGTAAACCCCCTAGCACCCGAAGGAAGCCCCGAGGCTCCCAAAGCCCCGAGAAATGATCCTTTCGGCTCAGAAACTCTGCTCCGGCAGAGCCCAGTTTTTTAAAGAAAACCCGCTGTAAGTGAGCTATGCCTAACCTATCTTTAGTATAGCTTATGTTTCAATATAATAATGTTATTAGGACCTTATAATGAGTATTTGGGCTATTATTATGAGTTATATAAGCGTCGTTATAATATCTTTTTAACTACTCGCAGTATGGGGAATCTGGTTTAAAGGGCCGCATATGGTTGTTGGATTTCAGAAGTGCTATATGCCAAAATGGTCCTGCCCTCCGGTGTTTTATGTATGGCCCCTGTCTGTACACAGTGGTTGGAAAATATTGTTTAAGCGCTTATATAATAATAATAATAATGCTAAGACTAATAATTAGTCACGGTAAATATTAGACTAAAATCTAGTGGTAATAATGTTGGATATAGTGTCTAAGTCCATAACTATATTTGGTATGTACTTGACCCGACCTGGCATGGTCCATTTGGGTTGCACTTCACCCGAACAATTTATGGATAGTCGTTTGAGAATAGTATAAGTTATGATTTATTAATATATTATAAGTCCTAATATATTAATATAAAATCATATTATTTAATTAGTATTGATCTATAATTAATCTAGAATTAATTTAGAGATCAAAAGTATGACTAATTAAATATGGGCTCTTGTATTTATATAGTGTGGGCTAATGCTTATTTGGAATGGGCTAGGCTTGCATGGAAAGTCCATGGATACTCCATGGAGCTTTAACCCATGGATCTCATGGAAATGAAAAGACATGGGTATTAGGGTTTACATGAATGTAACCCTAATCCACCACACTATCTAAAGGATGCTTTGGTTCTTGAAATCAAACGAGTTGTGGTGAGTAAAGTAAGAGGGCCGATTTCAAGAAGGTGATTACTATTCTCTCAAAGTTCCAAGTTTGTGGTGATTTGTGATTTCCATTTTAGGCATCCACACTATTGGTGCTAGGCTCTAAAACTCCAAGCAATCAACTACAACTACAAGGTAAGTAATTCTACTAGCTTTATTTGATTCAAGTTCCCCATGCCATGCTAGATAGGATAAGAACCTTGGAAAAATAATTATTTGCATGTATCATAGTCAAACATAGATCCAAGGTTTCTAGGGTTGCATGTACACCATAGGAGTGTTAGAATGCTAAAAAACCCATCAGTGGTATCAGAGCCTGTTTGTTTATTTGATACTTGATGCAAAAAAAAAAAAAAAAAAAAACTTGAAAATCGAAGTTTTGTTCAAAAGCTCGTATCAAAATTTCAAGTTTTGTATATGTACTTACGATTCTTGAAATTTTTGATATGAACATTCATAAACATATGAGTTTAGAAGATCATAGAAATTATGTGCTAATAATTGATTAGATTAATTCTTGATCTTTATGTGTTTTAATGGAGTCCATAACTAGTTCTTAAGTTATGGATAACCAAAAGTCACATTTATAAATAACCATTAAAAGAACACATAGGTTATAAAAAATGAAGAGTCTTCATTTTTAATAACCATTAACTCATAAGTTATGAGAAATGAAAAGTTTTGAAAGTTTACAAAACTTGCCCTCAAGTTTTGGAACATGTAAAGTCATATTAAAAACTTTAGTTCCAACCCCTAGAACTTTAAAAGTTAAAATTCAACCCTTATACTTTATAATATTATAAGTTTAATAATATTTATATATGTATAAGATCAAGTCGTCTTACCGCTAGTACGCCTCATTCACGAAGCAGGTCTATATGGGGGGTATAAGGTTGTTGCCTATAAAATGACAACTTAATGGGTGTCCACTCTCACCCACCGCTTCCTTGATCGGTGGAGGGTCGTTAGCCGAACAGGTAGGACAAGGACTTATAAATTCGCATTAAAAGTATAATGATAATACTAAAGTAACTAAACTTTGTTGAATTCCCAATCTTAGTTATTTTAGGAAAATGTGAATAAGGTGCTAATCCATGAAATTACACTTTACACTTTGTTTAAGTCGTTAGTGGAGCGTGTGTGGTTAACCGGCACACTAACTTGAACTTAACAAGGTAGGTAAAGGGTGACTTAATGTTTATCATAGTATCAATGGAGCGTGTGTGGTTAACCGGCACATCGATTGAGGGGTAATACATTAAGGGTACCAAGTAATTTGCATGGTTACTTCACACCTGGTTTTGTGATCCTCGGCATCCCAGTCACAAAACTTGAAGGGCACACTCGAGATTGAAACATGCCATTGAAGAAAGTTCAATGAATCTAGGAGTTTCTAAACCAATTAAAACCTAATTAAATATTTCGTTTTTCATGGTGGAAATTGGTGAATCGTCATTCACCTACCTTCAAATATCTTATAGCTTAGATTACGACATCCCTCTTCTAAGTTATAAAATATTGTGTTGGGTCCTAGCCTTAATATTACATTTGGGTGTTTTGTTAAGGACTATCTCTATATCTAATCTAATCTATTCCCTCTTCTTTTCAGATGTCTTCCAATAGCAATGCTTCTGGCTCAAACCCTACTAGCTCCTTCTCTCTCATGAATCTTTGTGGGAGAGTCATCTTTGATGGGTCCAACTTTACAGATTGGATCAGAAACATCAGGATGGTCACTCGGTATGAGAACAAAGAATATGTTCTCGACAAGGAGCTGAAGATACCCGAGCCAACTGCTACTCCTGAAGAGCTTGCTGAATATGAGGTACATGAAAGAGATCCTACTAAAGTGGCATGCATCATGATGGCCACCATGATAGCCGAGCTCCAAAAGTCCTATGAGGACTATTATCCTTTTGAGATGCACCAGGACTTGATGGACCGCTACCATCAAAGTGCTCGTCAAGAGCGATATGAAATAATCTCCTCCATGATAACAACCCGAATGAAGGATGGTGAACCCATCACGGGCCACATGCAGAAAATGCAAAGGTATGTGGACCGTTTACTGAAGCTGAATGTGAACTTCCCTGAGGAGTTAGCAATAGACATCATTTCGCACTCCTTGCCATCGTGTTATGATCAATTCTGCATGACATATCACATTAACAAGGAAGAAGTCACCCTCAGCAAACTTCAAGGACTCTTGAAGACCGCCGAAAGTGGTCTAAAGGGTAAGTCGGTTGTTACTACTCCTACTCCTACTCCAACTGCGGCCAATGTCTTGGCAATCGGGCATGGCAAAGGGAAGAAGAGAAAGAACCCTTCTAAGGGTACCAAGGGTAAGACCCTTGAAGGCTCCTCTTCAAGCAAAACCAAGAAAGGGTTTGTCACTCCTTCTGCTAACCCTAATGAGGCTGAATGCTTCTATTGCCATGAAAAGTCGCACTGGAAGCGAAACTGCCCAAAGTACCAGCAAGATTTGAAGGATGGGAAAGTAAAACCCAACCATGCAGGTATATACACTATATTTTCTAATAACTCACCTCGTTCTAAGTCTTGGGTCCTTGATACAGGTTGTGGTATTCGCATATGTTGTGATTTGCAGGGACTAAAAAGAAGTGAGAATGTGGAGCAGGGAAAGATAAACTTGATCATGGGAAACAGGAAAGCTTCACCTGTCACCAAGATAGGAGTTTATTCCTTAGTGCTAAATAGTGGGTTTACTTTGGATTTGAATAAATGTTATTATTCTCCAGAAATGGCAAGAAATGTTATTTCCTTTCATGCATTGTATAAACAAGGTTTTACCTTTTATTTTGATAATAATAATGGTAGTATTGATGCTTTCTTTAATAATGTTCTTTATTTTAAAGCATTACCTTGTGATGGCGTGTATGAAACTGTATCTGTTGTAGATAATCTAGGAAATAATGTATTGTGTATTAACTCTTCCACTAGCTTAGATAAAGCATCCTTATGGCATTATCGTCTTGGACATGTAAGCAAGAAACGCATAGGCCAACTCCAAAAGGATGGATTCTTGGAGTCATTTGACCTAAAGTCAGATGATAGTTGTGAATCTTGTTTGCTTGGTAAAATGACAAAGTCACCTTTTACTGGCACTTGTGCTAGAGGTGAAGGTTTGTTGGACCTCATACACACGGATGTGTGTGGACCCTTCAGAACCGCCACAAGAGATGCTAATCGGTTCTATGTGACTTTTACTGATGATTTTAGTAGATATGGATATGTCTACATAATCAAGCATAAGTCAGAAACCTTTGAGAAATTCAAAGAGTTTAAGAAAGAAGTGGAGAATCAGTTGGGCAGGAACATTAAGATGCTTTGATCCGATTGTGGTGGTGAGTATCTTAGTACTGAGTTCCTTGACTATCTTAAGGAATGTGGGATTGTCTCATAATTGACACCTCCTAGGACACCACAGTTGAATGGTGTAGCTGAGAGGCGCAATCGGACCTTGTTGGACATGGTTCGTTCCATGATGAGTCGAGCTTCGCTACCAATCTCATTTTGGGGGTATGCCTTAGAGACTGCCGCCCATATCCTTAATCTAGTCCCTACAAAGAAGGTTGCCAAAACACATCACGAGGTGTGGACTGGAAAAGTTCCCAATCTAGACCACATCAAGATTTGGGGTTGCGAGGCTTTCGTGAGACGTGAGACTCACGATAAGCTCGAACCCCAAGGCGAAAGGTGTATTTTCATCGGCTACCCACATAAATCCTTTGGTTACATCTTCTACAGACCCAGTGATAATGTGGTCTTTGTAGCAAGAAGAGGATTCTTTCGAGATAGAGAATTCATGAGCCAAGGAGACAGTGGGAGGCAAATTGACCTTGAGGAAATTCAAGAGTCAAGTGGTGAAGGAACCTCAAACCCTAGCCCTCAACCTGAGGAGAAAACTCATGTTGAGCCGACTGAAGAATCTATACCTCTGAGGCGTTCCACCAGAGTTAGGAATGCACATGAGCATTATTATGGTTTTCATTTTACTGTAGAAGGTGAGACACTTATCAGTGATAACACACTGGTAAATCTGGATGAGCCTAACAGCTACACGGAAGCCATGGCAGGCCCTGAGGCTGCTAAATGGAAAGAGGCTATGGATAGCGAGATACAGTCCATGTATGACAATCAAGTTTGGAACTTGGTTGACAATGTACCTGATCGTAAGATAGTTGGGTGCAAATGGATCTTCAAGAAGAAGACCGACATGGATGGTAATGTACACACTTATAAGGCACGACTGGTTGCAAAGGGTTATTCTCAAACTCCGGGAGTTGATTATGATGAGACCTTTTCACCAGTGGCCAAGATTAAGTCTATTAGGGTTCTGTTAGCCATTGCTGCATTTCATGATTATGAAATATGGCAAATGGATGTCAAAACCGCTTTCCTTAATGGAAAGTTGGCTGAAGATGTTTACATGGTTCAGCCAGAGGGTTTTGTCAGTACAGAGTACCCCAGTAGAGTGTGTAAGCTCGAGAAATCCATTTATGGATTAAAACAGGCACCTCGTAGATGGAATCTTTGCTTTGATGAGAAAATCAAAGAATTTGGCTTTTCAATGAGTGAAGATGAATCTTGTGTCTATATCAAGGCTAGTGGGAGTATAGTCAGCTTTTTGGTACTGTATGTGGATGACATACTACTCATAGGAAATGACATCCCAACCCTGCAGGAAGTAAAGTCCTGGCTTGGGAAGTGTTTCGCTATGAAGGACCTTGGAGAAGCTGCCTATATCCTAGGGATAAGGATTTTGAGAAACAGGAGTAAAAGACTAATTGGACTTAGTCAAAGCACCTATGTGGACAAAGTGTTGAAAAGGTTCAACATGCATAACTCCAAGAAAGGAGAGTTACCCATCCAGAGTAACGCCAGATTGAGTAAGACACAAAGCCCTAGTACTGAGGCTGAGATAGCAGAAATGAGTCGAATACCTTATGCTTCAGCTGTAGGATCGATCATGTATGCTATGACATGTACTCGACCTGATGTAGCCTTTGCTTTGAGCATGGTTAGCAAGTATCAGGGGAACCCTAGCAAGGCATACTGGACTGCGGTAAAGAATATCCTCAAGTACCTACGGAGGACTAAGGACTAGGTCCTTACCCTCGGTGGTAGTGAGGACTTGAGAATTGTAGGGTACAGTGATGCTAGCTTTCAGACTGACAGGGATAATTTCCGCTCTCAGTCGGGCTGGGTCTTTACTCTAAACGGAGGGGCAATTACTTGGAAAAGTTCCAAGCAGGAGACAGTGGCTGATTCCACTTGTGAATCAGAGTATATAGCAGCAAGCGAGGCAGAAAAGGAGGCTATATGGCTAAAGAACTTCATCGGAGACCTTGGAGTTGTACCAGCTATAAAGGAGCCAATGGAGATTTTATGTGACAACAATAGTGCGGTTGCCTTAGCCAAGGAACCAAGAGATCATGGGAGATCCAGACACATTGACAGAAAATATCACTTCATTAGACATCGAATAGAAGAAGGAATCCTCGTGGCAAAGAGGGTATCATCGGATAAGAACCCAGCAGATCCCCTCACGAAGGGACTGACTCGGGCTAAGCATCTCCAGCATGCTCGGAGCATAGGGCTGAAGGATGATATTAGTTTTAGTAGTTAGATAATCTTGAAATTTGTAAAATGTAATTGACATTTGATGATAAATAAAAGCTGTTATTTATGAGTAAAGTGTTTCTATCTCTGGTCAATCGTTTACTATTATTTCTTTTTGCATGTTTTGACTTCCAGAATAATTATGTTATGGTTTATATCATATTATTCAAACTCTCCACAGTCGGTCATATGTTGGAAGTACATATGAATCAAGACTGTCATGGGTTGGCTTGTAGAGGTCTAAGATGTTAGACAAAGCGGGGCTACAACACTCATGAGTGCTCATAAGTTCTGAGTATTGGATTCAACCCACGCTCACTTGTATCACTTCATGGAATTTATCTCGAGTGATCGTGAGACGGTAATATCATATAAGTCTTCAAACCTAGAGATATGATTTGTTGCCTATGAGTTGGTTATGCATTGATTGCACGAAAACACATTGGTAACTCGATGTTATAAACCGTGCTTTTGTGTGTAATTCAACAAGTAGTAGAAAACCCTATGTACTCATTGGTTGATTTATTGTTTGATGATTAAACATAATAATTATATTATTATGGGTTGAAAACCCTATGTACTCATCAGGTTTTCCAACCTGACCCACTCAGTTTATTTATATCACAGATGTTGATATGAATTCACATTACACTGAGAGATTAAGGAGATATAAATCACTAGTGATAATAAATGTAAGTTCTGTTTATGCTTATGTTTCTGTATTGACGATGACATCCCAAATGTTTTAAAATAAATAAAAATATTTTTCTTCATAAATGCCTTGATAACGTATTTAGCATGTTTTACTGGGAACAAATTCCGCAACATTTTTATTAAAAGAGGTACTCTGATTTTTATAAAGCACAAACAAAATCGGTCTTTTCTGGCTGTTAAAATGGGGATGTCACAGAATGTAATTGTAATTCATTACGAAGGTTTAAATGGAATAGAGTGGTTAAATTTTCAATAAATAGGAACTGAATTTGTTAAGGATTCTAGGGTTAAGTTGGAAGTGGTTTAAATTTGACAATTGTGGGACTATTAGGTAAAATTTGCTATAACCCCTAAGGAGAAGGTTCGATCCTTCTCCTTGCGCCCGTCCCTACACATGTACATAATGAAAAAAAATTGATTCTTTGGTTCTCTTGTGTGCATAACGTAAACAGAAGGAAAGAAAAACACAATCGATTCATGTCTTTGTTGTCTGTGCGTCTACGGAAAAAAAAGAAGGAAAAAAATGAGAGTGGCTGCAATTGTGAAGGAGAAATCGAGCAAGGGTGAAGAGAAGTGAGTTTGAGAATAAACTAAGAAAAGAAGAGTGGGAGGCTGTGATTTTGGTTTTTCCAAGGGCTAGGGATCGTTCTAGGTAAGCAATTGATGTCCTTCTTGTGAAATTTATTCATCAATTGATGAGAACTGATGTTAATGATCATATCGTTTTCCTCCTTACTATATTTTCATGTTCATATGATCGAATTCTAGCTTTTTTGGGTGTATTTTGATGGGTTGTTGCTGTCAAAAAAATTTCATGAACACCCTCACAAGTTTTGTAAACCATGTCCTTGAATTTCTCCAGGTATTGGGGGCATTGTCTTCTTTGATGATTGTTAAAATTCATGTTATTGGTATCTTGATTGAAGAGGATAATTTTATGTAATAAGATCATTTTTTTAGAAATCCAAAGGGTCTTCAAAACAGCCCTTAAAAGTCTTCTCAGGAGGCTTAATGGTGGAGGAAACTTATGCCTTAATGGTTTTCCCTCTTTTAGCATTGTACTTTTTTCGCATAAAAGGAATGTACTTTGAGTCATGGTTTGAGGTTGAAATTGTTATTTTAACTTCTTGAAATGGTGCTACTGTTATGAACACAATTTCCATCTTTTTTGTTGATTTTGGTTACGGTGTAGGGGGTTAAGTTGTCAATTAACCCTTAAAATTCAATGCTAGGAAATTTAGAAAAATTCTCATTTTATCCCTGTTTTGAAAAAACACTATAAAAATCATCATAAGTTGGATTGGGGATCCGTAAACTCTGGTTTTGAATGTGAGTCAAGTTTGTCGTTGCTTTTTCCCAGGACCTGATGTTTTCCCTAATCAAGGTGAAAGTCTCCCTTTTTACAGACTAGTCAGATATTAGCTACAAGGATATGCAGTTTTGTAAAATTCATAGATGATTCTAGAAACATCATGTGGACTTGTGCGAGCATGTTATATATAAAAAGATAATAGCCTAGTATACTTGAATATGATGAAGAATTATAAATTATGCTTGTTTAAGTGGTGACAAAGTGTCCTTGAACAGACTATTGTTTCAGGTCAAAATCCGAGAATTTGGCCTAATAACAAATTTGCATATTTTGGGTAGTAAATTACTATTTTTTTGTTCATGTAAACTTCTTGTAATCTATCTATTTGTGATTTACTAGGGGAATGTTTGATACCTCAGTTCCTACAAGAGTTGAAGTTTAGAGAGGACGTGTTTTTGACAAAGGTGAGTTAATCCTCGTGGTATTAAGTATATTGTTAAGGAATTCCATATCTTAGATGGATTTGAATGAACCTAGGTTTTTAGGTTGCATGTACCCCAATTGTGTATGATATGTTATTCTTTATTATGCTTCCTTATGTGTATAAGAATTTAGGATGCTTACATTCTAGATTCTTATTCTTTTGATGTGAGAGGTGTGTTAGGGCCATGTTAGAAAGAGTGCCTTCTGATGATTTTATGTGATGTGAGAATGAGATGATTTCTGGGAAATACTTGTCTCTGATGATTTAGGACAAAGCATGCCAGAGAGGTGCTATCCATAAAGATGAAATATGCATGGAAATTGGATGTGGTGTAAAATGTTATAACTTGTAACTAATAGTTTGCATTTTTACATGAGATGAACTTGTGAAGTAGTCTGCTAGAAAAAGATGTTAATAAATATGCATGATTACATAGGGAGGTAGAATGTGTAATTCCTTAAAAGATGATTTAATAATAAGTTAATTGAAAGGGGAATACATTAGTGGGGCAAAGAATAGCAACCTAGACATAGATATGTACCAAATACGTATTATTTGATGGCGTAGTGGGTTGAAAGATCCCTATAGGGCAAGAGCTTAAGTCAATAGAGACGCTGAGTTGTTTTTCTAGACAATCACTTGGGACATGGTCCTTGCGGCAGGTGGACTGGAGTGATGTTGGCAAAGTGATGGGGCCAGCACAAACATCATGTGGGATTTAAGAGGTGTAACAGGGTGGAATTGGAACTGCTTGTACCAGTCCTTAGCGACAATGCATACACATGTACATGAAACATTGCAGTAGCAAACACATCGAACTGGGAGCAATGTTACAGGTTAGAGTCGTGCCTCACCTTAGTGCATTGGGTCGTGCCGGTCACGTTAGTAGTGAATGGAATATTTGCCTTGGGGTTTCTAACGAATAATTAGACCCGTAAGTAGGAAGTATTATTATAATAATTGCAAAGGTGACTAGTGGAGGGTAATTAATAAAGATGAAAAAGAAGATTAATATTATTTAATAATATTATAGTGATGAATGAAGTAGTAATTAGTTATAAAGACGAATAAAGAAGAGTAACTAATTGTAATAGCTCTCAAAGAAGAAAAATAATAACAAAGCAAAATTTAGTTGATTATGTGATGTATATTATGTCATGTCTGGCTATGTGAGTTTTGTTTGCATGTAATATGATGTTGCTTGACCCATTTGGGATTTGTGTGTTCCATGACACTTTACTATGGATGACTCACATAGCTTATGTTGACACTTGTTTCTTTGCTTGTCATTTGCTGTGTATTGGAATAGGTAGCATGATATGAGGCCTTGGAGAAGGTGGATATCTTTTGGGGTAGCTATATTAGTTTAATATTATTGATGATACCACTTTGTCTTATCGTTGAGATTTTATCTATTTTGGTTTTAATAACATGATGATATTGATTTGATGAATTTGGAGCTTTTCAAAGTGGTTGTTTTGATATTTAAGTGATTTTTTCAAATAAGCTAATAAAGAGAATTCCATTACATATTTCCGTTAAAAGATGTTTTGAAAAAAGAAAATTTTGGATGAAAAATCATGATGTTACAAGTTGGTATCAGATCCATGTTGTGAGCGAACGAAACACAGAGGACGGTGTTTAGACTCACATTATAGATTGGCTCAATTAGGTGCTTTAGGATCTTAAGGGGGAGGGGAGGTTTTGTGTTGAGAGTGTTAGAATAGTTACCTAAATCTTACTTGCCTTAACTTCCTCAGTGTTGTGCAATAAATGAAGTTTTCCTATATTCAGAAAAATGTCTGGAACGCCAGCAAATAACGAATTGGGAGGAGTAGGCGATAACTAGAATACGCAAGGAGGCGTGACCCTTTCATCTTCCAGACCCCAACGAATGAACGTCAACTACGGCTGCAACAGATTCGTAGTGAGTGCGGCCAACCAGCACACTACGAGCACAACGTAGGGAGTTCTATCATCATTGTCAACCTAGAGGAACAATTGAGGAGACGTGACAAGGAGATGGATGATAAGGATGCATTGATAACTTAGTTGCAGCGAGTCATGCGAGCTGAAGGACTACTACCTACAGAAGCTGATGTTGTAGGGGAAGTTGTTAAGGAGATTTCCGAGAGCCGCTCGGTGCCTCGGGAGACGGTTGTGAGGGAGCTGATTAGGAGGGAATTGTTTAGAGTGATGGGTTTTGAGCATTCTAACACTCGTAAGGTGTACATGAAACCCTAAATACCTTGGATGTATGTTTTCTCTATTATATATCTAAGCTTGAACTTTCAAAGGTATTACCCTAACTAGCATACAAAACTTTGATACAAGGGTAATAAAGCAAGCAAGATGACATACCTTTTGTTGTGGTTGGAAGGCTTGGAGTATTTGGCCTTTAAGAACTTAACACCAATAGTGTGGATGCCTAAAGTGGAATCACAACAAACCATGGACAAAGAATGACATTTTTGAGAGAGAATCTTCATACACCAAAACCGTCCATATGAACTCCAAGAACATTAGTTTATGATTTTGGCTATGGAGTGATATATTTATATGTGGGATTCCAAGGGCCATGGGTTAACCCTAATCTATACCCATGGGTTTATGATCCATGGTTCATGTAGCCTAACTCTTTATGTATCCATACATAAACTTTGTCCAACATGGATCATAAGCCCAACATATAAATATAACTAATTTACACAATTAGTCCCCATTGATTTAATTAGTCTCTTTTGATCACTAAATTAATTCCAAACTAATTCTTGATCAATACTAATTAAATCATATGATTTCATATTAATATATTAGAACTTATAATATATTAATAAGCCATAAATAACCTCTTCTCAAAAGTTCATCCTAACAAATTGTCCTGATGATATAGAACCCAAATAGACCATGCTACCATCGGGTCAAGTACATACCAATTATAGTTATGGGCTTAGACACCAAATCTAACAGTCTCCCACTTGGATAAGTCTAATAACTATTATTGCAAGTACGACTCCAAAATCCCGACTAGCAATCGTAGCTCTTAAAAGCCGCTGTCGAACTCTGACGTAGTCAATGACGTGACTATTAGATAAGGGATCATATATTCCTCCATTGTAGATATCATATTGACAGAGACATGGATTATAATCATTCTCTTGGTCCATCTGTTGTTTCTTGATTTCCGATTTATGACGACCGGCTAATTGAACAAATCAAATCAGTCCAGGCTCGGCCGAGCGCTTAGGGGTGTCATCACTAAATCATCGAAGGGCCCACAGATATCGCTTTTATCCCTCTAAGGGTAAAAGAAATGGATAAAATTTGACTCATATGCTTTCTCTATCTACTCATCAAATCACACACAATGATATGTTTTATAACACCGAGTTACCGGTGCGTTTACATATCATCAATGTGCAACCGACTTGTAAACTGCAAATATACCTCTCCGTTTGAGGAATATAAGATATTATCGTCTCATGATCACTCGTGATAAAATCCATGAAGTGATTGAAATGAGCGTGGGTTGAATCCAATACTCGAATTTTATTCCAGAAGTACTGATAAACACTGCAGCCACCTTGTCCTAGACAAACTACAGACCCATTCATGACAGTCTTGCCTCAATACCTACTTCCAAAGTATGATCGACTGTGGATGGTTTGAACAACGTAGTTATTCGGGAAGTCAAAAACATACAAAGTGAAACAAAATATTAATACTAATCCTATATGGCCCAAAAACATTTGAGTCATATTGATTAATAATTATTCATTGTATAATGTTTCAAATAATCAACTTAATACTTGAATTAAAACAATAGCTATGCCATGCTCCAATCATGCACGCTATGTTTGTCTATGGTCCTTACTTTGTAAAATAGATCAATTGAACACATATTCAATGAAACTTATTTCACAATTCCAAATCTTTATCACCAGTGTAAGAATTCCAAATTCTTGTCACTGCTAGAATGTGTTAGATTCTAAACTATGATGCAATGATTCCTTTGTAATGTCTAGGTACCAAAAGTCTTGGAGACTTGACCAACGATATTACAAAGTATTCCTTTGGAGATTGTTACAAGACAATTCTATGGAAGCAAAGTCTCAAATTCAAAGTACATTCCTTTGAACATCATTCTTGCATAAAAAGTTTCTAATCTTACACAGATTTAAAGAATAACTTCCACTTATGGTTACATTTTCATATTCCCATTTTGACCATCACTTCTGAACAAGAGCTACCTCTTCTCAGAGTATGTCAATATGGTCCTTTCAAAATTTTAAAATATACTTCCAACTGTCCATGAGCAACCAATCTTTGGTAACCTCAGATTGTCCTCGATAATTGCTTAACTATTATAGTCATATCCAGTTCTAGACCTTTTTCCCTCTTAATGCCCTAGGCATTTGGAAAATTAGAATGGATGAATATTATAACACATGTAATCGATCATATACCGAAGCATATAGGATACGATTCACGATGTCTTACATAAAGACATGATACTTGACCAGTCTTTTGCTATAATATTTCTATTTGCCATGTTCTCATTATTCGAATTATGCAAAGGGATGCCGTAATCATAATCGAATTTTGAGAACGCAATTAACACATCCATATATAAAATTTCCTTATGTTGAACCATTCCAACATAACATTCAACATAACATTCAGATATATATTTGACTACATCTGATTAAAATCTCAATCTAAGCTTTTAGATTTGAAATGAAGTATGAATTGCTCTTCCTTAATTATAGTAAAATGACTTTTCAAACCCTACGACTTGCAAATTGAATCTTTTATTTTCTATAATTAACATTGCTAACTTGCAACATTCATCATAATTGATCATGCTCCCACTAGCATAATAATCATTACTTTTACTAGCATAACATTTATGCTCCCACTAGCTTTGACATGTACCCATAAATCAGTTGGACTTCTAGAAATAAATACTTATTGACTTTCATTACCAAAGTTCAAATTTTTGATACTGCTTTGATAAGACTTTATCTAGGCTTCTTGAACTCACACACCTTTCCTTAGACAACTCACATGTGTGTCTAAACAATTTAAGAACTTACTGTAATAAGTCTCAAATGTTTAGACTTTTTGCCATTCCTCACAATTCGAATTATGAAAAGGTATGCCGTAATCATAATCAAATTTGAGAATGCAAATATCATAACTGTTATCTACTTAAAATCAACTTAGTGAAAGCGTTTCCTCACCATCATTTCCATGAATCGGAGAGAAACCTTATGACACTTAGATTTTATGGTGTATGTGTTCCTATCCATGTGAAATTATCAAAACCATAATCACAAGACATGATTAGTGACAAATCCAAATCCATATGGAATGAACTTGTTCAATCTTAATTTCTTGCCACTCGGCAGCACAAGGGCCTACCATTGCTTCCAAGTTGTTATGCAAACAGTTGAGATCATATAGAACTCACATGCATAGTCAACTTTAACTGGAATGGGCACAGAAACAAGAATGTGTCAACACGATAGGTTACAAACCTCAAGTCGTGTGCTAGTGTCTAACAATAGGTTTACCCTTGATTAGTTCTTGAAACTTTCAAGATCTTTAAGACTCCTACTGACCTCTTGACATATAAGATTCTCTGTCAAGAACCATTCATTGACAAAACAAATATTCAAGAGTTAGTGCGGATTCTTATCAATATAAACACTTCACACAATTGGTCTTAGTTGGTCTTTGTCCTTATCCAAAACATCACAACTTACCAATTTCAAATGTACAAGAGTAGAAATCATTTTACTCTACATTTGACAAGTGTTATAAACCTTTCTTAAGATTATGTCACTCGTGGCACAATCTTGGAGTATGACTCTAAGACTTGTTTTGGAACAAAGCATGACTCATCTTGTTGATTTAACCATTTCAACAATTCACGATTCCTCTTCTCAGCCATACAAATGCACCAAGATATCCTTAGAGGATCAATTGTGACATGGTTTTCATAATCATTAAGATGATCATAAAACACGATACTCTAGTACTCTCTCATCTTTTCAAATTGGAGAAACTTTTATCTTTCTGCCCAATTTCTTTCTTCTCATTCGTTCTTCCATACATTGAAACTTTTCCAATGTTTCAGAATTATACTTAAACTTGTAAGCATAATCATATCTACTAAACTTTAGTTAATCATGATGAATGGTCTTATCGTTCTCTGTGGTGGACCTGACCAGCGCACACCCAGTGTACCCGATCCCCTAGTCCTTCACTTGACTCACATAAACATGTGAACAAAGAATTAGTCTTAATTTCCTAAAGATGAAGGTTCTCATTCATCACACAATACAAGTTGCATGATTCCAAGTTTGTTTCCAACTTAAACTTAGGTGATGAGAATCTTTCCTTATTTGGTAAATTATGACACTACCATAAAGGAAACGAAAGAATCAAATTCATATTCGAGTATTGCTATCAATGGAAACATATAAGCAACAATCTTTTCACAAATGCCATTGTAAGGAAATTTTAAAAATAAGATAAATTTCAAAATTTTTCTTTATTTATAAAAATTGCAGAAAACTTATCCTTACAATGCAAATACAAGTGAAAATATGTTGTTATCTATTCCTAAGCAATCTAAGTCTTAAACAGCATCTCACAAATCTGATCATCGAACCATGCAATCGAAATCCATCTCTTCACGATCAGACTCAACATACTCTTCCTTTAAGCTTCCTTTCATTTCTTCTATTCTTCAAAACATCAAAATGAAATTACATTACATCATGTATTAAGAATCTCCAAATAGGAACTTTAATAGAGTTAGAGAATGGATTTTACCTGAAGTATAGTCAAAAGTTTTGACTTTACCATCCTTGGATCTTTCAGGTAAATACGGCAGCTTCGCAACCAATGCCCCTTCTCTTGGAAACAGAAACATGTGGACTGTTTGGAATGGTACACGGGACTAGCTCAGACTTAGCCTTTCTCTTTACCATTTGGTCAAATAACTTGACCATGACCGATCCCTTTCCATTGGGAAGAGAAAGCTTTTCTGGACTTCCAATGTAACCATTGTCAATGTCCATGGAAGTTTGGGGAGTAGACCTTCCAATCAAATTTGCTTTACCAGTGCACCAAATCATTTATGATTCAGCAGCAACAAGTAAATAGGTAAGATCGATAAGGGTCATGTCGTGGTCTGTCACATAGTAGTCCTTAAAGAACCCGCTATATGACTTAGGAAGTGATTAAAGAACCCAGTCAACCGCCAACTTCCTAGAGACTTCGACACCCAAATCTCCCAACTTGTCAATATGTAACTTCATCTCCAAGACGAGAGCACATACAAACTTTCCTTCCTGCAAATAGGGCTTTGAGTAACCTAGAACTTGTGGGTTAGGGAGAATTATTGGAGGAGGTGGAGGAAGTGAAGTTCCACTACAGCACGGAGAAGGGATTAATCTTTCACCTTGATCGCCTTGTGGAAAATCATCTTTATAAAGAAAGTTTATTCAAAAGATTCAGGAAGACTATAGTTGTCTGAACTAGACATCTATAAAGGGAGAAATTTAAGTTTAGTTGATTTTAGTCTTTAATATAACACCCAACATGAAATATTAAGGCTAAGACCCAACACAATATTTTACAATTTGGAAGAGGGATGCTGTAATCCTATTGCAAAATATTTGAAGGTAGGTAATGCCGATTTACTAATTTCCACCACAAAAAACGAAAAAGAATTTTAGCTTTTAAGTGGATTGAAACTCCTAGATCTTTTGAGATTCATTGAACAATTCAATGGCATGTTTAAATCTCGATTGTGTCCTTCAAGTTTGTGACTGGGATGCCGAGGATCACAAACAAGGTGTGAATAACCACGCAAATTAGCTAGGTACACCCAATGTTACAACCACTTAATCAATGTGCCGGTTAACCACACACGCTGCATTGATTTATAACTAACATCAAGCTACCCTTTGCCACGCACTGTCTATCCCAGGTTAGTGCGCCAGTTAACCACACACGCTCCGCTAACGACTTAACAAGGTGCAAAGTGCAATTTCATGGGTTAGCACCAAAGTCACATTTTTCCTAAAGTAACTAAGATTGGGAATTTAATAAAAGTTTAGTTACTTTATATTTATCATTATACTTTTAATGACGGGAGAATTAGTGTCCTGTCCTACCCGTCCGGCTAACGACCCTCCACCAGTCAAGGAAGTGGCGGGTGAGAGTGGACACCCATTAAACTGCCATTTTATAGGCAGTAACTTTATACCCCCTTATAGATCGGCTTCGTGAATGAGGCTTACTAACGGTAAGATTGACTTTACTATTATACATATACATACATATATATATATATATATATATATATATTAAACCTATAATATTATATTAGTATAAGGGTTGAATTTTAAACTTTTAAAATTCTAGGGTTTGGAACTAAAGTATTCAAAAGGTGAAACTTTACAAATTCCAAAATTTAAGGGCAAGTTTTGAAATTTGTCAAAACTTTTCAAATTCATAACTTATGAGTTTAATATAGGTTTTAAAGAAAATACTCTTGAAAATCCATAACTTGAGGACAAGTTATGGAGTCCATAAACCATTTATGAAAAGGAATCTGCATTTTTCTATAACCTATGACTTTTAATGATCCATTTAAATGAAAAACTTTTCATTTTCCATAACTTGAGGACAAGTTATGGAATCCATCAAAATCATTTAGATCAAAAATTCTAAGAAGAAAATCAACCAATTTGTCAATGATCTAAATTAAACTCATAAGAACAAGAAAATTCAAATCAAACAAATTTCATGTAATTAGCCTAACCATATAAACTAATAGAAAACATGAAACTTTGACAATTATCTTTTAAATTGGATAAGCATGATCATTACCACATCAAAAATAGGTTTATAAGTTCAAAAACAGCTTAGGGTAATGATCCTAGTCCAATTCCAGCCAAAAAAACTCGAAAAACAGCATTCTGGGGCACCAACTCGTCGAGTGCAAGAGCAAACTTGGCGAGTTGGATGTGTTGGGCTTATAGTGTTGCGTCATGGGCTCGGTCCTTAGCCCAGTTTTGGATGCCGGTTTAGGCCTGTCCAACCGTGCATGTTTTTCTCTAGGGTTTAGTATTTAAGCTGCATGCATGCAGTCTTTGTTATTAAGGTTTTTATTATTTTCTCACACAAGTTTTGTAAACCCTAGCTCGCCTCTACAGTGGAAGTTCTTCATCGAGCTCTGCTGAGGCATGACTATATTTGAATCATAAGCATATCGTTGATTCTATTCTGTGTTCATAATATTATTGTGTTTGTTTTGTTTGATCTTCATCTTTTACCTGTGAAAGATCTAATCGGTTAGAGATTTATTCTCATCAATTGGTATCAGAGCAGGAGACTGTGTAATTCATACACATCTCTTCTGTCGAAGAAGTTACTAGGGTTTTATTCCGCATTGATTGATATTAATTGAGCCGTCATTCCATATTGACGTATCTCATTAATCGTCGATCTTACTCTAATTGATAAAATTACAAGTCTGATCTTTAAACAGGTAATCGATCAAACGCTATCACAATGCCCATGGATGATTCTCAAACCAATCCAATCAACATCCCTAACAGCATTGGTTCAACAACAAGGATTCCAATCTTGTATACTCAAGATTATGAAGTTTGGACGCATCATTTTGAAGATTATGTGATCGGATCGGAAGATAATGGGTACTTGATCTGGGAAGCAATCACTGTTGGCCCATTCGCTCACTCAAGCTCCTCAAAGATTGTCAAAACTCAGAAGGAGTACAATCAGCTTGTTAATG
Organism: Lactuca virosa; assembly: GCF_052849685.1. Classification (NCBI taxonomy): domain Eukaryota; kingdom Viridiplantae; phylum Streptophyta; class Magnoliopsida; order Asterales; family Asteraceae; genus Lactuca; species Lactuca virosa. The sequence goes on along the minus strand of NC_136427.1, from coordinate 65,924,749 downwards.
ATGTAAAAGATATTCCTCAAGATGAGAAGGAAAAGTTTCAATGTAACATCAAGGCCTTGAGGATGATTAGGTTTGCTTTGCAGTCAGATACGTTCCGTTTGGTGAGTTCTTGCGCTATGGCTAAAGAGATATGGGACAGGCTAAAAGAATTGTATTCCGCTGATGCAGATCTGGAACATTCGATTCAAACTCTTTTGCTTTCTGAATTTGGTGATTTCAAACAGAAGCCCGAAGAGAAATTGATTCAGGCTTTTGATCGCTTTAATCACCTCTTAAGTAAGATGATGAAGCAAGGGATCGAAAGGAAGGTTATTAAACAGAAGGTTACATTCATGAATGGTCTAAGACCTGAATGGATGGCTGTCGTATCCACTGTTAAAGCACATGAAAAGTTTAAATCGTATTCTCTGGCGAAACTGGTGGGAATTTTGAAATCCCATGAAAGTGCACTGTCTAAGGAAACGAATGTGGTTTCTAGTTTGGGTTCGTTAGCCCTTGTTTCTAAAGGGAAAAGTTCTGTTGAAGAAGAAGAGGAATTGGATCTTGCCGACTACGATCTAACCAGTGAAGAGTATGCCCTGATGGTGTCCAATCCTAGAAAGTTCATTAAAAGAAAGTTCCCAGCCAACAAGAACCGAAACTGGCAGGGAAGTTACAGCGCTGAAAAGGTTAAGGAGGAACTGAAGATAGGATTGAAGTCAGAAGAGTCCAAGAAAGAAGTGAAAATTGGTGGAGACTCAGGATTTGATTGCCATTACTGTGGAGGCAAGAATCACTTTGCCAAAGACTACATGCTGAAAAAGAAAGCGGAAAAGATAGATGAGGATGATGAGGAAGCGAGCCTCCTGAGACGACTGGAGGAAATCAAGAAAAGAAAGTCAGCTGCTAACAATAAAACTATGAATGCTTTAATTGTACAGGATACAGGCAACCATGATGAATTCGGTGGCGTGGAAGTATGGTCCACGGATTCAGAGGATGAAGAAGTAAGAAAACCCACTCATGGCAAGGCGATGCTGGTGAAAGAAGAACCTGCTGCAGGAAGGTGTTTAATGGTGACCGAAGGTGTATCTTAGATGAGGGGATATGCAACAGATAGTGGGCTGGAAGAAGAGAAGGAGTGAGAGGACATGTGCTTTGCTGCAAAACCTATCAATGCACAGATCAACGAATGTGATGAGTTGATCAGGAAGGTACAAAATATTCTCTCTTCTCTAAATATACCTGTAACTAACTATGAAAAGGAATTGAATAGCTTGAAATCTAAATTTTCAAGTATAAGTAGTAGTCTCACCTAAACCCGTGTCACAAATTCTAACCTGACTGATCAAATTAGCAGGATATTGTCGAAGAGTGAGGAAAGGAGGATGTGGATTGAGCAGAAGGAGAAAGAGTTGATTAGGTCTAACTATGAAAGCGTTGTATCTTCTGATGAGGTCTCACCGGCATACAAAATTGGTCTTGACAAAATTGAGTCCTATATTAAGTCCAAAGACCATAAGGACATGCTTAAAAATCTATTAGACGAAAATGATAGATTGAAGTTAAGAACCGAAACTGTACAGAAGTTTGACTCATTGAATGCCAAACTAAGTTCAGAAAATAAAATTGATGTTGAAAATGCATCTGAACTTAATGAGAATGATGATATGAGTGAAATCTCTGTAGAGGATTTGGTGGACTGTTCTGAATTTGTCAAAAGCGAACCTGAAACACGCAAAAATCTGATTTCTGAAAACTCTGTTGAGTTCGCCCGTTTCTTGAAAGACAAGACCAAAATTCTCAAGGAAAAGGCCGTCGTATATCAAAAGGTCCAAACTACTCCAATTCAGGTATACAAAGTAGATGGAGTTACACAGCAACAAACAGCCGAACTGACTGCAATAGTAACAGAAGATAATGCTGAAGGCTGTGATGAATTTTTCTGGTCAGCACCCATTGACAACGCTGATGAAACAGTAGGCTTGTCACAGAAAACTTCATGGAGAGTGAAAGGAAGATATGTAGCCGAACCTGTCAATGATCCTACTCGTTTTGATGAGCCTAGCACAAGTGGCACCAAAAGCCCTTCAACTGGACTAGTCGCAGTCTCAGGCGAAACCTCCTCTCTTAAAAGCGCAGCTTATGCTCAAGCATCTGAAAAAAGGGCTAATATTCACAGAAATCCAAAACAGGTGAAAGATCGAAAGCATCAAAGGAATGTGAGGTACAAGAAAAACCTTACTGAAAGGAAGCAGTTCTGGCATTCTCAAAATCCCAACTATGTTCGCTACGAAAAACCTTCTAAGCAAAAAGAGGCAGGAATCGACAATTCTTCCACTCGCACTAATGGCGAAACAAACCGAAAGCAGAGTTTCGGTCCTCAGAACGGTTTCGGTCCTAAGTATGAACCCAACCGAAAGCAGGGTTTCGGTCCTCAGAAGGGTTTCGGTCCTCTGAACCATCTTGACCGAAAAGAGAGTTTCGGTCCTCAATCACAAAAAGGCCATAACCGAAGAACTCACTCTGTTTCTAAATCTAATTTCTCCAAATCTCATCTTCAGTCTCAGAATGATCAAAAAGGAAAAGAAAAAGTTTGTCCAGAAAATGCAAAGGATTCATCAATCCAGCATAATGTTGATCGGAAATATGCAAACGTACAATACACATATTTGGCAACTTCACCTAGAAACAAAGTTAAAGTTTTTACTATAAAAAGAAAAGATAAAACAACTTTGATTAAACGTACTTATTTGGTTGATATCTCTCTTACGAATCCTTGTTCTGTACAAAGCTCACGAGGACCCAAGACTCTTTGGGTTCCTAAATCTGTTTGATTTTTGCAGGTTATTCGTGACGAGCAGTTTGACGAAGAATGGTATATTGATAGTGGCTGCTCGCGTCACATGACAGGTAGAAAGGAAGAACTGAGAGAGTTTCGATCTCTCAAGAATGGTGGAATAGTGAAATACGGCAACAACTCGTTTGGGACTATCAAAGGCTACGGTATGATTACGAATGGTGATTTCTCAATAAGAAAGGTCGCATATGTTGAAGGATTGCAGCACAACCTTATCAGTGTATCACAACTAGTGGTTGGGACTGGATTGAAAGTCTCGTTTGATGATGACGGCTTAGAGATTGTTGAGAAGAAGTCCAATAACATTCTGCTGAAATCGAAGCGAAAAGGGGAAATGTATCCTTTAAACCTCAACCCAATTCGAGGTAAACCAGCAGTTTTCTTACTCACTAAGGCGCACTCAGATGACAGCTGGTTATGGCATCGAAGACTCTCTCATCTTAATTTCAAGGATATCAACAAGCTGGTTTTAGGAGATCATGTTCGGGGTCTTCCAGTTCTCAAATTCGACAAAGAACATCTATGCGCAACCTGTGAAATGGGAAAGCAGAGTAGACAAAGTCATCCCTCAATTATCAATACAAAAGTGATAGAACCATTGGAGTTACCGCACATCGATATGTGTGGTCCCTCTTCCATTGAAAGCATTGGTGGAAACAAGTACATTATGGTCATAGTGGATGATTTCTCTCGATTCACATGGGTGTTCTTCTTGAAGCAAAAATCTGAGGCTGCTCCAAAGCTCAAGCTCTTCATAAAACAGGTAGAAATTCAACTGAGGAAAGTTGTTCGTAACGTAAGAAGCAACAACGGCTTGGAATTCAAAAACAAAGATTTTGAAGATTTTCTTGCTGAAAAGGGAACGACTCATAATTTCTCAGCCCCATATACTCCACAGCAAAATGGTATCGTTGAAAGGCGAAACCGATCTCTGTGTGAAGCAGCTCGAACGATGTTATGGTTCGCATCCTTGCCTTTGTATTTCTGGGCTGATGCAATTGCTGCTGCTTGTTATACTCAGAACAGATCATATCTAAACAAGCGATTCTCTATAACTCCTTATGAGATCTTGAACAATCGCAAACCGAATGTGAAATTCTTCCATGTATTTCTGGGCTGATGCAAATTCTTCAACTCTAAAGAGAATCGAAACAAGTTTGATGCTAAGGCTGACGAAGGAATATTCTTAGGTTACTCACTGAATTCTAAGGCATATAGAGTTCTAAACAAGCGCTCTAAGAAGATTGAAGAAACATACTATGTCACTTTTGACGATAGCTATGTTAAGAAGATAAAGACAGCCGAAGGTTCATTGCAGGAAATTTTTCCAAAGACTAGTCAAGTTACAGCCTCCATTTCAAATCTTTTCGAGCAATATATGCTTCTTTTTGATGAGCCTCAAAAGGCAATTGATTCTGAATCAAAGGCTAAAGACAACAAGGTTGACAGTCTAAGACAAATCATTGACGATGCTGCTCAAAAGATGGCTGATGATCAACCTAAAGCAACCGAAAGGCCAGACATAAGCAAACCTTTGAATGACTGTCCTTCTGTCCAGGGGGAGGGTCCGTCTCCACAACAAGATCAAGGTTCTTCATTCCAGGGGGAGAACTCAGTGTCACAATCTTCCGGCTCTACTGAATGTCCAAACGAAGGGGAACATTCTGATCCAGATGTTGAACTCCTATCATCATTCGAGGGGGAGAGTAAACATGTCAATGATAATGATACCCTATCTGAATTGGAAGAAGAAATCAATGCATAATTGGATCCCTCTTGTGATCCAAATTACCCACCTCTTATTAAATGGACCAAAGATCATCCACAAAGTCAAATTATTGGGGAATCTTCAGAAAAGGTGTTAACTCGCTCTCATATCAAAGCGAAACAAGCTGCACTCTTTTCTCAAGTAGAGTTTTGCATGTTCAACTCCTTTGTTTCCAAAGTTGAACCGAAGACTGTTAATTCAGCACTTTATCATTCCGACTGGGTTCAAGCCATGCAAGATGAGTTGAATGAGTTTGAAAGAAACAAAGTATGGCGTCTAATTCCAACTCCAAAGGATGCTTTGGTTGTCGGTCTCAAATGGGTATTCAAAAATAAGATGGATAAGGAGGGGAACGTGATTCGTAACAAAGCTCGGTTGGTTCTGAAAGGTTAATATCAGGAAGAAGGTATCGATTATGAAGAGACCTTTGCTCTTGTTGCAAGATTAGAGTCCGCCCGTATCTTCCTTGCCTATGCTGCACACAAAAACTTTGAAGTCTATCAGATGGACGTCAAGTGTGCCTTTCTCAACGGTGAACTTGAAGAAACTATGTACGTTGAGCAACCGCCAGGCTTCGTGAATGAGAAGTATCCAGGTCACTGCTACATACTTGACTAAGCGGTATATGGCTTAAAGCAGGCTCCTAGAGCATGGTATGAAACTCTTACTCGGTTCTTAAAAATGTCTAGATTCAAACAAGGTTCGGTTGACCCAACCTTCTTTCGAAAAAGAGAGGGTAACCACCTTATGATAGTCCAAATTTATGTTGATGACATCATCTTCGGCTCCACGAATCCCAGCTTAACAGCTGAATTCAGGAAGTTGATGGAAACTAAATTTGAGATGAGCTCAATGGGTCCAATTAACTTTTTCCTTGGCTTAAACATTAGACAGGGACCCGAAGGCATCTTTATTAACCAGCAGGCATACACCAAGACACTGCTTGCTAAGTTTGGTATGATGGGAGACTCCAAAGTTAAAGTTCCAATGGCTTTTGGCACCAAACTTACACCCTCATTGGAGAAGCCAGCCGCTGACATGAAGCTCTATCTTCAAATGATTGGGTCTCTAATGTATCTCATGGCTAGTAGACCTGACATCATGTTTTCAGTCTGTTACTGTGCCAGATTCCAAGCTAACCCACGCGAACCTCATTTGCAAGCTGTGAAAAACATCTTTCGCTATCTGAAGCGAACCTCCTCTCTTGGTCTGTGGTATCCAGCCAACTCAGGATTCTTTGTCCAAGCGTTCTCAGACGCTGACTTAGGTGGCTGTGGATTAGATCGTAAAAGCACAACTGGAGGATGTCAATTTCTCGACGGTAAATTGGTTAGCTGGAAATCAAAGAAACAAACATCTGTTTCTCTCTCAACTGCAGAAGCTGAATACATCGCTGCATCATCCTGCACATCACAAGTTGTATGGATACAAAGTCAGCTTAGAGATTACGGGCTGAACATGAAGAAAATCCCACTATATTGCGACTCTGAAAGTGCAATTAGGATTTGTCACAACCCAGTTCAACACTCGAAGAATAAACACATAGCACTGAGGTATCACTTTATCAAGGATAACGTGGAAGATGGCAACGTGGAAATTCATTTCGTAAGGACGACTGCTCAACTGGAAGATATATTCACTAAGGCTTTACCTGAAGCAAGCTTCAACAAGATTTTGCAAGGCCTAGGAATGATGGAAGCAGAATCAGTACCAAAATCGCCTTCGCTTCAATAAAGGTAAGAAGCGAAATAGAGCGAACCGAAATGAACCGAACATTCGGTCTATTTCGGGTGAAGCTTGACCATGAACCGAAATGAACCGAGCGTTCGGTCTATTTCGGGTTCGGTCCTTCTGAACTCGTTCGCTTCTTTTTCTTATCAAGGCATTTTGATTGTATTCCTATGTACACTCTTTTAAAATTCTTCTTATATTCATAAAATCCAAAAATATTTTCCTTTTTCGTTCAATTGAACAATTTTCACAAAATACAAAAATATTTTTCGTTTTTGATCTAATGATTTCTTTTGCATAAAGTGTTACTCTCGATGATGACGATTCAGAAGGTAAAATCTCTTTTCTATAAACTTTCTACGCGTCCCTAGAAGCATGCTGCTGCATGTTGACTAAAGCCTCGACAGATTTTGAGTGAAGCCTTAATAACATGATACATACAAATCATGTTTTCCCAAGCTAGGCTGCAATGTTCACTCTAATCTTGAGCTACCTTACTCTACTCACATTGAGCTTAGAGTTTTCTGCTTAGTCCTTCCTTTACAGCAGAGGTACATTTGTTTCGTATACCACCTCCATCATTTTTCTCCATTATACTTCGTCTCACCAATATAACCCTTGAGACTCTCAGCATTTCCCACTGAGGTTTATGGTTATACAAAAATATGTGTTAATGATCTTAGTTTCATGTCACTATGTACTGAGTGAAACCCACCATTCAACACCATTAATGAATTGACGGCACATGAACTATATGTTACAAATGAAATCTCTTTTTATTTTGCGTGATTCTTCTGAAATTTTCTATTACCAAGAATTTTTCTTCCCCAAGGATCCAGTTAATTTTTTTTGGGATTTCTCACCTATCCAACAGTCAATAAATAATTTCCCTACCTACTTGTTCGACAGATCACATTGATCTCACAAGTACTTCGTTCAGTTTCGGTCTTATATCAAGTATCGAAATCACGGATTGCAGCAAAAGCCACCATTTATAAGCTTTAATTAAAAGATGCCTTTCAATACTTCTTAACAAGTACTTGATCGTTATTTAATGGGGAGCCACACAAAGCACTTTAAAGTCTCTCTTGACTTTGAAGGAAGAGATTCGTGCCCAGAATCAGCTGCTTTATGTCTTGTTAAGACTTCACAAATTAACACAAAAAGTTTTCTTTATTTCTTTATCTTTGACACTCTTTGCACGAAAATTTTAGATTTTCCAAAATCTGGTTCTATTCATGGTGTTCTAATATCTTCAAGTATTACAATGTTCGATAAAGTTACAAAGGCAATGACGGTTCATGAGAAATATGGGGTGACGTTTGGGATATAGTTAAAGTTGAGTCAGCTGTTAACCAATCGTTTCGACGATTTGAAAAAGCACTTTTTATGGACTGGTGTGTAAAAAGGAAACCTCCTTTCTCTTTCCTGCATCATCATCGTGTATGACAACTGTTTATCCGTCAAATCAGGCGCAGTTTCAAATAAATCCAAGATATCAGCCGTATTTTTCTCTCTCCTACCCGTACGTATAAAAGGATCAGGCACGCTCCACTTTACCCTTTTATCACTTACAAAACTCTCTCAAAGAACAAAGGTGATTCATCTTATTGTTCATCTTCTTCTCCAAGCTTCAACAATGGCAGACTCCTCTTCAGTTCACGATACCTCTGTTCACCAAACCCTTCTCACTATAAAACCTCAACAAAACCTGATCATCGATCTCACTCCCTTCCTCTATGAACCCTATATGATGTATGTTGTCGAGTGTCTCAAATAATCGCCTCTTGTCGACGCTCTGTCAAAGGTCGAAATTGTTCCCATGTCCTGCCTCTCACATATCTACTCTACTGCTTACTACGACAAAGCTGCTGAGAGGATTTACTTTGAAATCCATAACGAGAAGACTTCCATCTCCAAGAATCGCTTTTGTACCCTAATTGGTCTCTCTCAAGAACTCACTTTAGTAAACCCTGAATCGATCACTACTGGTCAACTGTTCTCAATGTTTTATCAAATGGGGTACACTGAAACCCTAACCACCATTACCAAGTTCAAGAAGTACTGCCTTCCTCCTCAATGGAATGGCCTATTCACTTTACTGTTCAAAGGACTTTCTGAGCGAAGTGCTGGCTCAGATGGAGCAAGCAAGTCATTCATGACTGTGCTTTATGGGCTCTATCACGGGATCACTTTGGATTATGGAACCATCATCTGGCAACAACTGGTCCAAAGCTTGTCTTCTTCCTCAAGACACTCAGAAATCTCATGTGGCAGGTACTGGTCCATCATCACTAAGTGGGCAATGGATCGTCATCACGTTCCAATCATGGCGAACTCTCTTCTCTCCTCCATTGCCACTTTTCACACAACGAAGATAATCGTCACGGATCCCACCAAGTACTCCTTTATTGGATCCATTCCTGACACCATGCTTGCCTGTGTGTCTGCAGCAAGCAATGTTTTGCAACAATACATGAAGATTCCTTCTTCGGGTCCAAGGGAACTCACGTTAGCCATGGTTCGCTCCATTGAAGAGGCTGATAAACCAGCCAAAAGGGGAAAGAAAACTGAGACACAGAAGGAGACAAAGGTTTTCAAAACCAACCAAGGGCTAAACCCCTAAGAAGCGAAAGTCAGACAAGGCTGCACCGTCACAGTCTCAACCGAAGAAGCAGAAAAAGCCCGCTAGGAGGCTCATACTCCAATCTTCAAGCCATTCAGACTCCGAGTATGTTCCTCCCAAACACAAATCTGCCCCTCCTTCAGAATCTGAAAGCGAAAGCTCTGACGATGAGGCTTCGGGTCATGGTGATACCCCGCCTCGCTCGCCTACCCCACAAATATCAGTTCGCTCCCAACCTTCTTCTACTCCACCTGTTACAATCCCAATCTCCATCCCTCCTATATTTCCTATCCCTACCTCTCAACCATCCACTACTATTCCAATCCCTAATCCAATCTTCACAGACACTACCACTACCACCACTACTACAGGGGCTCATTCTACAACTCCCACCCCACCTGTAACAACCGAACCACCAGTAACAACCGAACCTCCTACCACTACCAAACCCTTATCACTAACACCATCTATTGACACCAACCCAGTTCTCGGCGGTGAGGACTTGGAATTTGATTCCACTTATTTCAGTCCTTACCGTGTACAAAGTGATGATGATGAAGATGCTCCTGTCACCAAGCGTCATCTCAAAGCACTTAACGACAAACTCGATCAAATGCTTTCCTCCTCTACATCTGGGGCTTATTCTGATGCTGCTTTAAAGGCTTTGTTCTCCTCTGTAGTCCAAGAACATAATGCCTCCCTGACTGATGCAGCCAAGGCTATAGAAGCTTCCACTTCACAATGCCAGAAAGCCTCCCTCGCTGTTGAGGCTTCTACGAAGGAATGCAAAGAAGCGACCGCAAAAGTCGATAAACTAATTTCTGAAGCTCACTTGTTTCTCGATTCTTTACAGGCGGCTGCTCAGAAGAAGTCTCAGACCATGAACACTTCGGTCGATAACCTTCAGAGTTCTCTTCAGGCTGAGATATCCAATCTTGAAGCTGCTCGTATAGCAATCGAAGCGGCCAATGTTACTCTGCATGATAATGTCAAGGATCGATTGACTCAACTGGAGGCAGAGTTGGCTGTGGAAAATCGCATTATGGATGAGCTGGACAAACGAACATCTCAGCTAAAAATCCAGAACCTCAAGCTTCGCACTGCAACAACTGAACTCAACGATTTGAGATCTGAAAGGGAGGTTATTCGAAGCTCTGTTGGCGATGTTCACTCCATTTTGCTTCACCTTCTTGATGCCCATGATCCCATCATCACCATTACCATCCGAAGGCACTTGGCTGAGAAACTCAGACCTGCACTGGCTATCCTTAGTCGTATTGAGGGTGTTCCGGTGACTGGTGTCCAGCCGAAACAAGGGGGAGAGAAGGTAGTGAAGACTCAACCACCTCCTGAACCGAAATCAATTGCTGAACCGAAGGATAATGAAGCTTCGGTCAGTAAAAGGAACAAGAAGAAAAAGAAGATCGGTGAAGACGACATTGATGATGAAAATGATGTTTTTGAAGAAAATCCTGAAAAGCCTTATCAGAAAAAAAAACCAACTGATAAAGAGGTTGAAGAAAAGATCAAGAAGCTAACGGCTGACCAAGAGAAGAAGCAAAAAGAGAAGGAGCTTCTGGAAAAGAAAAAGTCCATTTTTCCAGAATGGACTATTGACTCGCTTCAAAGAAGTGCCATAGACGAACCAAGTGTTCTTTGGCTCGAACCAGTCATGTCCTTTGGGCTTGAAAACTCCAAGGATGCACAGTTTGACATGCCAATCACTCGAAAGGCATTCATCTTTCACTGCTTCAACTCAACTGATGCTATCCCTTCTCCAGACCCGAAGGTGGATCGGGATCTATTGGAATTCTATCTGGAGTTCGCTCAACCCTAGTACTTGACCTGGAGTTCGCAGAAAATCACAACTGTCAAGGTTCTGAAGCCCTACTCAGCAGGGAAGTTTGTTAATGTGAAATTCAAAGTGACTCGAGGATCTGAAGGCTCGGTTCACAACTTCACTCTTGCTGATCTACCGAACCTCAATCCCCACGACTGGATACTCCTCAACAACATCTTACTGTCAAATCCTCAGGAGTATCAGCCAATCATTGATCATATCAAGCGAATGCTTGTCTGCTACATTCACGAAGTGGCAAAAATGGATCAAGAGATCGCTTCAGCAATTCACAAGCGAACCACGATCAAACCGATGGGAAGAGCTGGCGATATTAACTCGATGGTCAAAGGCAAGATTGACCCAACATTCCACACAGTGATGTTTATCAGGGGTGAAGGTCAAAAATGCCTATTCGCTCTTGTTGACAAACACCTCTTCTCAACTGCTTGCTTGGAGCACATTTTGGAGATTATTCAGAGGTGTAGTCAGAACACAGCAGCCGACAAGAAGATGTTTACTGATATGCTGAGATGGTACATTCAATTTCGGCAGACTCTTCTTGCAATCATCCCTCGGTTGTTCAAGGTGGTGAAAACTGTGAAGCCTACTCAAAGAAAATGATCTCTCGCCTCATTTGACGCAAAGGGGGAGATTGTTGGGCTTATAGTGTTGCGTCATGGGCTCGGTCCTTAGCCCAGTTTTGGATGCCGGTTTGGGCCTGTCCAACCGTGCATGTTTTTCTCTAGGGTTTAGTATTTAAGCTGCATGCATGCAGTCTTTGTTATTAAGGTTTTTATTATTTTCTCACACAAGTTTTGTAAACCCTAGCTCGCCTCTATAGTGGAAGTTCTTCATCGAGCTCTGCTGAGGCGTGACTATATTTGAATCATAAGCATATCGTTGATTCTATTCTGTGTTCATAATATTATTGTGTTTGTTTTGTTTGATCTTCATCTTTTACCTGTGAAAGACGGTCAGAGATTTATTCTCATCAGGATGACTTTGTACTTGGACTCGGCGAGCCCCCCAGTGGACTTGGCGAGTCCACCGTCCAGAACATCAGAAAATCGATTTTTAAGGCATTTTCAAGCAAGTAGCATCAAGTATAATTGAAAACAAGCCTAGACTCTGATACCATTGATGGGTTTTGAGCAATTTAACACTCCTAAGGTGTACATGCAACCCTAAATACCTTGGATCTATTTTTTCAATATTACACATGTAAGCTTGAACTTTCCAAGGTATTACCCAAACTAGCATACAAAACTTTGAGACAAGGGTAATAAAACAAGTAAGATGACATACCTTTTGTTGTAGTTGGAAGCCTTGGAGTATTTGGCCTTTAAGAACTTAGCACTAATAGTGTGGATGCCTCAAGTGGAATCACAACACACCATGGACAAAGAATAACATTTTTGAGAGAGAATCTTCATACACCAAAACCGTCCATATGAACTCCAAGAACATTAGTTTACGATTTTGGCTATGGAGTCACATATTTATATGTGGGATTCCAAGGGTCATGGGTTAACCCTAATCCATACCCATGGGTTTATGATCCATGGTTCATGTGGCTCAACTCTTTATGCATCCATACATAAACTTAGTCCAACATGGATCATAAGCCCAACATATAAATATAACTTATTTACATAATTAGTCCCCATTGATTTAATTAGTCTCTTTTGATCACTAAATTAATTCCAAACTAATTCTTGATCAATACTAATTAAATCATATGATTTCATATTAATATATTAGAACTTATAATATATTAATAAACCATAAGTAACCTCTTCTCAAAAGTTCATCCTAACAAATTGTCCTGATGATATGCAACCCAAATGGACCATGTTACTCTCGGGTCAAGTACATACCAATTATAGTTATAGGCTTAGACACCTAATCCAACATAGAGGGGCTGTGTTGGAGCATGGAAATGCTCTATAAATAATGAGTGATAGTTAGGTTGTATTTTCCCTTTATTATATTGTTGGTGTATTTTATCTCTCCCTCCTATATAAAGGGAGAGGTGTTTATTTTCTCATTATGCACCTTTTCTAAAATGTAATCTCTAGAGAGAAAAAGTGGTGGGATTTCTCCCATCCAGGGAGAGTTTCTCTTTCTTTCTCACTTCAAGAAAATTCTTGCAAAAACACGAAAAAATAAGTGATACAACATTCTCTCCCGAAAATTTCCTGTTTGAATCCAATAAGTGACCTTTTTCTTCCAGTGATTATGACTGGTTTGAAGATTTAGATCTTATTTTTTCTGCTTCATTGGTTGTGGTTTGAAGTCGAAGACCTTCATTGTTAGAGATTAATGGCCAGTTTCAGACTTCACAGCAGAGTTTCAAAGACATTTCAACACTTGATTTCATTTTATTACCATACTTGCTAGTCGGATTACTGTATTATAGCCTTGTATCACTTATTGGATCTCTCATAATTTGTAAGCATTTAGGCATTTAGGGAGAGAATGTTGGAGCATGGAAATGCTCTACAAATAATGAGTGATAGTTAGGTTGTATTTTCCCTTTATTGTATTTATGGTGTAAATACTCTCCCTCCTATATAAAGGGAGAGTTGGTCATCTCTTAAAAAGCTAGCTCACTTTTCTTAGTTAGATATTACTTTTGTACTTTTCTCATAATGTAATCTAGAGAGAGAGAGAGAAGTGGTGGGTTCTCCCACCCATGGAGAGTTTCTCTCCCACCATGTTCTTCATGCAATATTATTATTATCTCTCTTTGTTCTTAGCCTTCTTCCATGAACTCATAATATGTTCTTCGTGTTCATACTTACAAAAACACGATTAATCTCGAGATATCTTACTTCCGCATCCACCGTTCGTTATAAAATTGGGTCTCTACACATCTAGGAGCCTAAACATGGTATCTTTTATCCTGACAGTCAAAATAATATGTGATTTCAATGCACGAATGACCTTCCTGCTGCTCCTACTGAGCATTTGTTTCATCTTCGTACGGAATTAATGGGTCATAAGGAATTTGAACGAGGTTATCATGTGTTGATCTCTCTTGAACTTAGGAAATGTTTAAAATATCTTCAGATTGATGAATTGGAGTGGATAAAGCTGGAAATTTTAAAAGAAGCAGGCGAGTATTTTGAGGATTCTCCTAATGACAATTTTGACGATTAGTTTTGTCATCATCAGATAGGGAGATTGTAAGGTCACACCTTATGATCTGATGAGTCAAATATCCGTCACACGCTGTCTACCAGCATCTGCAACAATGCCAACATCATTTCTAGAGTCTAAATAGCATCAACGACATCATGATAGTTTTGTTTAAAGTGTGATTCTTTTGTATATTAGTCGGTTAGATACTTTTTAATTATAGATAGAGTTGTATTTATAGAATAGATAACTTATCTGTAATCTCAGTGATTAGGATCAAACCATACGTAGATTCTATTACATCCCTAAAATAAAGGGATTTCTTTTTATTGTAATAATATATTGTCATGTATTACAGCTAAACCCTAATGCATATTGGTGATCGTCGTTTTGACCACTTTGTGCACTGTTCTCTTTGTGAGAACACTTTTCATAGTGAAAAACCATTTTTGTGATAATCATTGTTCTTCTGTTCTTTTGTTTTTCTGTCATCTTTCTTTGTTTTTATACTTGTTTGTATCCGATTAAGTGAAGCTTCAAAGATTTGGAGTGGTTAAACTGAATTTTTAATATGGAACAAACCTTCTGGTCAGGCGAATTTACTGAGCGCTAAAAGGTTAACTATGTTGTGAGGATGCTCGAGCATGAGGCGTTATGGTGGTAGGATACGATTGACATGAGACTTAACGATGCTACACGGGATGCTATGACTTGGGAAATATTCAACGAAAAGGTATAAGAATGGTTCTATAGTGAAGTAAGCAAGCAATAAATTGAAATAGAGTTCTTGGCACCGAAGTAGAGAAATATGACTATACCCCAATACAATACAACTTTCACTGAGAAGACGCTTTTGGCCACAGATTATTGCTCTACTAAATAGAAGGTCGTACGACGCTATGATGAGTGGTTACCATACGACTACCCGGATATGGTTAGATCGAAGGCTACTTTGATTCAAGTTAATTTGCATGGTTATTCACACCTTGTTTGTGATCCTCGGCATCCCAGTCACAAACTTGAAGGCCACAATCGAGATTTTAACATGCCATTGAAAAGTTCAATGAATCTCAAAGGATCTACGAATTTCAAATCCAATTAAAACTTAATAATCTATTTCGTTTTTCATGGTGGAAATTGGTTAATCGTCATTTACCTACCTTTAAATTTTCTACAATTGGATTACGGCATTCCTTTTTGCAGTTGTAGAATATTATGTTGGGTCCTAGCCTTAATATTTCGTTTGGGTGTTATATTAAGGACTAAAATCAACTAACTTGAATTTCTCCCTCATAGATGTCTAGTTCTGACAACTATGGTCTTCCTTTTCTTTTTGGAAAAAGCTTTCTAATGAAGATGATCTCCCACATGGCGATCAAGTTGAAAGATTAATCCATGTGTCGTGTATTAATGGGACTGGAAATCATACTTCACTTCCTCCACCTCCTCCAATTATTCTCCCTAACACACAAGTTCAAAGACTTGAAAAGTTTAACGTCACTCAAGCCATATTGGAAAGCAAACACAAAGATGGAAGTCTGTATGTGCCAACATCTTGGAGATGAAGTTACATATTGACAGGATGGGAAAGTTGGGTGTCAAAGTCTCAACGAAGTTGGCTGTTGACTGGGTTCTTCAATCACTTCCCGAGTCATATAGCGGGTTCATTAAGGACTACTATATGACAGACCACGACATGACCCTTATCGATCTTACCTATTTGCTTGTTGCTGCTGAATCAGCAATGATTTGGTGCACAAGTAAAGCAAATTTGGTTGGAAGGTTTACTCCCCAAACTTCCATGGACATTGACAATGGTAACATTGGAAGTCCAGAAAAGCTTTCTCTTCCCAATGGAAAGGGATTGGCCATGGTAAAGTCAATTGACCAAATGGTAAAGAGAAAGGCTAAGTCTGAGATAGTCCAATATACTATTCCTAAAAGTTCCATATGTTCCTATGGCCAAGATAAGGGGCATTGGTTGCGAAGCTGCTCTATTTACCTGAAAGATTATCAGGATGGTAAAGTCAAAAACTTTGACTCTACTTCAGGTAAGTCCAATATCTAACTCTATTAAGTTCCTATTTGGAGATTCTTAATACATGATGTAATGTAATTACATTTTGATGTTTTGGAGAATCAAAGAAAAGAAAGGAAACTTAAAGGAAGAATAAGCGGATTCTGATCGCGAAGAGATGGATTTCGATCGCATGGTTCGGTGATCAGAATTTTGAGCTGTTGCTAAAAAGTTGTCATAGATTGCTTATGAATAGATAACATCATAGTTTTCATTTGTAATTGAATTGTAAGGAAAAGTTTTTCCGCAGTTTTATAAATAAAGAAAAGTTTTTTATTTTATCTTATTTTAAGTTTCCTTACAATGGCATTTGTCAAAATTGTTGTTTATATGATTCCATTAATAGCAATATTGGAAAATGTATTTGTTTCTTTCGTTTGTGGTAGTTAAAATAATTTACCAAATAAGGAAAGATTATCATCGCCCAAGTTTCGATTGGATAGAAACTTGGAATCATGCAACTTGTGTTGTGTGATGAATGAGAACCTCCATTTTTGGGACACTAGGACTAATTCCTTGTTTACATGTATATGTGAGTCAAGTGAAGGACTAGGGGATCGGGTACACTTGGTTGTGCGCTGGTCAGGTCCACCACAAAGAACGATAAGACTATTTGTTATAATTTACTAAAGTTTAGTAAATATGGTTATGCTTATAAGTTTAAATGTAATTCGGAAACATTGGAATAATTTTAATGTTTGGCAGAACGAATGAGAGGAATCAAATTAGGCAGAAAGATAAAAGTTTCTCAAATCTGAAAAAGATGGGAGAGTACTTTAGTATTGTGGTTTATGATCATCTTAATGATTATGGAAAACCATATCACAATTGATCCTCTAAGCATATCTTAGTGCATTTATATGGCTAAGAAGAAGAATCGTGAATTGTTGAAATGGTTAAGTCAAAAACAAGTCTTACAGTGATACTCCAAGATTGTGCCTTGAGTGACATAATCTTAAGAAAGGCTTATAACACTTATCAAATGTAGAGTCTAATGTTTTCTACTTTTGTACATTTGAAATTGGTAGGTTGTGATGTCTTGGATAAGACAAAGACCAACTAAGACCAATTGTGTGAAGTGTTTTTCTTGATAAGTAACCACACTAACAATTGAATATTAGTTTGTCAAGTAATGTCCTTGACAAAAGAGAATCTTATATGTCAAAAGGTCAGTGGGAGTATTAAAGATCTTGAAAAAGGTTCAAGAACTAATCAAGAGTAAACCTGTTGTTAATCACTAGCATGCGACCTGAGGTTTGTAACCTATCGTGTTGACATATTCTTGTTTCTGTGGCCAATCCAGTTAAAGTTGACTATGCATGTGAGTTCTATGAGTGCTCAATTGTTTGCATAACAACTTGGAAGCAATGGTAGGCCCTTGAGCTGCCAGGTGGGAAGAAATTAAGATTGAAAAAGTTCAGTCCATATGAGTTTGGATTTGTCACTAACCTTGTCTTGTGATTATGGTTATGAAAAATTCACATGGAAAGGAATATATACACCATAAAAATCTAAGTGTCATAAGGTTTCTCTACAATTCATGAAAATGATTGTGAGGAAACGCTTTCACTAAGTATATTTTAAGGAGATAGCAATTGTGTTATTTGCATTCTCAAATTCGATTATGATTACGACATCCCTCTTCATAGTACGAATTGTGAGAAATGGAAAAGGTCTAAACATTTGAGACTTATTGCTGTAAGTTCTAAAATTGTTTAAACACACATGTGAGCTATCTAAGGAAAGGTGTATGAGTTGGAGAAGCATAGATAAAGTATTATCGAAGCATCTCGTACCAGAAATCTGAACTTTGGTCGGGAAGTCAATAAGTATAGATTTATAGAAGTCCAGCTATAAATTTATAGAAGTCCAGCTGATTTCTGGGTAAATGTCAAAGCTAGTGGGAGCATAAGTGTTATGCTAGTAAATAATTATTATGCTAGTGGGAGCATAATTATTATGGTAAGTGTTGCAAGTTAGCAATGTTAATTATAGAAAACAAAAGGTTTCAATTCGTAAAGTTGCAGCGTTTGAAAAGTTGTTTTGCTATAATTAAGGGAGTGAAATTCATACTTCATTTCAATTCTAAAAGCTTAGATTGAGATTTTAATCAAATTTAGTCAAAAAAAAATATATGGATGTTATGTTGAAATGATTCAACATAAGGAAATTCTATATGTGGAAATATTATAGCAAGAGACTGGTCACGTCTTTATGTAAGACATTATGTATCGTACCCCATATGCTTCGGGTGTAGGATCGGTTGCATATGATATAATATTAATCTGTTCTAATTTTCCAAATGCCTAGGGCATTAAGAGGGAAAAAGGGACTAGAACAAGATATGACTAAAGTGGTTAAGCAATTGTCGAGGACAATCTGAGGTTTACCACAGATTGGTTGCTCATGAACAGTTGGAAGTATAGTGAAAATTTTGGAAGGACCATATTGACATATTCTGAAAAGAGGTGACTCTTGTTCAGAAGCGATAGTCAAAATGGGAATATGGAAATGTTTCCATAAGTGGAAGTTATTCTTTAAATCTATGTAAGATTAGAAAACTTAATGCAAGAAGGATGTTCAAAGGAATGCACTTTGAATGTGAGAGTTGGTTTCCATGGAATTGCTCTCCATTGGAATACTTTGTAATGTCTGTTGCTAAGTCTCTGTGACTTTTGTGCATAGTCATTACAAAAGGATCATTGCATATAAGTTTAGAATCTAACAAATTTCAGTAAATGGCAAGAATTTGGTATTCTTAAATTTATCATAAGTATTTGAAATTGTGAAATGAGCATCATTGAAATGTTGTCAATTGATCTATTTCACAAAGAAAGGACCATAGGCAAACATAGTGTGCATGCTTGGAGCATGGGATAACTATTGTTTTAATTTAAGTATTAAGTTGATTATTCGAATCATAATACAATGAATAATGAATAATCAATATGGCGATTAGATAAAAGGTGTTTTATTTACACTCAAAAGTTTTGGGGCCATATAGGATTAGTATTATTCTTGTGTTTCACTTTGCATGTTTTGACAGCCCGAATAACTAGGTTATTCAAACCATCCACAATCGATCATAATTTGGAAGTAGGTGTTGAGGCAAGATTGCCATGAATGGGTCTATAGGATTGTCTAAGGTGTTAGACATAGCAAAAGTTTGATGCAGTATTCATGAGTACTCCTGTAATAAGACTTGAGTATTGGATTCAACCCACGCTCATTTGTATCACTTCATGGATTTTATCACGAGTGATCATGAGACGATAATATCTTATATTTTTGAAACCAAGACATGTGAGTTGTAATTTACAAGTCGGTTGCACATTAACATATGTAAACACACCAGTACCTTGGTGTTATAAAACATATCGTTGTGTGTGATTTGATGAGTAAGTACAAGCTAGCATTTGAGTCGAATTTTATCCATTCCTTTTACCCTAAGAGGTATAGAAGCGATATTTGTGGGCCCCTCGATGATTTAGTGATGACAACCCTAAGTGCTTGGCTAAGCCTGGATACTTTTGATTTGTTCAATTAGTCAGTCGTCATAAATCGGAAATCGGGAAACAACACATGAACAGAGAAAATGATTATAATCCATGTCTAAGTTCATACGATATCTAGAATGGAGGAATATATGATACCTTATCTAATGGACGCGTCATTGACTAGGTCAGAGTTCAACAGCGGCTTTTAAGAGCTACGATTGCTAGTCGAGTTGTGGAGTTATACTTGCAATAATAGTTACTAGATTTAGCCAAGTGGGAGACTGTTGGATTAGGTGTCTAAGCCCATAACTATAATTGGTATGTACTTGACCCGAGAGTAGCATGGTCCATTTCGGGTTGCATATCACCAGGACAATTTGATAGGATGGACTTTTGAGAAGAGGTTATTTATGATTTATTCATATATTATAAGTTCTAATATATTAATATGAAATCATATGATTTAATTAGTATTGATCAAGAACTAACTTGGAATTAATTTAGTGATCAAAAGAGACTAATTAAATCAATGGGGACTAATTGTGTAAATTAGTCATAGATATATATATATATATATATATATATATATATATATATATATATATGTATATATATATATATATATATATATATATATATATATATATATAGTTTGGGCTTATGATACATGATGGACTAAGTTTATGGAAAAATCCATAAAGAATTAGCCCACTTGATTCATGGATCATGAATAATTAGCCCAAGGGTATGGATTAGGGGTTACCCATGAACTTTGGAATTCTACACTATATATATGTTACTCCATACCCTAAAATCGTCCCTACATGTTCAAAGAGTTCATAGAGCCGATTTCTAGTGCAAGAATACTCTCTCTCAAGGTCTCCTTTGTCTTAGGTGTGTTGTGAACCGTTTGAGGGATCACACTTGAGGTGCTAAGTTCTTAAAGGCCAAATACAACAAGTTACAAGCTACATAAAGAGGTAAACTCCTAACTAGTACTTTTTGTTGTTTATGTCAATTGCATGCTAGTTGTAGGCTTAATGCTTTGGAAACAATATTGCATGTATAATTAGAGAAAACATAGATCCAAAGCATTTAGGGTTGTATGTGCACCATAGGATGTTGTAGTATACAAAACCCAACACAATATACCCAAGGATGAATTGACGAAGATTCATTTGGTTAGAAAAAAGACAAAGTATGAATACAATGAATGGATCCTGATTTAGCAGATTAATTCTAAACATAAGCGTATTAGGGCCTTTAGCTGGTCCATCTCAGCCATCTTCCTCATATACATCTCTAAAGCCAAGAATGTCCAGATATACAAAATAACTTCTTCCATTTGGCACTGTCACATCAATAATAAACTGCAAGTAGGAGTTGAGCCCACTCAACACATGTTCATCTACGAGCCTAAACATGGTATCTTTTATCCTGAAAGTCATAATTATATGTGATTTCAACACACGATTGACCTTCCTGCTGCTCCTACTGAGCATTTGTTTCATCTTCGTACGGAATGAATGGGTCATAAGGAATTTGAACGAGGTTATCATGTGTTTATCTCTCTTGAACTTAGCAAATGTTTAAAATATCTTCAGATTGATGAATTCGAGTGGATAAAGCTGGAAATTTTGAAAGAAGCAGGGAAGTTTGCTGAGGATTCTCCTAATGACAATTTTGACGATTAGTTTTGTCATCATCAGATATGGAGATTGTAAGGTCACACCTTATGATCTGATGAGTCAAATATCCCACACATGCAGTCTACCAGCATCTGCAACAATGCCAACATCATTTCTAGAATCTAAATAGCATCAACGACATCATGATAGTTTTGTTTAAAGTGTGATTATTTTGTATATTAGTCGGTTAGATACTTTGTAATTATAGATAGAGCCGTATTTATAGAATATATAACTGATCTGTAATCTCAGTGATTAGGATCAGACCATACATAGATTCTATTACATCCCTAAAATAAAGGGATTTCTTTTAATTGTAATCATATATATTCATGTATTACAGCTAAACCCTAATGCATCTTGGTGATCGTCTTTTTGACCACTTTGTGCACTATTCTCTTTGTGTGAACACTTTTCTTAGTGAAAAACCCTATTTGTGATAATCGTTGTTCTTCTGTTCTTTTGTTTTTCTATCATCTTTCTTTGTTTTTATACTTGTTTGTATCTGATTAAGTGAAGCTTCAAAGATTTGGAGTGCTTAAACTGAATTTTTAAGATGGAACAAACCTTTTGGTTAGGCGAATTTACTGAGCGCCAAAAGGTTAACTATGTTGTGAGGATGCTCGAGGATGAGGCGTTACGGTGGTGGGATACGATTGACATGAGACTTAACGATGCTACACGAGATGCTATGACTTGGGAAATATTCAACGAAAAGGTAGAAGAATGGTTCTATTGTGAAGTAAGCAAGCAAGAAATTGAAATAGAGTTCTTGGCACTGAAGAAGAGAAATATGACTATACCCCAATACAACACAACTTTCACTGAGAAGGCGCATTTGGCCACAGATTATTTCTCTACTAAAGAGAAGGTTGTACGACACTATGATGAGTGGTTACCATACGACTACCCAGATATGGTTAGGTCGAAGGCTACTTTGATTTAAGCTATGGATGAGGTACATAAAATTGAGAAAAATATCGTGGTTCGTGACGGTACCTTAGGAAATGGAGGAAAAAACAGGAAATAGAAGGGATCGTCTTAATCCTCAAAGAAAAAAAGGGTCACCAGAATAGGAGGGGTGACAAGCCAGACTACTGTTGAGTTTTTATTCAAAAAATCCGGTTTCATAACTTGTAAAATTGACAATGGAAGCTTTAAAATTGTTGAACAAAACTAAAACTATTTTACCCACCAATGATCATTTTTAAAGACTTAGAAAGATTAAAACAACCATATAAGAGAAAGCATAACAACCTTTGAAGACTTTGATCCTCATGGGAGGTTGGAAGTTGATGAAGTGTGACATGAAACTCTAAAACAAGAGTTCTCTACAAGTATCCACAAAGCAAGAGTAGAACCATCAAAACATGCAAATATTTACTTGTAATTTGTTGTTAATAAGCATTTGAAATATATACCAAATATATATTCAAAGGTGAAGCAACAAAGGGACATTCTTTAACATCAAAATGAAAGAGAATGAAGGAGAAGGGAGGCTTGCAAATTCCGAAATTTGGCAGCCCCTAGACCACTTGTTGCTCTCGGTTTTGTGGCCAAAAGAAAGACGAAGAAGAAGCTTGAACTTGCTTTTAAGAACTAGTGACTTATCTCTTCATTCACTTGCTTATTTATAAAGACAAAAAGCAAGAAAGGACCATACTTTCTAGCTAGTCAAAGCATGGTCTCAAAGGACAAACATGCTTGAATAAATTAAGCAAAAGGCCATCACCTAGCTATACTTCTCTAGATTTCGGCGATGATGGTCAAAAAGAGAGTATGGTGTGTCCATTAAAATAATCCCATGACTATATATATATATATATATATATATATATATATATATATATATATATATATATATATATATATATATATATATATATATAAGCGGTTAGCATCCCTTTTGGCGGTTCTGAAAGGTCCACACACATCGGTGTGTATAAGATCCAACAAACCTTCACCCCTTTCACAAGTACTAGTGAAGGGTGACTTGGTCATCTTTCCAAGTAAACAACATTCACAAGTGTCATCCGACCTTAAGTCGAATGACTCCAAGACTCCAGCCTTTTGGAGTTGGCCTATGCGCTTCTTGGTGACATGTCCAAGACGATAATGCCACAAGCATGCCTTATCCAAACTATTGGAAGAATCAATGTGCAACACATTATTTCCTAAGTTGTCTACAACCATAACAGTTTCATATACACCATTACAAGGCAATGCTTTAAAATAAAAAACACCATTATAAAAAGCATTAATAGCACCAATTTCATTATCAAATGAAAAACTAAAACCTTGTTTGTACAAACCATGAAAGGAAATAATATTTCTCGCCATATCAGACGGGTAGCAACAATTATTCAAATCTAATTCCAATCCACTACTAAGCAATAAAGAACAAACTCCAATCTTGGTGACAGGCGACATTTTCCTATTCCCCATGATCAAGTTCATCTTAATGTGCTCCACATCCCTACTTCTTTTTAGTCCCTGCAAATCAAAACAAATGTGAATTCCACAACCTGTATCAAGGACCCAAGAACAAGATTGTGAAAAGTTATTAGATAGAATAGTATAAATACCTGCGTGGGTGGGCTTAACCTTCCCATCCTTGACATCCTGTAAGTATTTGGGGCAGCTTTGCTTCCAGTGCCCTTTATCATGATAATAGAAACACTCTGCTTCTTTCGGGTTGGTAGAAGGATTAGCAGAACCAGCTTTGGTCCAGCTAAAAGAGGATCCATCAAGAGACTTTCCCTTGCGGCTCTTAGAGGGTGCCTTCCTTTTCTTCCCTTTTCCATGTCCAATTGCCAAGACAGGGGCAGTAGTAGTAGCAGTAGAAACAACAAATTTACCTTTGAGACTACTTTCAGCAATCCTCAAAAGGCCTTGAAGGTAAAGAGTGTAGAATGATATTTATGGCCAACTCTTCATCGAAGTTCACATTCAACTTCAGCAAGCTGTCCACAAAACATTGCATTTTCTGCAAGTGGGTCGTGATGGATTCTCCATCCTTTATCTTTGTTGTTATCATGGAGGCGATGATTTCATACCTCTCTTGACGAGCATTTTGATGGTATCTTTCCATCAGGTCTTGGTGTATCTCAAAAGGATAGAAGTCCTCATAGGACTTTTCGAGTTCAACTGTCATAGTGGCCAGCATCATAAAAGACACCTTAGTGGAATCCTTCTCATGAGTCCTAAACTCAGCGATCTCCTCAGGAGTAGCAGACGCCTCATCAATTTCCTTAAGCTCTTTTTCGAGGACATATTCCTTGCCCTCGTAACGAGTAACCATCTTGATGTTCCTGATCCAATCATTAAAGTTGGAACCATCAAAGACAAGTCTCCCACATAGGTTCATTAAGGAGAAAGAGCCAGTAGGGTTTGAGCCAGAAGCAGTGTTCGAAGAGATCTGAAAAAGAAAGACAAAGTTTAGATTAGATAATAGTCATTAATATAACACCCAAATGAAATATTAAGGCTAGGACCCAACACAATATTTTACAATTTGGAAGAGGGATGTCGTAATCCAATTGCAAAATATTTGAAGGTAGGTAAATGACGATTTACCAATTTCCACCATGAAAAATGAAATTGATTATTAAGTTTTAAATGGATTGAAATTCCTAGATTCTTTTGAGATTCATTGAACTTTTCAATGACATGTTTAAATCTCAATTATGCCCTTCAAGTTTGTGACTGGGATGCTGAGGATCACAAACAAGGTGTGAATAACCATGCAAATGTACTTGCTACTCTTAATTTCATATATCACCTAATCAATGTGCCGGTTAACCACACACACTCCATTGATCTATGATAAAAATCAAGCCACCCTTTGCCACTGTTACTTGTCCATCTTAGTGTGTCGGTTAACCACACACGCTCTACTAACGACTTGTTAAGTTGCAAAGTGCAATATCATGGATTAGCATCAAATTCACATTTTTCTTAAAGTAACTAAGATTGAGAATTTAATAAAAGTTTAGTTACTTTATAATTATCATTATACTTTTAACAAGAATTAATGTCCTATCCTACCCGTTCGGCTAACGACCCTCCACTAGTCAAGGAAGCGGTGGGTGAGAGTGGACACCCATTAAACCACCATCTAATAGGCAGTAACCTTCTACCCCCTTATAGACCGGCTTCGTGAATGAGGCCTACTAACGGTAAGACTGACTTGTCTTATATATATATATATATATATATATATATATATATATATATATATATATATATATATATATATATATATATTACACTTATAATATTATAATAGTATAATATTTAAATTCTAAACTTTTAAAATTATAGGGTTTGGAATTAAAGTATTCATAAGTGTGACTTTACAAATTCCAAAACTTGAGGGGAAATTATAAAACTCTTTAAAACTTTTCATTTCCATAACTTATGAGTTTAATGAATTTTAAATGTGACACTTTTCATTTTCCATAACTTGAGGACAAGTTATGGAATTCATTAAAGGCATTATCCAATAATTTATCTATGATCTAGTTAAACTCATAAGTCAAGATAATTCATATCAACAATTTACAAGAAATTAGCCTAATCATATAAACTAATACAAATCTTGAAATTTTGACAATTATCTTTTAATTGGATAAGCATGATCACTACCATATAAAAATCAGATTTCATGTTTCAAAAAACAGTTTGTGGTAGTGATCCTAATCCAATTCTGGCAAAAAACTCGAAATTATGCAAACAGAACCATTAACTCGACGAGTGAATGATCCTGACTCGTCGAGTTGGCCCTTTACTGAGTGGACTCGTCGACTCAGCCAGTGGACTCGACGAGTTCATCAGTCAGAGGCCAGAAAATTGATTATTTCAACTTTAAAAACTTATAAGCATCAAGTATAACAGAAAACAATCCTAGGCTCTGATACCACTGAAGGGTTTTGAGCACTCTAACAACCTTATGGTGCACCTGCAACCCTAGATGATTTGGATCTATGTTTTCTCTAATTATACATGCAATTTGTTTTTCCAAAGCACGCATCCTAACTAGCATACAACTTGAAAATTGAACAATATAACTAGTTAGATAACTTACCTCTTAATACGACTTGTAGTTCTTGGCCTTCAAAAGATTTAGCACCTAAAATGTGACGCCTCTAATGTGTCACAACCACTAAGTGCAAAAAGGAAGCTTGAGAGAATAACTTACTTAGCACAAAATTGGTTCACACTCTCCAAGAATGTATGTGGCGACCGATTTTAGCTCTAGGGAGTTCCTTTCATAGTGTGACAAGTGCTAGGGTTACATCCATGCAAACCCTAATGTGCCATGACTCTTCATATTACTTAGGCTCCATGGGTTAAAATTCCTTCGACTATCCATGTTGGTTTAGCCCATCCTATATAACCATGGATCATTGGCCCACATTATAAGAATCATTGATTTACCAAATCAGTCCCCGTATATTTAATTAGTCTCTTTTGATCACTAAATTAATTCCAAATTAATTATTGATCAATACTAATTAAATAATATGATTTCATATTAATATATTATACTTGTAATATATTAAAAAATAAAAAATAATCTTATTCTCAAAAGTCCATCCTACCAAATTGCATTGGTGAAGGCAACCCAAAAGGACCATGCTCCTCTCGGGTCAAGTACATACCAATTATAGTTATGGGCTTAGACACCTAATCCAACACTTCCTTGTTCCGTAGAACCTTTACCTTCCTCTCAAGAACAGCCACTGGTCTTTCCACGTAATTCAGGCGCTCATCGACCATAATATCATCTAATGACACCACTGCCTCCTCATCCTAAATGCACTTCTGCAACTGTGAAACATGGAAAGTGATGTGGATCTGACTAAGCTCCCCATGGAGATCTCGTCTATACGCCACCTTGCCAACCCTGGTAGTGATCCTGAATGGCCCGATATATCGGGGACCCAACTTCCCCCTCTTCCTGAAGCAAATCACACCCTTCCAGGGCGAGACCTTTAGGAGTACCATGTCACTGACCTGAAACTCCAAGTCAGATTGGCGCCGGTTGGCGTAGCTCTTCTGTCGACTCTGTGCGGTCTGCAATCATTGTCTGATCTGCTGAATCATCTCGGTAGTCTGCAGGACTACCTCGGTCCGACCCATCACCCTGTGACCAACCTCTCCATAACAGACTGGGGTGCATCATCTCCGTCCATACAACAGCTCATAAGGTGGAGCACTAATATTGGAATGAAAGATGTTTTTATAGGAGAACTCTAAAAGGGGTAGGTAGGAATCCCAGCTCCCATCGAAGTCAATAACGCAGGATCTCAACATATCCTCGGGAGTCTGTATGGTCCGCTCACTCTGGCAGTGTGTCTGTGGATGATAGGTTGTACTGAAGTGCAGCAGCGTGCCCAGCTCCTCGTGGAACTTCTGCCAGAAACGGGAGGTGAACCAAACATCGCGGTCTGAGAAAATAGAGACCGGCACCCCATGGCAAGCAACGATCTCGCGGATATACATATCGGCCAGCTTCTCGGCCGATGACCTCTTTCGAATGGGCAGAAAATGAGCACTCTTGGTCAATCGATCCACGATGACCCATATAGCGTCGAACCCCTTTGCCATTCTCGGCAATTTGGTGATGAAGTCCGTCGTGATCTGCTCCCATTTCCACATGGGAATCTATAGAGGCTGCATCTTGCCATGCAGCCTCTGGTGCTCGGCCTTGACCATCCTACAGGTCAAGTACCTCTCAACGTACCAAGCGATCTCCCGCTTCATGCATGGCCACCAGTAACTCAATCACAAATCCCGGTACATCTTGGTGGCCCCAGGGTGAATAAAGAAGCGGGACTTATGAGCCTCCTCCAATATAGTCTGTCTGACCCCACCAGACAACGGAACCCATACCCGATCGCAACGGGTCAATAATCCCCGGCTATCCTACACAAACCAGGTGTTCTCACCCCTAATCCTCTCAAGCTTCCAGTTCTCCTGAAGTATAGCCTCAGCCCGAGCTTCCCGGATCAAGCTCACAAGTGGAGAATCCATTGATATCCTCATACATGTCACTGGGGTAGAAGATCCAGCTGACTTGCGGCTCAGAGTGTCCACAACCACGTTCGCTTTACCTGGGTGGTAAAGGATCTCACAGTCGTAGTCCTTGACTACATCCAGCCACCTGCGATGTCTCATATTCAGGTGCGGCTGATCCATGTTGTGTCTCAAGCTCTTGTGGTCCGTGTATATGGTACAACAAACCCCATAGAGGTAATGTCTCCAAATCTTGAGAGTGAATACCATCACTCCCAACTCTAGATCATGAGTAGGGTATTTCGTCTCATGTGGCTTCAACTGCCGTGATGCGTAGGCTATCACTCGTCCTATCTGCATGAGGACCGCTCCCAGTCTTGTGATAGATGCATCGCAGAATACTACAAAATCCTCAACTCCCTCCGGAAGAGTCAAGACTGGAGCCTCGCATAGTCACTGTCTGAGGGTCTCAAACACCCTCTGCTGCTCGGGGCCCCACCAGAAATGCACCCCTTTCCTCGTGAGACGAGTGAGGGGTACTGCAATCTTGGAGAAATCTTGTATGAATCTCCGGTAGTACCCTGCTAATCCCAAAAAGCTCCTAATATCCGAGGGAGATTTCGGAACCTCCCACTGCATAACTGCCTCAATCTTGGCCGGATCGACCAAAATCCCCTCCTGCTTAACGAGATCTCCAAGGAACTAAACCTCTCGTAACCAAAACTCGCACTTAGTGAACTTGGTATAAAGCCGTTCTTGCCTCAGGACTCCCAATAGCTCCCATAGATGCTCCTCATGCTGCTATCGGGTCTTGGAGTACACCAAGATATCGTCTATGAACACGATGACCGAGCGATCGAGAATCGGTCTGCAGACCCAATTCATCAGGTCCATAAATATTGTCGGTGCATTAGTGAGCCCAAACGGCATCACCACGAACTCGTAATGTCCATAACGAGTCCCAAACGTAGTCTTCTCCACGTCCTCCTTCCTAACTCTGACCTGATGGTACCCAGACCTCAGGTCTATCTTGGAGAACCAAGATGCTCCCTACAACTAATCGAAAAGATCATTTATCCTCGGCAATGGATATCGGTTCTTCACCATCAACTTGTGCAACTCCCGGTAGTCAATGCACATCCAGTGTGAACCGTCCTTCTTCCTGATGAAGAGAATCGGCGCTCCGCATAGAGAACTACTCGGACAAATGAACTGCTTGCCCAACAGTTCCTGCAACTGTGATGACAGCTCATGCATCTCTGGTGGTGCCAACCGGTATGACGCCTTGCGATAGGTGCCACACCCGGCACTTGGTCGATCCTAAACTCGACCTGCCTCTCCGGAGGCACTCTGGGTAACTCCTCCGGGAACAGGTCAGCGAACTCCCTGACTACTGGAACCTCAAAAACCTTGGTTTGATCGCCGACCTGTGTATCCACCACATACGCTAAATAACCCACACACCCATGCTGAATGTACTGCCGACCCCTGGCAGCTGAGCAAAACCCTGATCCTAATCTGGTGCCTTCGCCGTAGATAACCAGTTCTCCACCACTTGGGGTCTGAACTACCACTCGCTGACCCTCGTAGTCGATCATGGCACCGAAGCGACTAAGCCAGTCCATACCCACAATCACACATACGTCCCCCATGGGAATTGGAATTAGGTCTATCGGGAAAGATACCCCGAAGATCTCCAATATGCAACCTCGATAGACCGAAGAAGCTGAAATCATGTGTTTGTTGGCGATAGAGACTCGCAGCGAACACTCTAGCTCTCTTACTGGCAAACCGAACTCCCTACTAAATGTCTGAGAGACAAACAACCGAATCGCCCCCGATTCAAATAATACCAAAGCAGGTAAGGAGTTCACTAAAAACGTACCTAATCATAGGTACAACATATAAGCATAAAACATATATAATCAATAAGATAAAGAGCAGAAACATACCAGCAACTACATTCGGTGTTGTCCTGACCTCCTCTGTTGTAAGCTGGAAGGTGCCTCCCCAAGCCTTCGGAGGCTCTACTCTATCCTGACCCCCGTCAGCAATCCTCAGCGTAGCCGGCACTAGATCCTGCATCGGCCTGACATCGAGCTGTGGACAATTGGTCTTCACGTGACCAACCTGATGACAGTGGTAACATATCCTCATATCCTGAACTGGGGCTGGCTGGTGAAAATCCCACGCAAAGTGCCCCTCCTTGTCGCATTTGCGGTACACGCTACCCGACCTACAAACCCCATAATGACCCTTCTAGCACTTGCCACAAGTACGACCCTGCTGTCCCCCGACCTGGAATCGGCGGTCTTATACCGCTTTGGCGCCGGCTGTGACTGTGCCGGGCCTGTCGTTCCTCCCTCAATTGCAGCTCAATCTCTAGCTCACGCCGCCTAGCGGCCTCCTATAAATCCAAAAGCATATCATAACGCTGGGTCGCCACAAATTGCCGGATGTCAGTCTTGAGCATGCTCAGATAACATATCATCTAAGCCTACTCAGAAGCAAACTCCGGGCAGAACATCGCCCGCTCTGTGAACATACGGGCGATCTCCGTCACCGTCTCAACATCATGTCTCAACTCCAAGAACTCCTGATCTAACTGTTCCCGCTCGACCCGTGGAAAGTAGCGGGTGCGGGACATATCCCTGAACTGCTGCCAAGTAACCGCAACTCTCTGATCATCAGAATACGATCCAGTCATCAACCTCCACAGTCCTTTGCCCCAGACCTCAGCAGGTTCAAGGCACATCTGACCTTCTGGTCAGTAGGACGTGAACATGTGAAGAAACAACCCTCCACGTCACATAGCTACCTCATGGCTTTGATGGGGTCCTAAGTCCCATCAAAAGTCATGGACTTCGTGTTATCGAAGTCCCGGTACTGGAATGCCCGACTGGCTCCTCCCCCTGTCGCAGTTACAGATGTTGTAGCTGTTGCGGTAGCCGTCTCAGTGAGGGCTGCGTAACGCTCATCAAAATACTCCATCATGGCGGTCTTGATAGACCCAAACATCTCCGGTAACTGAGCCCGTAACATCGCAACAACCTCATCATGCAGGATCTCCCGAATCCTGGCGTCCATCTCTTCTGGCCCCATATGGCCGATAGTCTCGGGCACTGCTGTGCCTCCTGTTCGCCACTCCCTGATCCTGACCCAAATCAAGTCACAAATTGTCAAGTAACCATCATGCTGAAAATATACCAGGAAGATATCAGATATTCCATATAACGATCCGGGAATCAAATCTCAACAAAACCCTAGGGGTTTTGACTTCCTTGCTATGCGTATGGGTCCTGTGCTTTCAGTAGTATGGGCCCATACTACCTTCCACACTTACCCATATTTGTCCCAAGTATCATCACAACGCCCTAACACTATATATAAGCATGGCGTGCACTCAGTCCTCACTCCTAGAGGAAAGCTACATATCTCATAACTGGCGGACTATCCCCCAAATAACTCACCCACCCATGAAACTTCCACCAACCCTGCAGCACTAGTATATGCTAGCCATACATAACGTTGGACCCTATACACTTTTGAATACCTGATCCTACCCTAAGACCTTCATCAGACAAGAACAGGAAATAAGGCCAAACCAAACATTCTCAGGCTATAAGATCTTAATTATGTACAGCCGTGATGCATACACTAAGCAACTACAGTAATGTTGTCAATTTCATATAAGGAAAAACCCTAAGCTATCAGACATCATATAATCAGGAAATTCTATCATGCAATTCCTGTAGATTCCTAGCCTAGTACTAGCATGCTGTTCTAACATATCACATAAATCAAATAATATGTAAGGTATTTTGGGGTCTATTCGTGAGCTCTGGTTGATTGTATACTTGCATCATCCTTTATATTTTGAAAACCATTTGAAAAAAATCATTTTAAAATCTTGTCCTCAGTTTGAGATTGGATACACACGAGTGTTTCCTCCAATTCACTCCAACCAAGGCTCTGATACCAACTTCTAACATCCATAAAAAAATCATGCCAAATTTAAACTTTTTAAAACATTTCAAAACCAGTAATTATTACAAAACTTGTTTCCAAAATAGTATAATGTCAGAGTATCCCAGAATCAAATCATGAAAACATTAGGAGGTGTATGATCACACCTTCGCCTTCCCGCGATCATCAGAAGTACCTGAAACAAAATCAACAACTGTAAGCCCGAAGCTTAGTGAATTCCCCCAAAATACCAATGACATACAGATACAACCATATCATATAAACAAAAACAACATGCATAATGAGCCATCAGTCTGACTGGACCGCCTCGCAGGGCCATCAGTCTATCTGGACCGCTTTCCGAGCCATCAGCACATCTGGACTGCCTCTCAGGGCCTTCATCCTATCCGGACCGTTCGCTGGGCCTTCGGCCTGACTAGTATGCCCTAGCCGAGTCTGCAGTCTATCCGGTCTGCCTTAGGTATCTTGGCCTACAGCACAAAGCAGGACCTGCCTCAACCCAATCCCCCAAGCCAACAATCATGTGCACATAAATGTCATACGCTAGCTAGCATGTACAGATAGTCATACAGATCTAGCAGATCACTAACATGGAAACCATCATATAACCAGGATACTGATCTTACCAATCACTAACATAACCATCGTATAACCAGGATACCGATGTAACAGATCACTAACATAGCATAATCCTATAACCAGGATACCGATCTAACAGATCACTAACATAGCAACCATCCTATAACTAGGATACCGATCTAACATATCACTAACATAGAAACCATCCTATAGCCAAGATACAAATCATAAAGGGTCGGCCTTGGTGCCTTAGACCCTGTTGATATAGTGAGAAGAACTCACGTTACGATGTCTAACTATAGTGATAAGATCAAACTCTCGAATCACCTTCACGAACTCAACCACCTATAACCACCATAGGACCAAGTCCATCAGAATCCCAAATTACCAAAATACCCTCAAAAGTCCAACTGGTAAAACCCTTGGTCAACGTCAAAGTCAACAGTCCATGTTGACCCAACTCGTCGAGTGCAACTAGCAACACGTCGAGTTCCTTAAGAACTCGGGAAATCATAAAACCCTAATTGACTCGCCGAGTTTCCAACCAACTCATCGAGTCCATGTGTGTCCAAATGTCGGGGAAAACCCTAAATGACTCGTCGAGTCCTCTTACTAACTCATCGAGTTCATGTAGAATCAATACAGGAAATCTTCATCCGACTAGTCGAGTCGGCTATGCGACTTGTCAAGTCCCTTCATTCCATTTCTCATCCAGACGTTTTTAAGCCACCCCAAAGCTCCATATTACAGATCTAACCTCCTAGGGCATGGTTTCCACGTAAAGTTGAAAACTTTACATACATGCATGGTCCTAAATTCCAAAACCAAGCTAAGGGAAAGGTTTAACCCAAAGGGAAGGGCCAATGCTTGCTAAATCTGATAACTTTATGACAATAGGGACCAAGAGGAGTCCAGATTTGAAGTTACAACTTCAGATCATGCCCAATATCCGAAATGACTCTCAAATGTTCTAAAAATGGCCCTAAACCTAAGCATGAAGAGATCTAGCTAAAGATAAGCCAAGGTAACGACTTGTTACCTTCCAGATGATGCCAAGATGAAGTAGACTCGGATCCACAAGAGGTGTTAAGGGGCTGGAGGAAAGGACTTAAGGTCCTTTAAATAGGGTGAAAACGCTAAAAATTAGGGTTTCCATGCACAGACTCTACTCGTCGAGTTAGGGTCCTCCGACTCTTCGAGTAGGAATCCTAATCCACGCGGGCCAACTAGGTTCGACACGACGAGTTGGGGCCTCCAACTCGTCGAGTTCCCTCAGGAAAATGAATATAAAGCTTTTGAAAATTATACTTGGGAGTCGGGGTGTTACATTTGTGGTGCTTTCTTCCAAAGGATCAAAAGGTATGTTTTCTTTCATTGTTTCTTAATTTCGAAAATACCTACGTATCCTTAGAATTCTTATTTGATGTTTATAGTTGTATGCTCAATTAGAGAAAACATAGATCAAAAAATTAGGGATGCATGCACACTTACTATTTTTATTTGTTTTGTATAAAACCCATCACAAATATCCAAATGACTTTTGTGGGTAGCCGCTGAAAATGCTTCTCTCGTTTTGAGGTTCACGCTTGTCGTGAGTCTCTCGTCTCACGAAAGCTTCACAACCCTAAACCTTGATATGTGCTAATGAGGGAACCTTCCCTGTGTACATCTCGTGAAGTGTTTTGGCAACCTTCTTAGTTGGGGAAAGATTAAGAATGTGTGCGGCAGTCTCTAAGGAATACCCCCAGAACAAAATTGGAAGAGAAGGTCGACTCATCATCGAACGAACCACGTCTAACAAGGTTCGATTGTGCCTCTCAGCAACACCATTAAGTTGTGGTGTCCTAGGAGTTGTCAATTTTGAAACTATTCCACATTCCTTAAGGTAGTCGTGGAACTCGATACTAAGATACTCTCTGCCTCTATCGGATCTAAGCATCTTTATTTTCCTGCCCAATTGATTCTTGACTTCATGTTTAAACTCTTTGAACTTTTCACATAATTTCGAATTATGCTTGATGTCACAACTAGGAATTTTGGTGCCTTGTAACTACAACAATTATGTCATTTATGAACCAACAATGTGAAAGCATGTATGATGCTTATTCAATGACAACAAAACTTCATCAAACACTTTATTCAAGCACTACAAATAGTTAATAAAGAATTGGAAACCCTTGAAATCCCGGTTTAAGTCCATTTTGGACTAGGATTTACTTATTGGACCTAATGGACCAATAAGCTTCCAATTTAACTATCTTGAACATAGAACTCTCAAATGGGCCCTAATTGGACCCATATACATGAAACTTAATATTTTGGGCCTTATAAGCCTAAAATAAACTAAGTTAACTTTAATGATCCTTATTGGTTCACAACAAAATTTAAACTAGCCCTAATAGGCCATAAAAATCATACTTTGATTTATTTGGGCCAAACATCATCTAAATGAACCATAATATGGACTTAAGCATACAAGGCCCAATTTTCTCTTTTCCCCTCTCCATTTTCGGCCCAACCCACAAAAGAAAAAGAGTTGACTTTTCCTATGCCACCTCACTAATATTTGATGGGTTTCCATGCAAAAGTCTCATGTTTCCATGCCCACATCACTTCATCTACTCTCTCTTCTCCTCACTCTTTTGCTCTCGGCCGAACACAAGACACACACACACTCACTAAATTCATCTCCACTCTCTCCAAATCCTCTCAAGAACACTTACACTCATTCATCAAATTTTCGAGATTAAGGAAGCTTTCAAGGAGATTTTTCCACAAATACATCATCTAAGGTAAGACATTGCTTGGATCCATAATCTAGCTACTTCATTTCATCAAAAATCTCTTCTAAATCTATTCAATCTTGTGATCTTGCATCTTAGAAGCCTCTAAATTCGAGATCTTCCAAGAAGACTCACTAGGATCGAAATTTTTTTCATTCCTCTCTTCAAAACCGAAACCACAACTCAAGGTGAGCTTCATACCCCTCTCTTTTTTTATATGTTTTATGGGGGAGAATACAAGAAAAATGTGTAGATCTATGTGTATGTGTATGCTATGTGTGATTTTATGCATGTATGTGTGTTTTTATGTGTTTTTATGATGAACATGTAACTAAAAAGGGGTGATACTCGAGATCTATGACATGAGAAAGGAAACAAACATGATCTAAGTTATTTTACACTAAACAAGTCAAGAATAATAACTTATAAGATTATGATGAACATATTTCCAACATAAAACCCATTTTTGGGCTTAAATTGTCAAAAATACAAAACTTGGGTCAAAAATGGTCAAGTCACGATTTCTTAAGGGCGAAAAGAGTCAAAACAGTTTCCATAATTGTTTTTCTGAATATTAACACTTTCAAAGGACTTGAAATGTAAATTTTTAGCTTAATGGGCTAATTTTGGGCTTTTTGGCCCAATAAGCCAAAATTGCGAAAAATGACAACCAAAGGGGCTGAAATGAAACTTTATTCAAAGCAGGGGATAAAAAGTGTAACAAAACTATTTCAAGAGTCAAAAATGCTTTTCATATCCAAAAAGGATCAAAAATGTAAAGTTTTTGGATTTTGGGCCAAAACTGTAAAAATTGCGAAAAATAGGGTTTTAACCGAGAAATACCATTCTGGAAGGGCTGAATCTGTTAACAAAATAACTTTTGGGTTAAAACTATCATTTCAATAAATTTGTGATGCAAAAGTGTCAAGAAAATGTTTTAAGGACTAAAAATGCAATTCTTTTATTTAAAAGACTAAAATTGTTATTTTTATAAAAAGAAAGGTAGTGAAAAGGTCAAATCCCCACTTTTAAACAAACTATTTCATTAAGTCAAAATACAAAATCACGACTACCGACAAATCGAAAGACGAATACACGTTTAACTCCGAATATCGTGATAAACGAATTGATCGGTCTCGAATCGATACCAAACCAACAAACGTTAAATAAAACCCTTCAATAGATACGCGATACCTAAGATGAGTAGATATACAAACTTTGGGCTTGAGAGTTTCAAATCATGCTTGTTGGATCTTGCAAGTCCACTAACATGATCTTTGGGCCCAAAGGGATAACGCTTATATGTTATTGGGCCTCCTATGGCTCAATTCCATATAAAAGGACTTTCAATGGCTTTTATGTGCTATTGGGCCCTAGTGGTCCATTAGTATGGCTAGTAAGGTCAGAGTAATCAAATGCGAGCTGGGCCAACGCGTCCTTCGCATCCACGACAGCCTAAGGTACTTACGATAAGTAGCAGGACTTCGTACTCCTCTTCTCTTCGTTCGCTAAGGCTCATGAGTAATCAAAGTAGACGGAACTAGAACATTATTCAACAGTAATCAAGGTGGTTTGGATTAAGTGAGTAACAATGGACGACACCTCTATGGGACGTTTGTAGTTGGCTATTATAACATGTCTTCACCGGACATCGTTACGACGACTCACTTGGTTTATCCGACACCATCCGAGTATTCAAGGATGAGTAATCAAAAGCCATTCGTTGTGGCGGTATAACAATTTGTAATCACGTATACCTTTCAACATCGGAAAACATCGGGTTTTCCGGGGAAATCAATACTACTCGCTCGGAATTTCTATACTATAATACAAAACACCCTTTTATATATATATATATATATATATATATATATATATATATATATATATATATATATATATATATATATATGTCTTGAAATCATTCATGCATCAACTTATGGATCTTCACACTTTGATAAACTATTATCTTTTCAGAAAATATCGGATTTTCTTGGTTTTACAAACTATACAAATCATTTTATTCACAACCTTGCTTATGAACTCACCAACCTTGCATATGTTGACGTTTTTCCAAAATATCTTGTATTCTCAGGTAACAGATAAGCGGAAGGGTAATACCAAGTATGTTAGAATGTTTTGTTTTGAAAACTCTGAAACAATTCGTGTTATGAATGTGTAATATTTGAAACAATGTACGGGATGTAAACAATATCAGTTGTAATGTATTGATGCATGGTGATGTTTATGTTATGATTCATGTATATTCATTGTGATGGTATTTAATTTAAGTGATGCGAGCCCCCGGACGTTTCCGCCATCTGGTTTCGGGGGTGTGACACTTGATTAAGTAGATATAACCATATCTACTATTGTTATCAGTAAATGTCACATAGAATCGATTTGCATCCCTTGTGGAGGATCTAAACGGCCCACACACATCTGTGTTTATGAGATTCAGTAAACCTTCACCTCTTTCACAAGATCCAGTGAAAGGGCGATTTTGTCATCTTACCCAAAAGACAAGATTCACATGTATCATCTGACCTTTGGTCAAAAGATTCCAATACTCCATCCTATTGGAGTTGGGTGATGCGTTTCTTGTTGACGTGTCCAAGATGACAATACCACAAGCATGCTTTGTCTATACCATTAGACCGATCAATTTGAAATACACTATTACCTAAATTGTCTACACTCATCACAGTTTCATACACCATCACAAGGTAAAGCTTAAAAATAAAAAATACAATTTTTATAAGCAAAAATAGAACCATTCTCATCATTAAAAGAATATCTAAAACCTTGTTTGAACAATGCATGAAAAGAAATAATGTTTCTGGTCATTTCTAACGAGTAACATCAATTCAACAAATCTAAATTAACACCATCACTAAGCACTAGACTGTAAACTTCAATCTTTGTGATAGGCAAAGATCGCATATTCGCCAATTTAGGGTTGTTCACTATTTAGATAAAACCGAATTGTCCAATTGGACAACTTGGTTTGGACTATTTGGTTCGGATATTCGGATTTTTGGATTGGTTTTCAACAAAACCAAATTATTATTTTGGATTTCATATTGGTTTTGGTTTATAAAATAAGAACCGAATAGTCCTAAAAAACCGAATAAACATTAATTAATTATTTATTTATAATATGTATCTATAGTTATTTATTAATTTTGTAATTTATTTTTTCAAATAGGTTCAAAAATGTTTCACCCGATAAAAAAACATTAATACGCATTTTCACTCAAAAGTTTTTATCCATAAAATACTTAACGATAATATATCTTCTTAGTTGTTGTTTATAAATTTCAAATCACAACTAAATAATTGTTTTCTTTTCTTGTGTAAATTTGGGTAATATTATAATTATATGTCGTTTTAAAATATTTCGTTTTTTGAAAACCGAATTATAAAAACCGATCCAACCGAATTGTAATTGGATCGAATCGGATCGGATTTTAATTTAGTTTGGACTATTTGGATCCATGTTTTGAAAACCGAAATCAATTTGGATTCACTTGATTGGATCGTATCAAACCGATCCATCCAAACGAACACCCCTCTCCCCCATGATCAAGTTCATTCTACCGTGATCCACCTCCTTACTTCTTCTTAACCCCTACAGATCACAACAAATGTGAAATCCACATCCTGTATCAAGGACCCAAGAATGAGTAGATGATTAGTTATTAGATAAAATAGTGTATATACCTGCAGAATTCGGGTTCACCTTGCCATGTTTAATATCTTGCAGATACTTTGGGCAACTTCGTTTCTAATGCCCTTTATCATTGCAATAAAAGCAAGTGGCCAATTTGTAATCAGATACAGGATGAGCATCAGAACTGGACTTACCTTTGGGTCCATTGCCTGATGACCCAACTTGAGACTTTCCCTTCCAGTTCTGTTTTGGAGGACCTTTCATCTCTTCCTTTTCCCTTCACCAATGTCCAGAATGGGAGCACTAACAGGAGTGGAGGCAATACTCTTTCCCTTCATCCCTGCTTCAGCTGTTCACAAGAGGTTGCGCAATTGAGCCAATGTGGTCACATTGTTGTTCAGATGAGAGGTCAAGATGAACTGATCATAACAACTGGGAAAGGAGTTCAAGACCATGTCAATAGCCAACTCCTCATCATAATGTACATTCAACCTAACAAGGCGATCCACGTATCGTTGCATTCTTTGCATGTGACTGCTAACAGATTCTCCCTCTTTCATTTTGCTTGCTGTGAGGGACTTTACTACCTGGTACTTTTCATGACGAGCTCACTTATGGTACTTTTCCACAAGGTCCTTGTTCATCTCATACGGCCAATAATCCTCATAGAATCTTTGCAGCTCAGGAGTCATGGTGGCTACCATGATGCAAGCAACTTTTATCGGATCATTGTAGTTCTTCTTGTAGGCGGCTAGTCCTTCAGGAGTGGCCTTCTTTTCGTCAATTTCATTCAGTTCTTTCTCAAGGACATACTCCTTGTCCTCGAAATGAAGGGTCATTTTGATGTTGCACATCCAGTCATTGTAATTGGTGCCATCCAATGTCACCCTTGAGCAGATGTTCAACAATTAGAAGTTTTGATTAGAGGAGGAGGAATCGGAAACATCATTTGAAGTAGACATCTGTAAAACAAAGGTAGTTTTAGTTAGATGAAAAATCCTTAATATAACAACCCAAAAATGAATTATTAAGGCTAGGATCCAACTAAAAATAAACAACTTAGAAAAGGAATGCTCTAATCTAATTGTAAATTTTATAAAGGTAGGTAAATGACGATTTACCAATTCCACCATTAGAAAACAAAATTTGAAAGAAATTAAGTTAGGTGAAATTCGTAGATCTTTTGAGACTCATTGAAACAATTCAATGGCATGTTTAATCTCAGATTATGCTCTTCCATTCGTATCCACGATACCGAGAATCAGAAACAAGATGTGAATAATCATGCAAATTAGCTTGCACTCTCGATGTCATTTATCATCTCATTTTAATGTGTCGGTTAACCACACGCGCTCCATTAATCAATGATAATTTTCAAGATGCTCATTATTACTCTTTATAGAAACTATTTGTGTGTTGATTAACCACACATGCTCCACTAACTACTATAAAATATAATGTGCAGTTTCTTGGGTTATCATACAAATTCACATTTTTCATAAAGTAACTAAGATTGTGATTTTTAATAAAAGGATTTTAGTTAATTTTAATTGCATTATACTTATTAATGATATTTAATTGTCAAATCAAAACCCGTTAGGGTAACGACCCTCCACCATACAAGAGAGCGGTGGGTAAGAATGGATACCCAATGGCGGTCATTTTATAGGTCGTTTCCTTGAAATCCCCTTATAGTATGGCTTCGTGAATGAGGCGTACTAGCGGTTCGCCTGACTTAGTCTTATACATATAATAATAACTAAACTTTTAATTTTACATATAGTATAAGGTATAGTTTTATTTTTTTTTTCAAAAATACTAGGTTTAAAATAAATTTCGAAAATTAATATAAACCAAATAATATTTGACATTAATTATTAGGATTAATTAATATCTAAATAAATTATTTACACACTTAAAAAATGAATCATATTAATCAATAAAATAATTAATCAAGTCAAAGATTTATGTCCGAACTTATAGGCTTTTATTTTATCATCAAATATTCAGCAAATTCGGATTTGGAAGATATTTAAAGTAGATAATTACCAAATAAAAACAGATTAGGCAGATAATCTCGAAAATTTTTGATCTTTTCAGATCTCATGTCGTGAGCATCGATGCTCACATCGTGAGATGCAACAAATTCGAAAAATTTAGTTTGGTCGATTCACCAATGTGCAATCACATGAAAGATAGTTATAGGCTCTGATATCAGTGATGGAAAACATAGTTTATAAAAACATTGCTCTAAGCGGAAAAACATTTAACAATTAAATTATTAGGGCACATGCAACCTAAGAAGGATCTATGTCTTTCATATAAAGGCAACATACTATGAACTATCAAACTTCAAAATTTTCCTATTAAAAATCTGATTTCATTAGTATTAATACATACCTTGTTCATTGTTGAACTAAACAACCAAGAATCCTTTTGTTGATCTTTTGGAAGCAAGCAACACAACCGTCGTGCCGCTAGTGGTTCACACCCAAGCTTGCAAAAAGGATATTGAGGAAAGAGGAGGGAAGTGGGAAGAAATTCGTCTAACCCTTGGGGAATTAACCAGTGCTGAAAATCAAAGACCTATGGGCCTTTATATAGTGCAGGAAGGAAGCCCTGAATAACCCTAATCTTAATATAATAATAATATTTCAAAATGGTAATTATCCAGCTCCATATTTATCAACATGGGATATTCTAGAAACCCTAGAATATTCCCTAGAAACCGTCCATGCCTTTACCAGGAAGTTTTTGGAGCCTTTTGTTCAACTACTGAACAATTTCACTGTAGACCCGACACTTTTAATTAATTCTTTTAATCACAAAATTAATTCCTTTTAATTTCTGATTAGTTATTAATAAAATATTACTATTTCTAATTTATATATTATTCTCATAACACATTAATAAGTTATTTATTTCAATTTATTAATTAAATAATAAATCAACCTCTCTCTCCAAAAATCATCCTACCCAATTTCTAGGTTTGAGGGCAACCCAAAATGACTATGCTAATATCAATTCAAGTTTATACCAATTATAGTTACGTGCTTA
The DNA here is from genome assembly GCF_052849685.1 of Lactuca virosa. Taxonomy (NCBI): domain Eukaryota; kingdom Viridiplantae; phylum Streptophyta; class Magnoliopsida; order Asterales; family Asteraceae; genus Lactuca; species Lactuca virosa. The sequence continues at coordinate 65,882,443 of NC_136427.1, read as the reverse complement.
GACACAAGATCCAACATATTCCTGGTACACTTCGAGATCATCTGTCTTAGTTGTTGAATTTCCCTATCCATGATAGGACTTATACCTACATTTAGATCCTCAGAGTTAGTATTAAATGCATTATTATTTAGTAAGTTACCAGTGTCTTGGTTTAACGGCAGTAAAGTTTCCAATAGGTACCTGCATCATAGGGGTTTGATTATTTACGATTGCTCCCCAAGTTGAACCAACAGCAGGTGCCGAGGTTGTAGTATCTTGATGGTTCCCTAGGGACCCCGCGTTGTCGAAATCTAGGATCCTGGGTTGCAAAATCAAAGGTGTTGTTTCACATGGTTTGTGGATCTCTTTTCTTATTCTTTCCATTTCTTTGAGCAATGTCCTGTTTTCCTCCTGTTGTTGATTCAGTTGTTGCTTTACCATCTTCACCATGGAGAAGAGTTCGCTGTTAAAGATCAGAATATGATGATCCTAGAATCCCAGGGATCCTGGATTCCCATGGCTGATGGAGAGGTGTTATTTTTAGAGGTATCTGGACTTTTTCTCTGACTCGGAGGTCCACTTGGAGGTGGTGAAAGATTTTTATAAGAAATACAAGGAATAAAGGAAGAATTTAAGGTTGATTTCATGGACATGATTTTCTAAGAATTAGGAACACCACGACCCCACAGTGGCCGCCAAATTGTTTTGGTAAAAAATCAACCAAATTGTATGAGAGGTTGTGGTATTGTGGTTAAAGTAATTAACTAAATTAGAAAAATGTTGCACAAGTGGTTTACAAGAAAACCCCTTGATCATTGATAGGATCTCCGGTATAAAATCTTGAGAGGTGATACTAATCACCTGCCTTGTCGAATTTAAAAAAAATGATGAATATATGCATACTAGTGTTTTAGTAGCTTAATATGTCTAAATTATATGAAGATTGTGCCCGTTGTGTGTGTTTTACAAGTGTATATATAGTCTAGGTTATGTAACTAAAAGTCTGATATTTCCAAGATCCTGTTGAATTGGTATTTGCAACGTGCTTTGACTTGGTATTCTTAGGTTTTAAGAGTGGTTGAAACGTTTCTTTATTGTAAATGAGTCTTATGTTGACCATTTTTGTAGACGTGAGAAATAAACAAGAAATATATCCATTAAACTTGTTAGGAAATAATAATGGCGATGTTTAGGATCCTGATGTATGTTTCGGATCGTGCGACTCAATTAATATCTGGGATCCTGGATAGGTTTAAGGATCCTTAGATATCTTTGAGATCCGAGATCTTGGATAGGATTGAGGATCTCGGCCCTAACAATTATAATAACATAAAGTATTTGTAGCCTTTTAGAAGAATGTGGAACATAAGAAGAAAGTTGAAAAGCAACCTCTTTTCTTATAATAATAATTTTGGCCATACCTCCTGAAAGGAGAATTCTTTAATTTTTATAAACTCAAAGTTTATAAAATATAAACTTTTTCTTTAGGTAAAAGACACAAGGATTCAACTAGTCCAAAAGGTTGTGCATGACTTATTAAGTCATAACATATGAATAATAAATAGTTATACTCTCTTATATTTACTATTTTCGCAAAACAATAATTATTCTCTAATTAAATACAAGAAATGATATATTTTATTAATAATCATATTAATAATAAACATACAAAATGTTCCAAATTAATAAAGGTGCGACCCTATATGTCACACCCCGCTAAAGCGGAAACATGAGGCGTGGCAGTATAAAGGGTTTCATAGCAAAAGTTAAAAGACAACACCAACCATAGTATAAAAAAGCATTACAAATTTACAATGAGTTTGAACAAATTTTTAAAAGAAATTACAATGTAAACTGAAATACAACACATGCGAATGCTCCTAAAAGTGAAGTGTCCCTAAGTGCCACTTACTCAATGATTCCTGAAAAAGCATGTAAAAGGAGTGTCAACTATAAAAATAGTTGATGAGTACTAACAGATAAAAAAATATATTGGTTTCATGAATCGAAATCAAAGTTTTGATAAAAGTTTCCATAGATAAAAGTATATTGTTAAAATGAGTAAATAAGTTTTCATAAACAGAGTTCGTTGTCATCATGAGAGATAAAGTATGTTGCCCAAATGAGATGCAACGTTCATATTCTCATGGGAAATAAGGTTCGTTACTTAAACGAGTAAACAAGTTTTATTGCTAAAATGAGCAATCAAGTTTGTTGCTAAAAGGAGCAAACAAGTTCATTGTTAAGACAAGTAAATAAATTTACAGTAATCAAAAGTTCGTTGTTATAATGAGAAACAAAGTTCATTGTTAAGACAAGTAAATAAATTTACAGTAATAAAAGTTCGTTGCTATAATGAGAAACAAAGTTCATTGCTATAATTAATAAACGAGTTTGTATGTATATGAACAAACAATGAGTTTACAACCAAGCCTATGACTGATGCCCTATCAAGATCTATGCTTATCGTTCCATAGATTATATGGTATCATGCACTCCAACAATCGGGCGAGTGAGGAGTTGTCAATTCCTAATAGCGCTATCCATAATGACCATTGGCTCAAAGAGTTAATGGTTGGAGTAAAGTGTAAGGGAAGGGACTTAAGACGATAAGTTCTCATTCCGTGTTGCATACACATACATAGCAGAATATAGCAAATTATAGTAAAATATAGCATTCGAGTTTGATACGAATCAATTTAAATATAACGAACAATAAATAGTTTTTCGGACATGCTTTTCCACCCCAAAACATAAAAACCGAAAATAGGGAAGTGCGTGAATACTCACAATATGCATTGAGATGATGCAAATGGTGTCTTGAACTACGTTCCACTCGTACCACTACCGATTCCTACAATAAGTGTATATGCTAGTGAGTCTTTAATCGAAATCTAACACTAGTATACTTACTACTATAATAAAATTATGCCAATAATGTCTCAAAATTTAATATTGTTAAGTTACAAACATTTTTCTGAAATGGTGAAATTTTATAACTCATGTGATTAAGATAATTTTGGATAATATTTTCCATATTTTTGTAATATTAATTGAGGGTATTTCAATACATTTAAAGGTGTTTTAAACTCCTAAAAATCCAAAAATATTATCAAACAGTTTCCAAAATTCATCAAAATTTTCATTTTTGTTCCAAATACAGTAGACGTCTTTCAGAAATTTTCCCTTGAATTTTTTGATGTGATTAACTATTTTTCCCAATTTTTAAGCCTTCATGAAAATATAAATTCGTCAAAAATAATATCCAGATGATAAAAATTCACAAACTTTTTATAATACTGCCATTGAACGTGCTTAAGCTGGGAAAAATATAAAAATGGATTTCTAAACTGTATAATCCAATTTTAAGATTTTTGTGCATTTATTCTAATAAAATCTGAAATAAATAGAAAACAGTTTCCAAAATTGCCCAAACTTTTTGTCACACTGTTATTATACTTATAGAAGCTGTTAAAAATAGAAAAGATATTTTTCAATTAGTCTTGCTATTTTTATTTGTTTTATCCTCTTAAATAATCATTAATTAGAGAATAATTATTAAACAGTTAAAGTAAATTACCAAAATTTTTGTAAACTTCATTTACAGTGTAAATAATCTGGAAAAAAAATCCCAAAGGTGGTTTTTGTCTACTGGAATATGATTTTGTGGATTTAAGTGTATTTAATCTTGGAAAAATGAAGAAAAATAGCATACTGAATAGAAAAATCATCCAAATTTTTATTTAGAGTTCTAATATACTATAAGGTCTTTTGGTATATTTTCATGAATTTTGGATGAGTAGAACTATTTTTCCATTATTAGTTCATTATAAATACAAAAATCGGGGAAAAATAGGAATGCATTATGAAAAAATCGGAAATTATTTGTCTGAGTATTTCACATGGGTTAGGAGCTGCGAAAATTATTAGATAACCTTTTCACATTTTCTAAAGCAGTTTTATGATTTACTGGAACTAAACAAAAACAAAAATTCAAAACCATAACGAACAATAACCAAAATCGATGAAATTTAATGAGATATCGTCATTTACTTTATAGGTCATCCACGAAATTATCTAGGATTTATAGACCTCGTAAAGTATTTTAAATGATTTATGGCCTTGTTTTCTTGTAACAGTTTTAGTAAATCAAAGAAATGATAAAGACTCTTGGGATTTTTCAGATACTCATATCATCTTAATGGAAATCTGAGAAAATTTTATTTCGAACAGAATAGGATATTTAGATTTTTTTATGAATAAAATCATTTACATGCACTATTAACATTGTACTTTGATCATCAAGCTCTTTAACTTGATGTTCATCATATGCATCATGGTTTAAAGATCATGCATCGACATATTTTGTTCATAGTGATGTTTTTCAAGGAAAAACTTGAATGAATAAGGTAGATGAACCTTTAAAACTTGTAAAAATCCGTATTTTAGGGTTTGACATAGGTTTTGGTCCTTGGATTTCACCATCAAACAACATGCATGTTGTTCTTAGGTGAAACCCTACCACCATCATCATCAAACTCGTCATTCATGGATATGTTCATGAATGTTCATAAAGAATGGTGTAGAAGAATGAGAAGTGCAAGAAAAACCTTTAAAACAAGAAAGAAAAGTGAAGGAAGATGAAGGATTTTCGTGATTACCTTGAAGAACAACCCTAGAATATGAAAATTTGAAGGTTGAGAGGTATTCTTGGCTGGAGAATTTCGTGGGTTTGGAGAGAGTAAGAGAGAGTTTGAGTGTTGTAAGGAGTGGAGTGTGAGAGAGAAAGTGAAGTATGGAGAAATGGAGTGTGGAGAGGAATTGATTGAGTGTGTTGGGAAGAGGAAAGAGGGGAGAGAGAGAGAAATCCGACTTTTGAATGGAGAGAGGGTCTCCCTCTCTTAAATTTTATAAAATTATAACTTTATTTTATAAAAATATCAAGTTTTTATAAAATATGCACCTTATCCTAATTTTCATTCACAAAACCTTGATTTTTGGCTTAGAAAATAAGGTTAAATACTAATAACTTAAATTTTATTTCTCCTTGGTTATATTTTACTAATTTTAGTTATTTTAAATTGATACTATAAAGTCCATACCAAGTTTTATGGATTTTGAGGTTTTAGAGTTTATAAATTTGAGATTTTAGGGTTTTTAGGGTCTTGAGATTTAATAAATATTTGGATATCAAAATTAATTAAATTTTGAAACTTTTTAAATTATTTTTGAGTTTCATAACTCTTATTCAAATTAGAAATAATTTTTGTAATTTATTTTTACCGGTTTATTGGCATTCTATGTAGTGATTCCGAGATTCAAGCGAAATTGAGGAATCAAGTATACTAGTCGTAGTCTTCAACTTTGACTTAAGTTTCTATGAGACTTTGACCTAATTTCTACTTATAGGTCAAGTGAATGATGTGTATATATGATTCATGAAATGGTGTTCAAGTCAAGGAATGACTCGAATGTGGATAGTCACTACAGTTAAGTAGTAGTAGAATTCACATATCAATGTGAAATCTAAGTACACTATCCTTCAATTATACTTGTTTTCGAGTTTCTAGTAGGTTATAACTTAGCTTCTAGTCACTAAGTCTAGTATGTGGCGTGCCTATACGTGCAACTAAGTTTAGTTAAATCTAGAACCGACTCGAATTTTGACGGTTGTCATAATATCATATATTATTAGCAATATCACTCCATAATGATTCTTGGGCATATAGATTCAACAATATCCTACTTGCACAAGATTCATTACCGACTAACATAGACAACAGCTGACGTCTAGCAACGGGCTACTTCCCTAACAACGTATGAAGGGTGCTATCTCGTCAACAACCAATTCCAAGAGCTCTAAGCTACAATTGTTCGTAAAGGTGTGTTAACAATTATTCCTTTGTCTCAAACATCATGTTAAAATGAGATACGGATCGCCATCAATCTCATTTAGTGTTCAACTTTTAGTAAGGCCTTAGATGTCTAACTCTCAAAGAATAAGAGGGAACAAATCCCATATTGACTACATACACCTATCATTGTAGTTCATGTCATACTCAACGATGGCCCTTATGAACACATTTTATGGAACAACGTTAAACCATGTCAAATAACAACAATTCCTATACTTGAAGTCCCAAATATGTATCTCAATTCTAAGAATACAAAGATACAACATTGATCAAAACATCACTCATGACTATGATCTATAAAGTGATTTTGATGTGGGTCCGGTCCAATATTTATTCTCCTAATCAAGTATCTATGAAGTTGGTTGCTACTCTTGCTATTCTCATCTGCATGAGTATCAACCAATCCACTCATATTATTCTTTCCTCATAGATGCTCCCACAACTATGAATAACTATGGACATTCAGAAAAACCTAGTTATTCAAGGATTTAAACATGCTAATATAGAACAAATCAATTATTTAATGGAAGACTCATATCCAATATCTCAACTCATTACAATATATGTTTCTTTTATTGTTCCACTATCCAAATACTAAATTTTAATCAAATATATCTACTTATATCAACAAGGCCCTATAGCACCAGCTTGACTTTCCTGCTTTAGCTAATGAAACATATTTTTTAAGTAGATTTGACAAAACTTGATTTATATAAACTTTGCGAATACAAACTGTTTTGGTCAAAAATTACACAAGTGAAACTCAACCAAATTGAATGATAGGCTGTGGTGTTTGAATTGATGTAAGCAGAAAATTGTAATCAAGACAACACGAGGGTTTACGAGGAAAGCCCTTGATCCTTGCTAGGATCTCCAACGCAAAACCATGGGAGGTGATAATGATCACCTTCCTTGATGATTTTATTGATTAAAAATGTCGATTACAGAGATGAATGTGTAAATGTAAGTACAAGTATTGTAGATGAGCTAATCGTGTGTCTAGTGTGCTAGTTACATGTGTTATTTCTAGTCTAATGCTAATAATAAGAAGTCCGATAATTTTGGGATCCTCCGAGAATCAAGATATGAACATTGTTTGACTTGGTTTTCCAGGACTTTTTCCTGGTTGAGACGATTCTCCGTTGAGAATAAGTCCTTAGTTGACCAATTTCGCATATGTGTGAAAAAGAAAGTAGAATATAGTTGTTGTAAATCTTAGGAAAATTGATGATAATAATCAGGATCCTAAAATATGTTTAAGGATCCTGAGGCTTTGAGGATCCTAATTGTGATTATGGGATCCTAGCCCTAACAATTTCCCCCAAATTATTCCTACGAAATATTGAGGTTAGTTATCTAATATTTAAAGGTATAATTTAAAACAAAATAAAAAATAGATAAGATTTTGAAGTTTAAGAGATATGGTAATTTAAATTTCAACAGATAGATTTCTAGCCGTTGGAATAGGTCAAATCACCCTTTTACCTCTCTGTGATTCCTATATAAATACGACGTTCAACTCTTTAGTTTTATCTTACTCTTTTAGATCTTATTTCCGACGTTCATCGAATATCATTCGAATGTATTTTTCTGGTTTCCTTTTCTTTTCGTCCCTATTTAGTTCTGATCATGGGCAAGAAAGCAACTCGATCTCGTGCAAGCATCATTGCTTTACTCGATGATAATTTCACGGATCAGAAGATCTTATCTTATGTGGAAACTTGTACCTTCACCGATGATGACATCGAGATCTTGAAGTCGGTCAAAACGTTTCCTGCCGGTACTGTTTTTAGGGCTTTCGATGCTAGGATTCAGCCTAATTTCGTTTCTTCTACTTGGGTTTTTCTCCCCGAGTATCCTTTCACCCTAGGACACTCTTACCTCTTCTCCAGAATTAATTTTGAATTTTTTGAGATCATAAAATTCTCATACATTCAAGTCATGCCAAATATTTGGAGGATCCTCTATTGGATTGATCATTTGAATCGTTCAATGGATATTTCCGTTGGCATAAATGAGCTAGCCTATATTTATGATCTTACGACTTTTAGGAACTCCCGTTTCCTGTTGAAGGTCAAAACTGATAGATTTCCCTTGATTTGAAGTCCAAGCATAATGATGGTGCTTGGAAAGGAAAATACTTTTTCATGAAACGCGACTCCATTCCTGATGGAAATCTCTTACCTCAATCTTGGGTTAAAAAGGGCAGGATTTCATATTTTTATATTGAGGATCCCGACATTCACATTTCTTATGTTGTTTGATTTTTTGCAGCTTTCAAGTTTGACGAGTCAGTTCCCCCTGCTGAAGATTCTCAGGGGAGGATTGAGAGTTTCTTCGCCCTGCCCGAGGTCAATAGGACATTCAAGCTTGAACATTCTAGCCACAACGAGTGTTTGACGGCCATCATCCCCATGACTACTGGTAAGGATCCTTGATTGCTTTTTTTTACAACCTGAAGGATTCTAAATATTTCTTTGTTATTTCCATGGTCCAAAGCTACACGTGCCAGCGCTCATTTTTACCTTTTTGACCTTGATATGGCAATTTCAAGTGGCTAACTATTTGTGAAGAAAGAAAAGGCTGTTTCTTCCCCTTTCCCAAAGAAGGCCCATATTGATCTGACTATGAAGACGCCGAGATCCCGGAAGAGGAAAACTACTGAAGTCACGAGTTTGATTTTGGAAAATCTTGGGGCGGAAGTTGCACTTCGGAAGTTGGTTTCCTTCTCTCGGGCTGTAAGAACAAATATCCTTCTTCCCTTTACATTTTTACTCTTTTCTATTTCTTATATTTTTCTGGTTTCAGGTCTCCGACCACGTCTCTGCTGAGTTGAGGATCCGGGCTAAAAGAGCCGAACAAGCCCTCAAAGAGCAATAGAAAATATGGAAAGAAACCAATGAGGACCTCCTAAAAAGGGTGGAAATTTTGAGCAAGGAGAAGGCCAAGAAGGAAGAGGAGCACGCCGCGGATATAGAGGAGGTGATCGCCGAGGTAAAGGCTAGCACTGTCGTGGCCATCTGGGAAGCCAAGATCAAACTACCTGAATACATGGCCAACGCAAGATCCTGGAACCTGGCAGGGTGGCATGCTACTCTTGCCTAACTAACTGGTGAACCTATTAACACCAGTCAAGATCCTGAAGGGCAGCAGCCGAAGTCGAGCGAGGAGGAGAAGACCCCAAACAATGATGACCATTCTACGGTCTACGCCTGCAAAGAATTAGTTTAAATAGTTTTTGGTTTCAAGAGGTGTAAGACATAATTTAATTTTTTGTGGGGCATGCGACCCTTATAATCCTTGGTTACGATTGCTATTATATATCTTTATTTATTTGTATGATTTTCATGTGATTGTAGGAGTAGGATTTCCGAGGATCCTTATAATCAGGATCTTAAAGAGTTCAGGATTTGCAAGAACTCTTAGGATCTAAATGATGGGTTTTAGGTAAAACAAATAAACTAGAAAACAATTCCTAAGTTCACATGCAACCTACTTTGGATCTATGTTTTAACTATTGAACATATAACTTTGAATTGCAAAACAAGAACCCTAGAGGAGAGAGGCTAATTTCGAAATTAACAAACTAGGGTTTTAGATTTACATACCTTTCAATTGTTATAGTAAACAATTGATAATCCTCTTGAACTTGATCTTCTGGGAAGCCTAGCACCACAAATGTAATGCCTCTAATTGAATCACACCCAAGAACTAGCAAGAAGGAAACTTGAAGGAGAGAGGGTAGGGTATGCAAAATCGGCCTAGGGTTTCTTCCAAGGAAGGAGTGGCCGAATTTAGGAGCTGGGAGGCTCCTTATATAGCTGAGGGATCTAGGGTTTAGGGAAAACCCTAATACTCCTTTGCTTGGGGCCTAAGCTAATTCAAAGGCCTTATCCAAAGCCCCGTGGATGAAATCCTTAGGGTTTCCCCTATAGATTTCGTCCACCTCCTTCCAAGGAGGTTCTGGAGCCTTCCACTCAACTATTAGATAATTGCAAACTAGTCCCTGCACTTTATAATTAATACTTTTAACCCCAAAATTAATTCTGATTAATTTCTGGCTAACTATTAATTAAACATAATGATTTCTAATTAATATATTAATTTTTTAACATATTAATAAATCATTTATATTAATTTATTAATCTTATAAATTAATATCTCTCCTTTCATAATTTCCTTGTCCAGTTGCTAGGTTGAGGGCAACCCAAAAGGATTGTGCTGCTATCAATTCAAGTACATACCAATTATAGTTATGGGCTTAGACACCTAATCCAATAGTCTCCCACTTGGATAAGTCTGTAACTATAATTGCTAGTATGCCTTCTAAATTTGACCAGCAAATTGTAGCTTCCAAAAGCTGCTGCTGAACTCTGACCCAGTCAGTTACATGTCCTGAGATAAGTGATCATATAATCCTTCGTTCTGCAAGATATCCCCAGACATAAGACATGGAATGTAATCAATCTCTTTGTCCAGAATCTATGTTTCCCCATTTCTGATTTGTGATGATGTAGGACTTCTAATTGAACACATCAATTTAATCCTGGCTGGGCCCAGCACATAAGTCAACACCAAATCATCGATGGGCCCACATATATCGCTTTTCCCGTTAGGGCAAAAGGAACGAATAAACTTTGACTCATATGCTTGTATCTTTTACTTATCAAATTATATATGACAATACGTTTTATAACACCAATTTACTGATGCGTTTTCGTATCACCAATGCATGACCGACTTGTAAATTACAACTTATATTTCTCCGCTTCAAGATTATAAGATATTATCGTCTCAGTATTACTCGTGATGAATTCCATGAAGTGATACTCTGAGCGAGGGTTTATCCAATACTCAAATCTCAATTTCTGAGTACTCATGAACGTTGCAGCAATTCTATTGCCATGTCTATCCTTAGACAATCTACAATCCAGTTCATGACAGTCTTAATTCACTACTTACTTCCAAAAGTACGAGCGACTGTGGAGTTTGAATAATCTTATTATTCGGGAAGTAAAACATGCAAAAATGAAACACAATAAACAATTGACAAAAGGCAGCAAACAAACTCATAAATAATACTTTATTATTTAATCACCAAAAGTCAATTACATTTACTTTGTTACAAGTTTCAGAACTAATCTAACTACTAAAACTAATATCATCTTTCAGTCCTATGCTCCGAGCATGCTGAATATGCTTAGCCCTACTCATACCCTTTGTGAGGGGGTCTGATGGGTTATCTTCAGATGACACCCTCTTTACTACAAGATGGCCTTCTTCTACTCTATGTCTGATAAAATGGTACTTTCTGTCGATATGTCCGGTTTTACCATGATCTCTCGGTTCCTTTGTTAAGGCAACCGCTCCCTCATTATCGCAGAACAGTTCCATAGGCTCCTGGATGGTTGGAACAACTCCGAGATCTCCGATGAAGTTCCTTAACCAAGCTGCTTCCTTAGACACTTCACTTGCTGCTATGTACTCTGATTCACAAGTAGAATCAGCCACTGTATCTTGCTTGGAACTTTTCCAAGTAACCGCTCCTCCATTCAGTAAAAATACCCAGCCAGATTGAGAACGGAAGTTATCTCTATCCATTTGAAAACTGGCATCACTGTAACCATCTACTCTCAAAGTATCATTGCCACCAAGCACAAGGACCCAGTCCTTTGTCCTTCGCAAATACTTGAGTATATTCTTAACTGCTATCCAATGAGCTCTACCCAGGTTTCCCTGATAACGACTGACCATGCTCAAAGAAAATGCCACATCAGGGCGAGTACATGTCATAGCGTACATGATAGATCCGACAGTGGAAGCATAAGGTACACGACTCATGTCTCATATTTCCTCACTGTACTAGGGTATTGAGTCTTACTCAATTTGGTATTGCTTTCGATAGGTAGCTCTCCCTTCTTGGAATTTTCCATACGAAACCTCTTTAGTACCTTATCCAAGTATGTGCTCTAACTAAGTCCAATTAGTCTCTTCTTTCTATCTCTCAAGATTCTAATCCCAAGAATATAGGCAGCTTCTCCAAGGTCTTTCATGGCAAAACACTTTCCAAGTCAAGACTTAACATCTTTCAAGGTTGGAACGTCGTTACCAATGAGTAATATGTCATCGACATATAACACCAGAAAAGTTACTCTACTCCCACTAGCCTTGATATACACACAAAACTCATCTTCACTTCTAGAGAAACCAAACTCTTTGACTTTCTCATGGAAGCAAAGATTCCAGCTGCGAGATGCTTGTTTCAATCCATAAATGGATTTCTCAAGCTTGCACACTCTATTGGGAAACTTTGCATCAACAAAACCTTCTGGTGATTCATGTAAACATCCTCAGCCAACTTCCCGTTAAGGAAAGCAGTCTTGACATCCATCTGCCAGATTTTATAGTCATGAAAGGCAGCTATGGCGAGCAATATCCTAATAGATTTAATCTTAGCTACTGGCGAAAAGGTCTCATCATAGTCAACCCCTGGGGTTTGAGTGAAACCTTTTGCAACCAGTCGAGCCTTGAATGTGTGCACATTTCCATCCATATCTGTCTTCTTCTTAAAGATCCATTTGCACCCAACTGTCTTACGACCTGGTGCACTATCAACCAAATTCCAAACTTGGTTGTCATACATGGACTTAATCTCGCTGTCCATTGCCTCTTTCCACTTGGAAGCCTCTGGGCCTGCCATTGCTTCCTTATAAGTGACTGGTTCATCTAAATTTACCAGTGTCCTATCACTGATGAATGTGTCACCGTCTGAAGTAATATGAAAACCATACAACTCAGGTGGCACACTCACCCTAGTGGATCTTCGAAGAGGTAATGAGTTATCAACTGGTTCAACAGGAACTGTTTCCTCTGGTTGAGTGCTAGTGTCATCTAAGGTTCCTTCATTGGCTAACTCTTGAATTTCTTCAAGGTCAATGGTGCTCCCACTGTCCTCTTTGAATATGAGCTCTCTTTCTAGAAAGACTCCTCTTCGTGCTACAAAGACCATGTTTTCACTAGGTCTGTAGAACAAATATCCAAAAGACTGTTTTGGGTAAGCAATGAAAACACATTTCTCACTTCTAGCTGCTAGCTTGTCGTGAGTCTCCCGTCTTACAAAAGCTTCACAACCCCAGACTTTAATATGTGCTAACGAGGGAACTTTCCCCATCCACATTTCGTGAGGTTTTTTGGCAACCTTCTTTGTAGGGACAAGATTGAGGATGTGGGCGGCTATCTCTAAGGCATACCCCCAGAAGTGAATAGGAAGCGAAGCACGACTCATCATAGAACGAACCATGTCTAACAAGGTTCGATTACGCCTCTCAGCTACAACATTTAACGGTGGTGTCCTAGGAGGAGTTAATTGTGAGACTATCCCACATTCTTTCAGATAGTCGTTGAACTCAATACTAAGATACTCCCCGCCTCTATCGGATCTAAGTACCTTTATTTTCCTGCCCAATTGATTTTCGACCTCATGCTTAAACTCTTTGAACTTTTCAAAGGTTTCTGACTTATGTTTGATTAAGTACATATAGCCATATCTGCTATAATCATCAGTGAAAGTCACATAGAATCGATTAGCATCCCTTGTAGTTGATCTGAAGGGCCCACACACATCTGTGTGTATGAGATCCAACAGACCTTCACCTCTTTCACAAGACCCTGTGAATGGTGATTTTGTCATCTTTCCCAAAAGACAAGATTCACACATATTATTTGATTTTAGGTCAAATGATTCCAACACTCCATCCTTTTGGAGTTGGGATGTGCGTTTCTTGTTAATGTGTCCAAGACGACAATGCCACAAGCATGCCTTATCTACACTATTAGACAAGTCAATATTAAATACACTATTTCCTAAGCTATCAACACAAGTCACTGTTTCATACACACCATCACAAGGCAAAGCTTCAAATACAAAAACACCATCTTATAAACAGAAATTGAACCATTCAAATCATTAAAAGAATATTTAAAACCTTGTCTGAACAATGCATGAAATGAAATAATGTTTCTCGTCATCTCAAACGAATAGCAACAATTTATTAAATCTAATCTAACATCATTACTAAGCAGAAGTTGATAAACTCCGATCTTGGTCACTGGTGAAGACTTCTTGTTTCCCATGATCAAGTTTATCCTTCCTCGCTCTATCTCCTTACTTTCTTTTAGCCCCTGTAAATCAGAACAGATGTGAAAACCACATCCTGTATCAAGGACCCATGAACGAGAAGATAATGAGTTATTAGAAGAAATAGTGTAAATACCTGCTGAAGATGGCTTCACTTTGCCATCTTTGATATCCTGCAGATATTTTGGGCAGCTTCTCTTCCAGTGCCCTTTGTCATTGCAATAAAAGCAATCTGCATCTTTTGGATCAAAAACATGGGGAATGGTAGCATTGGGCTTAGCCTTTGGGCCATTACTAGATGACCCAGCTTGAGCCTTGTTCTTCCAGTTTTGCTTAGGAGGACCTTTCCTCTTTTTCCCCTTACCCTGTCCAATAGCCAAGACAGGGGCACTTGCAGGAGTGGAGGCTATACTTTTACCCTTCATCCCTGCTTCAGCTGTCTGCTACAAGTTGTGCAATTGGGCCACTGTCTACTCAGTGTTGTTCAAATGGTAAGTTAGAATAAACTCACCATAACAATCAGGTAATGAGTTCAAGACCATGTCAATGGCCAATTCCTCATCAAAGTGAATGTTGAGCTTGACCAAACGCTCTATGTAGCGTTGAATTCTTTGCACATGAGACACAACTGACTCCCCTTCTTTCATCTTGCAAGCCAAGAGTGACTTGACTACTTTAAACTTTTCTTGACGAGCTCGCTTATGGTACTTTTCCATAAGGTCCTTGTTCATCTCAAAGGGCCAGTAGTCCTCATAGTACCTCTGCAGTTCTGGGGACATGGTTGCGACCATGATGCACGCCACTTTGGTAGCATCATCATAATGTTTCTTGTAGGCATCATATTCTTCAGGAGTAGCTTTAGACTCATCAAGCTCTTTGAGCTCCTTTTCAAGGACATATTCTTTGTCCTCAAATCGAAGCGCCATCTTGATGTTACGCATCCAATCGTTATAGTTAGAGCCATCCAAAACGACTTTGGAGCAAATGTTGAGCAAAGAGAAGTTGTGGTTGGAGGATGATGAAGCAGAAGTGTTTCCAGGAGTAGACATCTGAAAAGAAAGAAAGTTTTAGTTAGATCTCAAGATACCTCAATATAATAACCCAAAGATATAATATTAAGGTTAGGATCCAACTATGAAGATTCACAACTTAGAAATGGGATGCCGAGATCCAAGTGTAAATTTCATAAAGGTAGGTGAATGACGATTCACCAATTCCACCATTAGACGAAATAAACGAAGTGAAATTCCTAATTCTTTTGAGATACATTGAAACTATTCAATGGCATGTTTTAATCTCAGATTATGCTCTTCTATTTGTGACTGGGATGCCGAGGATCACAAACAAGATGTGAATAACCATGCAAATGTGCTTGGTAACCTCATTGTCTTTATCATTAACTATTGATGTGCTGGTAAACCACACACGCTCCATCAAAATGACAATTATGAGATACCCATTACTACTCTTTATTGGTGCCTTTTAGTGTGCTGGTTAACCACACAGGCTCCACTAACGACCAATAAAGCATAATGTGTAATTTCATGGATTAGCATACTTTTTACATTTTTCCTAAAGTAACTAGAGTTGGGATTTTGTAAAATAATGTTCTAGTACTTTCTTTAATAACATTATACTTTTAATGAGATGTAGTTGTCCTATCAAACCCGTTATGCTAACGACCCTCCACTAATCAAGGAAGAGGTGGGTGAGAGTGAACACCAATTCAACTACCATTTTATAGGCAGTTTCCTTATACCCCCCTTATAGACTAGCTTCGTGAATGAGGCATACTAACGATTTGACTGACCATATTCTTATACATATATAATATTAAACTTTTAATTATAATACATATATAAGGTGTGTTTTAAACTTTTTAAAACTTTAAGGTTTATATATAAATTTTGAAAAATTAAACTATTAATTTAAATTTAAAATAAACCAAATAACTAGATTTAATAATTATCTATTAATTAACTTTTAGTTAATCTATTAAATCTTGTAAGGATTATCTAATCAAATTAAACAATTAATTTAATCCTAATCCTTATCCCTCTAGATTTCAGAAATTAGGGTAAAGGATAATTTCCTTATTTTTCTCAATTATCCAATTAGTCAATAATTATCCAATCAAGTAATAATTATCCAAAATAAGATAAAACCCTAAAATAACAAGCAAATTTCGAAATTCAAAGGAGGAGGCTAGGGTATTCCAAAACCCTAACCCTAATTTCGATTAGGGTTCATGGAGGCTAGGTTTTTTCGAAAAACCCTTTGAACCAAAAACCCTAAAAACGAAAATTTTGGCCTTTAGGGTTTAATGGCTATAAACCCTAATTTGCAATTCAACTATTATAGCAATTTAATTTAAAACAAACAATGGCTCTGATACCACTGATGGGTTTTAGGTAAAACAAATAAACTAGAAAACAATTCCTAAGTTCACATGCAACCTACTTTGGATCTATGTTTTAACTATTGAACATATAACTTTGAATTGCAAAACAAGAACCCTAGAGGAGAGAGGCTAATTTCGAAGCCTAGCACCACAAATGTAATGCCTCTAATGGAATCACACCCAAGAACTAGCAAGAAGGAAAATTGAAGGAGAGAGGGTAGGGTATGCAAAATCGGCCTAGGGTTTCTTCCAAGGAAGGAGTGGCCGAATTTAGGAGCTGGGAGGCTCCGTATATAGCTGAGGGATCTAGGGTTTAGGGAAAACCCTAATACTCCTTTGCTTGGGGCCTAAGCTAATCCAAAGGCCTTATCGAAAGCCCCTTGGACGAAATCCTTAGGGTTTCCCTTAGATTTCGTCCACCTCCTTCCAAGGAGGTTTTGGAGCCTTCCACTCAACTATTAGATAATTGCAAACTAGTCCCTGCACTTTATAATTAATACTTTTAACCCCAAAATTAATTCTGATTAATTTCTGGCTAACTATTAATTAAACATAATGATTTCTAATTAATAGATTAATCTTTTAACATATTAATAAATCATTTATATTAATTTATTAATCTTATAAATTAATATCTCTCCTTTCATAATTTCCTTGTCCAGTTGCTAGGTTGAGGGCAACCCAAAAGGACTGTGCTGCTATCAATTCAAGTACATACCAATTATAGTTATGGGCTTAGACACCTAATCCAAGACTAAATAACCTGAAAAAAGTTAGTAACCCATTCAGGATCTCAAAATAGTTGAGATCGTTTTGGGATGATAAATCTTCAATCGTCACATAAGAAGAGATAACTTAAAAATAAGGATAGATAGAACCGGATTGTCCTTAGGCTTCGTGACCTTCTGACATTAGATAAGTGTAGAGTTATGATTCCTTTGGTTCCATAGGATCTTGAAGTTCTTGTGTGGAAGGATCCTTGCTTTAAGAGTTCATCAGGGAGGATCCTTGGTCGGCTTTAACTTAGTGAACTTGGGGAATATCCGTCTTGGGAATTAATTGGAAATAACTCCAACTTGGTAACTTACTGGGGAGATCTCAAATCGTATTATAACATAAAAATGTTATAAACCTTAGTTATTTTATGGGAAAGATCTCATCCTGAGATAATATGAAAATGTTATGAACCTTGTGTATTTTTTGGGGAAGATCGCAACTTGAGATAACATGAAAATGTTATGAACCTTGTGTATTTTTTGGGGAAGATCCCAACTTGAGATAACATGTCAATGTTATTAACCTTAGATTTAAACTTTAGGATCTTAACTTATGTTCATAAATAAGAGGGTTGTCAAGTCACTCAGCATGAAATGATTCGGTTCTTCACATTCCAAAGTTAGATAACGTGCGTCCAAGCGAGGTGTAGAAACCTTAACTCATATGAAAGAGGTAATTAGCTCTTTAAACCTTAGAGGGGATTAAGTAACCTTATTCGTAGGAGAGATGATCAGTCTTTATTCTTAGTTACTAGGATACTTGCATATTGCAATCGTTAAGAATCATAGAACGTTGTAGCTATGGGACTCTTAAGTGCCCGGGTCCTCAAATGTCAAGATCATTGAATGTGAGGATCGGTGCATCTTCATGTGTCAGGATCCTCGTGTCCATGTGCACAACAAACATTAGCTAGGGGTGGGCGTTAGTCTATCTAACGCCCCTCCGATGCTAAAGTCAGTAATGTATTCAACAAGAGTAAATAATAATAATAATAGTTAAGGTAAAGAATACGTCCACCTTGAGTTTGTTGAATATTGACGGATCTTACTTACATATGATATGCTTTAAGATGTATAGCATTCAAGGATCTTGGAAAGATACTCCCATTGAGAATAGCTAACCAGTATGCCCCATTTCCTGCTTCAGCATCTTTGAGATACGGTCCTTCCCATTTAGGTGCCAGTTTACCTGCACTAGGATCCTTGGTTTTTTGGAATGTTTTCCTTAATACCATGTCTCCTATATGGAATCTTCTGAATTTTATATTCTTGTTGTATGCCTTAGTGATTCTCTTTTGATGAGCAGCGATGTGGATCTGGGCAAGATCCATAAGTTGATCAATAGTATCAAGATCCTGGGCTAGGATCCTATCGTTGTTTTCTTGACTTTGAAGTAGGTATCTTGTTGTTGGGATCACTAATTCAGTAGGGATCATTGCTTCTGCTTCGAATACCAAGGAATATGGGGTTTGGCTTGTGGCTACTTTGGAAGTGGTCCTATCTGCCCATAGGATGAAAGGAAGTTCTTCTGCCTATTTTCCTTTCTTTTCATCTAACCTTTTCTTCAAGTTATTGACTATGATTTTGTTGCTAGATTCTTCTTGACCGTTGGCTTGAGGGTGAACATGAGTGGACATTATCATTTTGATTCCCCAACTCGTGCAAAAGACCCTTGTCCTTTTGCTTATGAATTGGGATACATTGTCGCATATGATTTCGGCAAGGATCCCAAACCTGGTCAAGATATTGCGTTTAATAAATGAGACTACCTCTTTGTCTCTTTCCTGAAAAAAAGCTTTGGCTTCTATCGACATTGAGAAGTGATCGGTCATCATTATCATGAAGACTTTTCCTCCAGGAGCTACCGGCAATCTGCCCACTATATCCATCACCCACTTCTTGAATGGCCAAGGGGAGATGATAGGATGCGAGGTTCTGCTGGTTGATGTAGGATTTTGCTATGTCTTTGACAAGCATCACATTTTTGAGCATGTAGGAAGGAAATTTTCTTCATGGTTGGCCAGTAGTATCCTATTCTCAACACTTTTGAGCATAAGGATCTGCCCCCAGTGTGATTGTCGCAGTCTCATTCATGTAGATCCTTTAGAAGTTCTGCAGCTTCATGATCTTCTAAGCATCTAAGGTATGGACTTGCTATAGATTTTTTATATAATTTACCTTGGATTATTACAAACCTTGAGACCCTTGTTCTGAATGCTCTGTCGCATTTTTCCTCTTTTGGTATCGTGCCATTCTGGAGGTATTCCATAATAGGTTGGATCCAGGATTTTGAGGTTGGGGAAGGATCCTTGATGTTAGGATCCTGATAACGAAGTTGAGGATCATGGTCTTCGATTGTAGTAACGTTGGTAGTTTCGTCATGATCGTCGGGATCCTACAGTCTTTTGGCAGGATCATCGAGTTGGGATCAACACATGGATTATCGGGATCCTTGTTTCTGGCGGGATCCTAAGAGAAGATCCTATATTGGCTAAATCATTTTCTTCAACATTGTCTTCTCTAGGAACTTGGTTTAGGCTAAATGCTTCGAATTCGGAGGCTAAATTTTTTAGGATGTGGAAATATAGTGCTACTCTTTCTCCTTTTACTGCATAGAATCCATCAAAATGGTTAGTCAATAATAAAGAATTGATGAATATCTGAAGATCCTTGATTGAATATCCTTGGCTAACTGCAATCCCATGATTAGTGCCTCGTATTCTGCCTCATTATTGGTTGCATTGAACTCACAACTGATTGCTTGGGGTAGGATGTCCCCCTCTGGTGATTTAATATGATCCCTAGGCCAGTTCCTCTTTGGTTTGGTGCTCCATCTGTAAATAGTGTCCATCATCACATGTTTTCTTCTTCTAGAAGTTGTTTTGGCTTCTATTTCTACTTCAGCTTGTGGATCATCACTAAAGTAAGCCACAAAGTCTGTCAATGCTTCAGACTTTAAAGTGGATATTGGCTCATACTTTATGTCATATGTACTTAGTTTCATGGACCACTTTTCCATCATTCCTAACATTTCTGGTTTTCTCATAACATTCTTAATGGGATAACTAGTTCTTACATATATAGGATGTGTTTCAAAATAGTATCTTAGTTTAGTAGAAGTAGTTACTAATGCAAGTATAAGTTTTTCAAGGTGGAAGTACCTAGTCTCAGGATTCAAGATACTTTACTTACATAGTAGATGGGATACCAGCCCCCATTAATATCCTTAGCTAAGACCGCACTCACCGCATTTGAGGATACTGAAAGGTAGAGAAGAATTGGTTCCCCATCAAATGGTTTTACCAATAGGGGTGTTGAACTTCAATATTTTTTAAGTTCCTGGAAAGCATCTTCGTGTTCCTTGGTCCACTCGAACCTTTTGTTCTTCATCAAGATGTCGTAGAAAGGCTTGCATATTTCTGAGGATCTTGAGATCAACCTGTTTAGGGGTGCCATTCTTCCTGTTATTCTTTGAATATCTTTTGTCAAGGATGGTGATATTAGATCGAGGATGGCCTTGATTTACTTTTGGCTCGCTTCAATTCCTCTTTTGGTCACTATGTATCCAAGGAATTTGCCTGATCTCATTCAAAAGTGACACTTGGAGGGATTCAGCTTCATGTTATACTCATCCAGTATGTCGAAGGCTTCTTCAAGATCCTTGAGATAATCTTCATATTTCTTAGACTTGACCACCATGTCATTGATGTAGACTTCCATGGTGTCCCCCAGTTTCTCCTTGAACATCTTCTTGACTAGCCTTTGGTATGTTGCACCTGCATTTTTAAGAGCAAATGGCATGGCAGTATAACAATAGATACATGTTGGAGTTATGAATGTCGTATCCTCTTGGTCGGATGGTTCCATCTGGATCTATTGGAATCCTGCTGATGCATCCATGAATGTTAATAATTCATGACCCGTTGTCGCGCATATCATGTAGTCTATGTGTAGTAAAGGGAAAGGATCCTTGGAAAAAGACTTGTTAAGATCCGTGTAATCTACACACATTCTCCACTTACCATTCTTCTTTTTCACCATGACCACATTAGCTAGCGTCCTTGGGAATTTCACCTCCTTGATCATTCATGTTTTAAGAAGTTTTTCTACTTCTTCTTGTATAATTTGGTTTCTCTATAGTGCGAACTTCCTTCTCTTTTGGTGTATTGGTCTGAAATATGGACCAATGTTAAGTTTATGGGTTATTAAATTTTAGTCTATACCTATCATGTCCTCGTGCTTCCATGAAAATGTCTTGCTTCTAGATTTGAGGAACTTTATTAGATCTTGTTCGATTTGTTCAGGCATTGAGGATCTTATGAGAATTTTGGCTTCATGATACTCAAGGTTCAGCGGCACTTCCTTTATATCTTTCTCTCTTGTTTCTAGCACATATCGTTCCCCTACTTCAATTGCTATGCATTTCGTGGTATTGTTGAAGATTTCATCGAAGTCTTGTAGCATTCTTTGGATTCTTGTTGATCTCCTGTGATCTTCACTGTCTCCTATGGGGTGGGCATCTTCACACACTGATGATAGGTCGATGGGACAGCCTTCATTTCGTGTATCCATGGTCTACCTAGTATAACATTATAAGAGGATAACGTATCAATTATAGAAAAAAATTTGCATAGAGTTTACCCCCTCTATGTAGACAGGTAGCTTTATCTCGCTGACTATGTGTTTGGTTTCGCCGCTAAATGCAATCAGCACTGAGGATCTTCTAACTATTTCGGACTTCGGGATGTTCATTCTTTTTAATGCGTCTAGGAGTATAATGTTGACTGACGACCCTCCATCGACAAGGATCCTTCCGACGAAACGGTTGGCGATGTAACGAGTGATCACCAATTCGTCATGGTGAGGATCTTGGATGTCTTATCTATCTGCTTCGTCGAAGGTGATCTCTTTCTCGTTTGTGATTGACGTATTCTTTCATGGCCCTTCGTCTTTTTTTGTTTTTGACACCTTGGCTTGCCTCTTTGCCGAAGAATAAGAGGTACCACAAATGTCACATCCTCCAGAGATCACATTGATTACCTTGGCGTTAGCAGGAGGGGATCCTGATTTGTCGAGAATCTTCTGAGGATCCTGATCTTTCTCTTTAGATCTCTCCTTTCTTCTTCCAAGGATTTCTTTGAGGTATCCTTTGCCTAAGAGGTAGTTGATCTCCTTCCTAAGAGCTATGCAATCCTCTGTGATATGACCAAAGTCTTCATTGTACGCACACCATTTAGATTTGTCTTTCCAAGTGGTGGATTTTTCTCCTTTTCTTGTCCATATTGCTTTGTCTCCAAGATCCTACATAACAAATATTATGCCTGAAATATCCACAGAAAGGCAATAGTCAGTAATCTTAAGTAAGTATTCTTCCTCTCCTTCATCTTCAAGGGAATTAACCCTATGATGATCAGGTTGGGAATATGGTTTTGACTTATAGGATCTTTAGGTCGAGGAGTCGGCCTTCCTATTGGGATGATCGTATGAGCTTGGTGGGTTGCTCCTCCATTGGATCTCCTTGTCTTCTTGGAGCCGTATTAACGTGTGTGCTCTGCTCCTAACTTCGTCCATCCTTTTTCATGGAGTCGTTACGAGGTCTTCATAGAAATGAGAGTCCTTCTTTAAGCCCAATATAAAGGCTTCAACTGCAATTGCCATGTCAGTGTTGGGGATACACAGAGCTTACCTGCCAAACCTGATCACAAAAGTCCTAAGGGATTCCTTAGGATCCTAAACCAGTTGATAAAGATCACTAGTGATCTTTTCAAATATTCTGCTACAAGAAAACTAATTGATAAATAAATTTACTAAGTTAGTAAACAAAGTAATAGATTAAGGAGGAACGTTAAGAAGCCATTTTAAAGTTGATCCTCTGATGAGTGTTTTTCTTCGGCACATCAGGAGTCTTTTTGGGACCTCCAGCTGGAGGTGGTGGATGGTTTTTGGAGGAAATAGGAGGAATTGGGGAAGAAGACAAGGTCGATTGCATAGACATGATTTTCCAAAAGGTTTTAAACATCACGGCCCCATGGTGGGCATTGTTAGGGATAGGATCTCGGAACTCCTATGAGATCCTCAAGTCTAAGGATCCTCAAGAGCCTAGGTTCCTCGAATCTCAGGATCCTAAATATACTACAGGATCCTGACTGATATTTTTTAATATGTATAACGGCTATATATTATTTTGTCTTTCTCACATGTGCAGAAATAACCAGTCAAAGTCATATTCTCAACGAATAGTCGTCACAACCATGCAAAAGGCCCAGAGGACCAAGTCAAGCAACGACTATAAGTTGATCTCAGAGGATCCCGAAATTTTTGGAGTTCTTGTTATTAGCTTTAGAATATGTATATCACTTGTATTCATCACACAACACACGATTTGTTGGCAGAATACTAGCACTTGTACTCATACTCATTACAATTTCCCCGTAATAATTTTATTTCAATCAATAAAATCATCAAGGCAGGTGATCATTATCACTTTCCAAGGTTCTATGTCGGAGATCCTAGAAAGGATCAAGGGCTTTCCTTGTAAATCACTTGTGTAATCTAGCAAGGACCAAAGCCTCTCATACACTTTGGTTGATATCCACTTAGTCAATTTTTGACCAAAACAGGCGCCATATTGTTTTGGTCAAAAAGTACACAAGTGAAACTCAACCAAATTGAATGAGAGGATGTGGTGTTTAAATTGATGTAAGCAGAAAATTGTAATCAAGACAACACGAGGGTTTACAAGGAAAGACCTTGATCCTTTCTAGGATCTCTGACACAAAACCTTGGGAGGTGAAAATGATCACCTGCCTTGATGATTTTATTGATTAAAAATGTTTATTACAGAGATGAATGTGTAAATGTAAGTACAAGTATCGTAGATGAGCTAATCGTGTGTCTAGTGTGCTAGTCACATGTGTTATTTATAGTCTAATGCTAATAACAAGAAGTTCGATAATTTTAGGATCCTCCAAGAATCAGCATATGAACGTTGTTTGGCTTGGTATTACGGACTTTTGCCTAGTTGAGACTATTCTCCGTTGAGAATAAGTCCTTAGTTGACTAATTCTGCACATGTGAGAAAAAGAAAGTAAAATATAACCATTGTAAATGTTAGGAAAATATATGATAATAATCAGGATCCTAAAATATGTTTAAGGATCCTGAGGCTTTGAGGATCCTGAATGTGATTCTGGGATCCTAGCCAAACACAAACATTTTCAGTTATATATATATATATATATATATATATATATATATATATATATATATATATATATATATATATATATATATATATGCTTAGGTTACTATATTCTAACTAATTATTGTGTGGATGTATGAATGATTGTGGACCAATCATTTTACTTATTTTTGGAAAGTGAATAATACATATTATTAAATTAAAGATAATTAAAAAATACCATCTAATTTCATTCTAATGATATTTTAGTCAATTAACATAAATTTAAAAAAGGAAAATTGCATATTGTAATGGAAAATAGATTCTATTAATTTTAAAAATCTGATTGTAAGGATGATAATTCTCCTAATTCGGATATTCTGAAAGAATATGTTTATCACTATATTGAAAAATAACAAAAATGTTTGAACCATACAAGAATACACATTCTGACATAATATATATTTTGATTTTATGAACTTCTTGAAGAATAACAAAACTTTGGATATAAATTAATTTTTTGTTATTACATTCTTAGAAAATAAATTTTTTTTATATAATATTCTATGATAATGTTACACTTATTAATAACAAAGAAACACAATATATAAATCATTCTACCAGAATATACTATTAGATATAGTTTTTTCCTTATATTGTATATTATTCTGCTAGAATAATCCATTCTTTTTGGAAGATTGGTAGTCATTGTTCATCTTCATCCCATACAATGTTATCCATTCTTTTTGGAAGATTGGAATTCAAGATTCTATTATGACAGAATCGGAATTCAAGATTCCATTCCAGTAGAATCATGTAAGGTTCATATGTTGTAGAGTCCTAAATCCAGGAACCAAACCAGTGATCAAAACAATAATCAATCAATAGGAACAAGAATGGAGTAGGGAAGGTGATTTATCAAGCAATACACACGTTTATTAGCTTAAACGTCTGGTACACCTTGAGCACACACACATTGACCGTAAACACACTGATACGTCCCTGACACAATACTGACACACACCTATTTATAGGGACAGACCAACCGCAAACAAGGTTCACGGCTGTGAACACTAAACAACCATGAACAACTTGACCGTAAACACCAAATACAACCAAACCCTATACATAGATAATTGCCTAGCCCAAACCACATAATTATGACCTAACAATCTCCCCCTTGGTTTGGGACTAGCATGAACTCAGGTCTTCTTGATCAGCATCACCAAGGTGTGTATGTCTCGCTTCCTGAACCGCAGAAGATCCTTAGCATCAACAAGACGAATAGCGTTATCGCTATCTCGGAACTTGATCACTGCAGTGGCACTAGGCTCTTCGACTGTGGTCTTGAACTTGTCACCAAATTCTGCAATAAGCTTGTTCTTCAAGTCAAAGTAGTCTGCTGATAGGGCACCAAGATAAAGTTGGAGATCGGAGATCTGTTTAGACGTCTGAAAGTTTTCTTCTTCAAGCTCGGAAATTCGAATATCGAGGTTTCCGATCAGAACGTCTTTCTCGATGATCTTCTGTTTAAGAGTAGTGATCTCCTATCTTAGCTCTGGAACAGATGGGTCTGCTCCACCTGAGCTGCCGTCCCCGATAGATATGCCTTTTCCGTGAGGATTAGGATCATCATTATGTTCCTCCAAAAACCTGGCGAGCCTCTCAGAGGCAGCGTCATGCATAGGCCTTGGAGGGAAGGAATCCCCAGGAGCCGAAGAACTTCCGGTTTCAAAAACAGTGCTTGGACTTTCCTGAATATCAACTTAGGCTGACTGTGATGGTGTAGCGGCGGTTGTAGTTGCTGGCTGCGTTGGCTGGGCTTGATCTCTAATAAGCACTCCCGACCTCGAGTCAGCTCGCCTTCTTTTCAACGGAGGCTGGGAGGCATGTGTCAGTTCAAGATCACTTTTAGACGGCACCGGAGTTGGAGTGACAACTGGAAGGGGAGGAATCCTTGAAGTCTTATCCATATCGGTTGAAAGGTGTCGGCCACCTGATCAAAAGTTGGAGACGTCACTTTGAGAATACCACTAACTCCTTCTGTCTCCGTTGCAGGTTGCACAACATCATGGACAGTGTCAAAGAAACCATCGAGGTCTTCACTGCTTAACCTTATATCATTATCCTGCTCAAAACCCATGAGTTGCAAACCCAATACATTCAAATTTTTTAAAAATAAGACATTTTAAAGACTTAAAAATTAAAATTAAAATTAAAATAAAATCTAAAAAGTTTAAACTAAACTATTTTTTTTAATTTTTGATTTTTTTCAGACAACCTCAATCCGTTTATCGGTACCTCCCCCTTCATGAATAGATCTGGTCAATCGCCGGTATTGTGGTCCACTTAAACACGAAAGATTGTGACAAAATTAGGACATACCACAAGTGACAAGAGATTGTGATCCTATGTTCCTAGATAAAATTCCTAAGGACCATTCATCTGATGACGACCAACGATATTGTTGTCCACCTAAATTGAGCAGCGAGATCTACAGACAACCTATTAGTTGTTCAATTTTAAATGTACTAGAACATGTTTCCCGCTTCCTGATATACCCCAATAATCTAGAACTTCCAAGATACTCCTTACTTTAGGTGAGCAGACAATTATTATGGGAGAAGACAGATTTAGAATGCATATGTTATACACCCAGGTCGGATCTCTTCCAATCACACAGAGAGTGAAACATATGACTAACCATATTTAGAGGGATTGAGAAGTAGAATGGTGCATATGCTGTGAACCAGGTCGGATATATTTCAATCACGCAGAGGAGACAACATATGGCTAACAGACAGTTAGAATTGCATAGATAGAAGATGCAGAGAAATAGAATTGCATATGTTGTAGTCCAGGTCGGATGTATTTCAATCACGCAGAGGAGGCAACATATGACTAACAGAAAGAAAGCAAGAAAATAACCTTCTACAGACCTAATTTATCGGAATTCCCCAGTTGCCCCATCAATACCGGAATTAAGGACAAAGTCCGCACATCGAGGAAAAGTTAAACCACAGTTCTAAATACATATTAGTTAGTGTAATCTGCAGATTCCCATGTATATCTCCGTGCTCAACATACCCGAGCGTCGTATTGTCAGGATAAACGGATCTATCTAGGTCAAGATTTGTCAAGTCTCTAGATTCCTTAAGCTCATCCGTACCTAGTCAAATCCATATGAATCTTTCGTGCCTACCAGCGCATCGAGCACAGAGCCTAGACAATTCAACTTTGGTACCTTACACAGATTCAAATTGCCTGTTATCACATATTTATATCACATCCCATCACAACACCTACAGATACATTACTGAAAGAACACTATTTTTGGATTTTTGATTTTCGAATTTTTTTTGTTTGGTTTTTGTTTAATTCTCCCCCTAAATTTGTGCATGGGTGAGAATGAAAATTAAATGCGCAAATTTAAACTAACCTAAACAAAAATTAGTCCTCAAAGCGTATCATTTTCAAAAATCCCACAAGCACATCGAATCGTGCTATGTTAAACGGTTTTGTGAACAGATCCGCCACATTATTAGCCGTGGGAACCTGTTCCAACCGAATGAGCGAACGCTCATAACAATCTCTGATAAAATGCACTTTGATGTCGATGTTCTTGGTTTTCGAGTGATGGACTGGATTTTTAGCAATTTGAATTGCAGCTTCATTATCGCAAAAAATAGGGGTTTCTAGAAAATTCAAACCGTAATCCAACAGCTGATGTTGGATCCATATGACTTGAGAACAACATGCAGAAGCAGCGACATATTCTGCCTCCGCCTTTGAGGTTGAGACTGTATGTTGTTTCTTGCACTGCCATGACACCAGCCGATCTCCCAGAAACTGACATCCGCCAAACGTTGATTTCCTATCAAGTTCACAGCCTCCGTAATTACTGTCAGCAAAAGCATATAAATCAAATTCATAATTTTTCGGGTACCAAAGACCCAATTTTGGGCTGCCTTTGAGATACAGAAAAATTCTTTTGACGGCAATAAGATGGGAAAGTTTAGGATTAGCCTGGTAATGTGTGCATTGACAAACCGCGAACATAATGTTTGGCCTGCTCGCGGTCAGATACATCAGCGACCCGATCATCGATCTGTATTCAGTCTGATCTACGGATGCGCCTTTAGGATCTGGAGTCAACAGGGGTCGCTCGGCCATTGGCGTTAAGGCAGGTTTTGTGTCTCTGAACCCGAACTTCTCTAGCATATCATCCACATACTTGGCTTGATGGATCAGGATTCCGGTTGAATCTTGTTTGACCTGAAGCCCCAAATACATGGTCATCTCCCCAAGAGAACTCATCTCGAATCTCTTCTTCATAATAGCTTCGAACTCCTTGCACAACTGTGGACATGTTGACCCAAATATAACTTCATCGACGTATATTTGTACAAGAATATGATCAGCACCAACATGCTTAACGAATAGGGTTTTATCGACTGTTCCTCGTGTATATCCGTGATCGAGCAAGTGCTTCGTAAGAGTTGCATACCACGTCCTTGGAGATTGATGTAACCCATATAAAGCCTTGTCCAACTTGTAGACATGATTCGAAAACTTTGAGGTTACAAACCTAGGAGGTTGATCAATGTAGATTTCTTCATTCACAACGTCGTACAGGAAGGCAGTCTTGACGTCCATCTGGTAGACCGTGAAGTTCATGTAAGAAGCATACGCGAGGAAAATGCGAATAGCCTCCAAGTGAGCAACCGGTTCATAAACTCCGATGTAGTCGAGGCCCTCTATTTTCCGAAATCCACGGACAACCAATCGCGCCTTATTCCGCACAATAACACTTGAATCATCTTGCTTGTTTCGATAAACCCAGCGTGTGTTGAGGGACTTCTTGCCGTTAGGTAATTCAACCAATTTCCAAACCCCCAACTTTTCGAACTGATTTAATTCTTCATGCATTGCATCAACCCAGTTGCGCTCATTCAACGCCATATCGACATTCTTTGGCTCTATTTGAGATATGAAGCAAGAATAGAGACATGTGTTGACATCTCCACTTTGACTTCGCGTTCTAACACCGTCGTCCAGCTGACCAATGACGTTTTCGATCGGGTGATCGCGTTGAATTCTGGTGGGAAGCTTCTGGCTGATGTCATTGAGCGTCACGGGAAGGTTGTTGATTTTGATAGGTCCATCATCTGCTGTATCAGACACCTCAGATGATCTGAAATCATTATAAGTGCTGGTGACATACTCGTTAGCAATCGGCTCGGGAAAGAGTAACTCCATGAAAGTCTGAGTTGCAGCGGAAGTGTCTCTGGTCATGAAGTCTCTTTCTGCAGGTGTAAGAGGAGTGGCTTCAGCATCGGGATCGGTTCTTTGGCATGGAAAACCTGAGGAAGTACTTGTAACAGCTTCATCCATCGCAGGAATTGTAGAAGTTACCAATGGTGGTCTGTACACAACATCTTCTTCTTCATCTTCAATAACTTCCTTCGAACCGGAGCAGGAACCAGATGAATCATTTGAAGACACATTGAATGACTTGAAAAGAGATGTGTAATTAAATAACTAATCGGGACCGACTTGGGCGACCGTCTCGTTCTCCTCCAACCAGCGCACGTCATAGGATTCCACAATTTGCTTTGTTTTCTTGTTGTATACCCTGTACACCGTGAGAACAGCATAACCCACAAAATAACAATCATCAGCATTGGCGTTGAATTTGGGGTTGGATTCCAGGTGAAGGAGGGTGCAAGGACAGCCAAAGATACGGAAATGACTAACATATGGCTTGTGACCGTAGAGAATCTCGTACGGGGTTTTCATCTGAGCTTTGTTGATCAGGACACGATTTTGAACTTAGCACGCCGTGTTGATCGCCTCGGCCCAAAAGAAAACCGGAAGTTTGGAGTCACATAACATCATCCTTGTGGTGCCTTGTAGTGTTCGGTTCCGCCGCTCAGCAACACCATTCTGCTGCGGTGTGCGAACGGCACTATATTGATGCACTATCCCTTTTTCCGCACAAAAATGATCAAGAACGGCATTCTTGAATTCCGTCCCATTGTCAGATCTGAGCGCCTTCACCCGGTGATTGGTCTGGTTCTCTATCAGTACAACAAACTTCTTAATCAGGTCAGCAATCCCAGCCTTGTTAGACAAGAAGAAGACCCATGTGAACCGCGAGAAATCATCTATTACTACCAAGCAGTATGAATTTCTGTTGATGCTGAGGACGTTAACGGGACCAAATAAGTCCATATGCAACAATTGGAGCACCTGGTTGATCGAATTAACCTGTTTTGGCAGGTGTGGCTTTCTGTGATGATTTCCTTGAGCGCACCATTTTTCAAATGTGATGAAATGTTTGACAGGAAACCCGCGCACCATTTCATTCTTTGCAAGTCGATTCAGGTTCTTTGCGTTAGCATATCCGAGTCTTCGGTGCCACAACATAGCATTGTGCTCAGAAACCTTTGAGAAGAGGCAAGTGACTTGTTCAGGAAGATCGTTGTTCATGTCAATGATATATGCATTTTCGTACCGTTTTTATTTCACAAGGATCCATTCATCTGGGATAACAATGCCTGGCTTCAAAATTAGACATTCTTTATCGGTGAAATGCGTCGAGTAGCCCTTGTCACAAATTTGAGAGACGCTCAACAAACTGTGTTTAACTCGGGTGCATAGTTGACGTTCTCGAAGCTTAGCACTCCATTAGAAAATGTTCCCCTTTGAGTGATTTTTCATCCATACCCTCCCACAAAGGAAACATATCCCCCATTGAAATTTTGAATGTTGTGCAGTTGGGAGATATCTCCTGTCATGTGCGGGGAACAACCGCTGTCGACATACCATGGTCTGGCGACATTCCTCCGCAGTTGTTCCTGCACAAGGAGCGGGATTATTTAGATTTGGGGAGCCAGGTCATTACAGACATGGGTTTACCCTTGACATTTACAGATTTATCCTTTTGATTTTTCAATTTTGCATTATTATCAGAAGCACTTTCAGAGGATGATGATGATTGGACAAGTGTAGCTTTGGGCACCCACTAATAATTTGGTTTTAAATAATTTACAGGTGATTTAGAAATATTTTTCTTTTTCTTTGAGCGTTTAGATTTTCGGCTAGGATTAGTCGAAGATCCAGACGCACCCTTTGATGAAATCGACCTTGGCTTAGCCGCATTCGATTTCGGCAAAGCACATGTGGCTGGTTTAGTGAAAACCTGTTTGTTCGTTTTAAGATCAGCCTTTTTCTTATCATTATGAACTTTCCGATCATCATCACGAAGACGAGATCTTGAGTACTTTCTCGTTAGAGACCTTCCTCGAGACTCGTTTTCTCTTCTCGGTGCAGAAAATGAACAAATGCTCTATTAGGGTAATTTCGAGCAATGTGGCCGGCAGTACCACAGTTAAAACATATTTGCTTTTTATCATTAGAACGTGTACCGCCTTTGTCAGATTTTGTGTCCTTTTTGTCTCTTCTAACTTTCCCACACATGCAAGTGAAAGAGTCAGATTGTGTGACATGTGTAGAAGGTGTGGATGTGCTAGTGTCAGATTCAACAGATTTAACAAAGACAACATCACATTTATCAGAAACATTAGAGTTTGATACCAAATCATCACAAATCAAAATATCAGTTTTAACATCAGACACAGACTCATCATTATTTGAAATAGGAACACCAAAGTTTGACACCGGATTAGCTCTGATACCAATTGTAGAGTGCCAAATCAATGATCCAAACCAGTGATCAAAACAATAATCAATCAATAGGAACAAGAATGGAGTAGAGAAGGAGATTTATCAAGCAATGCACATGTTTATTAGCTTAAACGTCTGGTACACCTTGAGCACACACACATTGACCATAAACACACTGATACGTCCCTGACACAATACTGACACACACCTATTTATAGCGACAGACCAACCGCAAACATGGTTCACGGCCGTGAACAGGTTCACGGTCGTGAACACTAAACAACCATGAACAACTTGACCGTAAATACCAAATACAACCAAACCCTATACATAGATAATTTCGTAGCCCAAACCACATAATTATGACCTAACATATGTACCCTGTCTTGCTTCGATATCTCTCAATTTCGTTCCCAGCCATGAAAACAAGAACATTCTTGTTCTTGATTTCATGTATACCTGCAAATGAGAAATACAACCACTCATTGTTATTGCTTCATCTTCTTTCCATGGCAATTTCAAGCAATAAACACCACATCAAATTCTCTCAATCAAAACAAACAATTTCCTGTAAAACATTAACCCCAGATATCCATTCCATTTATCCATTTCTATCAAGAACAATCAAACCCAAAACCCATCAACACTCAACTGATTTTTTGTCTAAACAAAGAAAAGAAAAACAAAATCAAAATCAAACAAACACCCCCTTGCTTGACCCTTCTGCTTGTTTCATCATCATAATGGGGATTCCAAATCACAAAAGAATAATAATAATAATAATAATAATAATAATAATAATAATAATAATAATAATAATAATAATAATAATAATAGAGCAAGAATGTTACCTGTGTTGTTGATCCCGTCCAATTCCTGTGGAAGACTCACCTTCACCTCCTTTTGCCGAATCCACACCAGCCACCAAAAACCTCTTCACCGCAATCTGTTGTTGTTGCTTTTCCCCGGTTTTCTTATTGTCGACAACGAGAAGAAGCAACCGAGGATTGTCGGCCAAACACCAGAGGCGCTCACTCCATGCAATCTCTTAGCCACCATCGAACCATCGGTCTACAAGGTCGATACTTTCTTTTCCCCTTCACACATCACCATCAGAGCAGGAAGAGGGATTCACGGATTCTTCCCACCTTCACTGCTTCGGCCTCGTCGATTCCGGAGATGACCTCCTCACAAATCGGTCGACCAAATGAAACCCTTTGCACCCCTTTATTGCGTTCGTGTTTCCCTCTCACTGTATTCCATTCGTCTGCCTTATTCCATCTTTGCCCGATCTGTTAGTCAGGTGATGAACATGAGGAAATAAAGCCCTTCTTTTTGTTTCAGGTCATTCTTTTTGTTGGATGACATCGATGACGGTTGTATATAAGAAAAGAAATTAGGTTAAAAGTGAATGCTAGCATGATTATAGGGACTATTTGTGGAAGTTATTTATCAAATTACTAAAATACCCTTGTTTATTTATTTAATTATTAAAAATTTTATTTTATTTTGATTGGCCCACAATCACTCATACATTCATACAATACTTAGTTAGAATACTTGAACCTAGCTCTCTCTCTCTCTCTCTGTATATATATATATATATATATATATATATATATATATATATATATATATATATATATGTAACTCATATATAGAGAAAATTATTAAGAATGTATTAGATGCTTAAATATGACTTAAATACCACTACTTATATAACGGGATTACTCATATTCATAATGAACTATTCATTAGGCATCTTTGTATGTGGTTCTCCAAACCACAATGTATTATAACTCTGATGCGTAACTATAATTAAAATCTATATGAAAACAATATCCATGTAAGTTTCTCTTCATTCATAATGCGGACACACCCGATTGTAATGGAGAATCATCTCAATCTATTTGGAATTTTAGCGTATGTGTAACAACGTTAAACATAGCCTTCTTTTAAATACTGTGCAGATTAGGAATATTTTTCTAGTTCTCACAAGTACTTTAGAATGTTCCTGTAAGTTACAACATGACTTGTTCTTGGATTATACCGGTATCATTCGAAATGCTTTAAGAATACAACTTATCTGGCCTTCATGCACCATCATGACATATATGATTAATCCAATTACAACAACATATGTAATACAACCATATACTCTAGTTCAAAACATTGTACTAGAATTATGAGGAGTGGTCAAAATCATGTCATATGGTATTTGACAAGATAAACTCTCTTAGTGTTTTATACGTTAAGCTCTTTAAGATCCTTGACAATTAATGCAATTTTACTTAATCCTTTAAGTTGACATGATCTATCTATATAGATATTTATTCCGAGAATTAGTATCTCGGCTACATATAAGACTAGGAATGTTACTGTTCTCCTAGTAGATTTGTAGAAAACACAAGATTCATCTTGATTTATAATTAATCACACCATGTAGTTATCTTATAAGAAAGAAGATTCTACTTTGAGATGTTAGCCTAAATCTGAAAAGATTTTCATTCATGTATGTTTTCTCCTTTGAAAACCCACTTACTCTTTATATTCGTAATATATTGATGAAGACCATACTTGATAATCATACATGAATGCATCTTTATGTGTTTCATGATTTTCTGATAAACTATTGAGCATATTCAACAACAGTTGAAAAGCTTTCTATTTCCAAACTACGATGCATTTAGCTTATGGTTCTTTAGCTCTTAAAGTTCCATATTGCTCCCACTAAGAAAAATATATTTCTAAGCACTTGTCTTATGGAATGACAATTAGTGAGATTAATAGAAACTTCATCCTAAACACTCATTTCAGATAATCTACCTATTAGGGCCAGGATCCCAAAATTACATTCAGGATCCTTAAACATACTTCAGGATCCTGATTATTATCATTTATTTTCCTAACATATATAACGTTTATATGCGTCTTTATTTTTCTCACATGTGCATAAATAGTCAGCTACATACTTATTCTCAGCGAAGAATCATCTTGACCATGCAAAAGACCCGAAATACCAAGTCAAATAACGTCTATAAGCTGATCTCGGAGGATACCATAATTATCGGACTTCTTGTTATTTGCTTTAGACTATAGATAGCACTTGTATTACACACACAACGCAAACAATTAGCTCATCGGTGATACTTGTACTTACTTTTCACACATTGGTCTCTGTAATCGACATTTTTAATTAATAAAATCATCAATGCAGGTGATCATTATCACCTCCCAAGGTTTTATGTCGGAGATCCTAACAAGGATCAAGGGCTTTCCTTGTAAACCACTCGTGTCGTTTTAATCATCATCTTATAATTGCTTTATTCTGAACATCACAGTCTCTCATACAATTTGGTTGATTCTTACTTGTTCAGTGTTTGACCAAAAAAATTTGGCGCCCACCGTATGACTGTGGTGTTCAAAATCCTTCGAAAAATCATGTCTACACAATCGACCTTGTCCTCTTCCTCAATTCCTCCCATTTCCTCCAAAAACCTTCCACCACTTCCAGCTGGAGCTCCCAAGAAAGCCTCAAAAGCACCGAAGAAAAACACATCTCCGGTCGTTACCCAAGGACTCCAGGATCCTCCTGTGCTGATTTCCAACAATGTAATCTTCGCTGTGATAAAGAGACTAAAACGACAAGTTTCCCAATAGCAGGAGGATAACAGGAGAATTCTCAAGAAAGTGGAGAGAATGAGGACATAAATCCACAAGCCTCAAGAAGCAGCACCCTTGATCTTGCAGCCCAAGATCCTGAACTTCAATAACACGGTATCCTCAGCAATTCGTCGCGAGATAGGATCCTCAATACTTGCCTTTATTTCCCTCCTGAGGCGCAACTCCAGGAAAGCGAGCCTAGACAACCCAAGATGCCAACGAAACCATCATTACTCCCAATAACCAGGTTCCTGGTAACCTCGTCAGTAATAATATCTTTACCACTAACTCAATGGATCTTGATACAAGTTTACGCCCGATCATGGATAAAGAGCTTCAGCAAATAAGACAGATGATCTCAAGCGTGCTTGGAGTAGCTCAATCTGTACCGGAAGTATCCCCCACAAGCCACAGGATCTCAAGGTTTGTTCTGGAAATAGCTGATACCGAAGTCCGAAAGCGCTTCCAAACCCCCAACATGTGGCACAATACAGGGAAAGGATGGAGATCATTCCCATCCCCACTCACTTGAAATAAGCTTTCCTATGCAAGGGTTTTGGTTCAACCCTCACAGGATCAACTTTAAAATGGCTTCTTAACTATCCTCCTTACTCTATTACATCGTTTCCTCATTTAATTAATTTATTTAACAATCTATTTTCTTGTAGCAGAACATTCAAAAATATCACTAGTGATCTCTATTGGGTGGTCTAGGATCCTAAGGAATCCCTTAGGACTTTTGTGAACATCTTTGGCAGGGAAACTATGAGTATCCCCAACATCGACATGGCAACTACAGTTGAAGCCTTTAAAATAGGTTTAAAGAAGGATTATCCTTTCTATGAAGACCTCTTAACGACTCCATGCAAGAGGATGGACGAAATCAGAAGCAGAGCACTAAGGTTCATAAGGCTCGAAGAAGACAAGGAGATCCAAAATAGGATCAACCCATCAAACTCTTATGATCACCCCAATAGAAATGTCGACTCCTCGGCCCAAAGATCCTACAAGTCAAAAGAATATTCCAAACCTGAACATCATAGGGTTAATGCCCTTGAAGATGAGGGAGACGAGGTTTTATGGGCCATCTTCCTCACAATCGGCAACAACTTGTCGTCTTCTTTTCTTGCTGTCGTTGCTTTGTTGTTGCAATAGCTAATAAGCACCATGTATTTATCTCAGTTTCGTTATATCCTATTCTTTATAGAAACACATCAATGCATATGTGTTGGAATATCGAATTCTTGATGCCCTTGTATTAATTTCATAATTCCCTGTTCATTTATGCTCTTCATTTAGGTACCCCCACAAAATTACATGCTAATTACAGATCTTTCTGCTTTTTCACTTCTAATTCATCTATACCACATTTCACTATATAGTGGTGTTGATTTGGTAAACATGTTTTTTTCAATTTCTTATGTTATTCTTTACATGCAAATGTCATTGAATTGTTGGAAAATAGAAAATCAGAAAGTGTATAAAAAGAAGTGTTGCAGAAATCTATCTTGGCAGGCGATAAATCGAGGATTAATAGCTTGGCGGTCTGCAACCGATTACGATTAGGGGTGTTTGGTGCAAATTGGTCAATATAGAAATAGCTCGGGCTTGGCGGTCATTAGTGCTCCTCGGAGGTCCTTGGGGCTCTTAGGCGGGAAAAATTAAAAAATTTAAATTTTCAAATATTAGAACAAAATTTACAAAATTTCAAAATTTTATATTTTTGAATATATTAAGTATTTAAGTAGTTTTATTAATAATTTAGGGTCTCCGATTAATCACCGATTAATCCCCGTCTAAATCGATTAATCCATTAATCCCAATCGATAGTCGAGCTACAGCCGAACGATTTTTACAACCTTGATAAGAAGTGAAGAACATTATTAATGTTGGTAGAGAGCATAAAGTAAATTGTTAATGTTGGTAGTTATACTAAAATACATTACTATTTATACTAGTATTTTCCAATAATGTTCTTATTCTAATCAATATTATTCCCATCGCGTTTATTAATCTTGTCAAATTTATGAAGTTTGTATAGGAAACAATGTTATGTAAATAGGTGGGGTATATGTGATAACGACTCAAAAGAAGCTTATTATGGTATAACACTTATTTTATGGACATTGGTGCTTATTAGCTTCGGAGGAAGATCTCCCAGACTTATGAGTAGCAAATTGATCCACAACATAGCTAGAAGATTGTTGAAGAGGTAAACAGTGAATCACCAAGGGATGATTTGGCTTAAGATTATGTGACATACCCGTCTTGCAAGGGCTAAAGATCAAGAAAAAAGGAATAAAATTAAAGAAAAATGATGGGATTGAGCCCTGATGCGGGCAATATTAGAACCCTTGCATGCCACGAATGCAACACCTAATCACCAAAGTGATCTTTCATGGGAAATAAGAATTATGAGCTTCCTTTAAGCTCTTACAAAAATCACAACAAGGCTTAAGAAGAGATTCATGTACCGGCATTGAAGTCGAAACCTATTGGGCACAACCAACTTTCCTTCAATCCACCCCAAGTTGGGCACAACCAACTTTCCTTCAATCCAACTGACTACAAGATTGTCTATATAGCTCCAATGAAAGTTATTGTTGCTGAAACTGTGGACCACATTTTTGGATGTTATTTCATAAAGTTGATTATTATTTCAAGATCCCTTTTTCATTTCTCTTTGTATTTTGTACTATTACATGTTTGTAATTTGACAATTTTCCTGTTGATTAATGAAAAGCATGGTATTTTAATGAAATGTTGTTATAACAACTTTTTATGTCCTTATTTAATTTTATATAATCCTTTATGATATCTTAATTTCATTAAAACTAAATACAAATATACATAAACCATATTGCCCTTACATTTTACATAGACGGAACTCTTTAACATTATAATTGGTTTTAAACTCATAAAAACATTATGAACATTGACAAAAAAACAAATATTTTGATGATGTAAAATTAAATGAGATTCAATTGTAAATAAGAACATCTTACAACTTTCCATACATTCGTTGAACCTAAATATAACAAAATTGTCAAAAAGACCAACTACATGCAAGAGCTTTTTTCATGTAGACCCCGAAACTCCCAAACCACCATGAGATTTTGTATTCTTTACAGGTCTCTTAAAGTAATTAAATAAACTATTTGCAATGAAAGTGTTGTTATTATTTAATGAAATAAAACAAAAGAAATGGAAATTTAAGTAACCTTTTAGAGTTGGATGTTTCACTTGGACCGAAACTTTGAGATGATGGATTTTTAGATCGCCTCTACAACATAATGTTAAGTCACTAGTAAGAAAAAAAAGATATAGAGATAGAACAAATAGCAAGTTAAAGCTCTAAACTTACTCATACATTGGATAAATGAACCCACAAACAAGCATTAAACTTTGGGACAGTACACACAAATAGCAACAAACTTTCATCTTTGAACCAATAACTAGCAACCAACAATTTTGATCACATAACTTTGATCTAGACATAAAATTAGTCTACTAACACATTTTCAAATAAAAAAGGCAACAATCATTGACATTACAACCAAGAAATAGCGACCAAACTAAATTAAAATTACATCTCTATTGGATGTTTCACGCCACTTCACAAAGAATGTTCAATTCTCACAAAATTTTTATTTCACATTAGTTCATTACTTCTAATACACATTCAACGTTAAATTGAAAAAGAAAGATAACAAATAATTTGATGATTGTAGACGGTTGCAGGTACTATCTGCTCAAGATTTCTTTTAAAATTCAAAGTTGTCCAGAGTTCTAATCAAGGAATTGAATAATCAATTAAAAAATAAAAACATAAAAATACCTGATACTTATTAACGATTGTAAGAAAAAAGTGGCCAGAGGGAAGAAGGAAGATTGTAAGAGATGATGGCACATGGATCGTGAGAGGACGGCTTGAGGAAGAGGACCGGCGTAATGAAAATTTGTATAAAAGAAACCTACTATTTGTAATGGAAGGTTATTATCATCCATTTGGTTGTTTTTTAGTTTTAATGATTTTAAACTAGTAAAAAAAGATTATTAAATAATAAAAACTACTAAAAAACAGATTTTGGTAAATTTAATGTTTTAAAACATTAGCAAGGGTAAATATAATATTTAAAGTTTAGGTCGGGAAAATACGATATTTAGTCGTTTTGTAAGGGTATATATGAAATTGTCCATATATATATATATATATATATATATATATATATATATATATATATATATATATATATATATATATATATATATATATATATATATATATATATATATATATATATATATATAACTAGGTTCATATGTGGATGACATCTATTGTGCAAACGTGTGTATAGTGCTATTTTATGAGAATGACTAAAAAGATAGGTTGTTTGATAATGTAGATACGTTCAACCTCAGATAACTATTGTTATTATCCTGCATTATCATTCATTCTTGATAATATGTATCGTTGTTCACTCGTTCTCATTCTCAGATGAGAGGATTATCAAGAACACATTATCACAAGCTTATGTCAGAATGAGAATTATAAAAAAAAATAGTCCATACTACCCTTATAGACATCTTAATTAGTGAGAATTCGTGATAATAACAATTTTTATGTGATGTTAACCGTATTCACATTACCAAACACCATATTTTCTTTAGTCGTTCTTACAGAATAACACTATCCACACACGTTCGCACAATAGATGTCCATCCGCACATGAAACTCCCTCTCTATCTATGTTTATATATATATATATATATATATATATATATATATATATATATATATATATATAGATATAGTGTACCTTAGTATTAGCATACTTTTTCATTAGACCATTGTTGTATAACATATTCCTATTTGTAATTGTATTATGTATATATGTATATGTACATGTGAATGTGAAAGTCAAGCAAGATTATTGCAATCTATTATAGTATAATAGAATTAATCCTCCTAACCCCACTTGGCATAGCCTTTCTTCCTCACTGTCTCTACTGTGATCAATTTTCTTCTCCTTCGCCATTCTCATGGTTGAAGACAGTCTCAAACCCTATAGCATCGCTAATATTAAAGCTTTTGTTTCATTGATTCTTGACTTGCAATTGAACTATGATTCTTGGAAAGTTCTTTTTGAGACTCATTGCAAAGCCTATGGTGTTTCCAGTCATCTTGATGGCACCTCCAATCCAAAAGATGACAAAGATGAGGCATGTCACAACCTTCATTCTCTTGTTTCCATGTGGATTTATGGAACCCTCACTCAACCTCTTCTCATTTTGGTTCTCATAAATGGTTACAAGGATTAAGGCATTTAGAAAGGTGTTAAAGATTTGTTTCGAGGCAACAAAATGGAAGGGCAATTAAGATTGAAAACCATTTGTGCTCTATGGTTCTTAGAGATCGACTGATTGTGGACTATTTTCAAGAGATAAATGTGGTCGCAGAGTTATTAGGAAACATCGAGTCTCCCATTCCTAAGAAAACCTTAGTCACACATCTACTCAATGGCTTGGGTCCAAAGGATTACAATATCGCCACTCTCATTTGTAAGTCCCTAAATCGCTTTGATGTATCAATCCGATCCACTTGATAGTGTGGAATCTCAATCAAGTGGATGATGCAAGATGAAATGGAGAAGAATAAGAAGAAGAACAGGATGAATCTTCAATGCACACAATAATATTCAATGATGATCCGGTACATAAGATTCACACACACACACGTTATCTCTACTTTCTCTCTCTAGAACACCAAGTATAACAATGGCAGCCCCTTTAGCACGTTCCCACCCTCTTCTCTATTGTCTCTCACTAAAACACGCCTAATAACACACTATTTGTACATATGGACAAAACCCAAGTCCAAAACCCAATAGCTAGACCGAAATCACATGTGATTTTGGTCCAAACTACAACTAAACCCAAGACTATTTTCGGCCCAAGACCGAAAACTATAAATGCCTAGAAAAGAAAAGTATAAACCATAAATGTAGACCTGACATCATTCGCTATCGTGAGCCTCTTCGAAGCTTTATTTAAGCCCACTCTATGCTTGTTCTTGAATAACAATGATTTAATCGGGCCTGTCCCTCTTAATCCATTCACTCGGACCACCCATCAGCCTCTCAAGTTCTCCATACCGATGTTGATGGGTCCCAATCCCAGCCCTAGGGGAATCTTACTCATGCTCTAAACCGCAACAACAATTACTAAGGACAACCTCGTGACAAC
Source organism: Lactuca virosa (assembly GCF_052849685.1). Lineage (NCBI taxonomy): Eukaryota > Viridiplantae > Streptophyta > Magnoliopsida > Asterales > Asteraceae > Lactuca > Lactuca virosa. The sequence goes on along the minus strand of NC_136427.1, from coordinate 65,840,457 downwards.
CTCTGCAGCCATAGTCACAACAGTCACCGCCAGCACCCCTCTACCATTCATCCATAATAGTAGTAACATCATCCATCTCAAGTGATGCATTGGCTCAACTACCCTCTGCCTTGGTGGCCTCCCTCTTTGTGGTATAATTATTCACCATCGTAAAAGCGTCCCACCTTTGTTCGCCCACAATCAACCGCTTGAAAATATCCTGAGATTCTCGGACAACCTCCATCATCACCTAAACAATATGTTCTTCATGTTTCTCAATTATGTCCCATGCATACACCTTGGAATTGGTTCCCACTAGTATCAAATGATCAAGCCATAGATATTTGTGAAGCTTTTAGTTGTATGTCTCTCCAAGAGCCTAACGACTCTACTTGGTTCATGGACACGAATGCCACTTCTCCTTTAGCCTTGGACTCATGCATTCTAAATTCCTTTAGAAATAAGAGCTATATTAATTCTCTCTTGGTTGGTAGTGGTTCATCTATTCTTGTTACTCACACTGGTCACACCTTCATTTTTTCTAAACACCATCCTCTTCGTTTACAAAATGCTCTTGTTACTATCAATATTATCAAAAACCTTATCTATGTTCATAAATCTACTAGTGATAACAAAGAATCTGTTGAATTTGATGAATTTTATGTCTTGTGAGGACTTTCTGACCAAATAGGTGTTCCTTTGATTTGATAGCACCAGTGATCTCTACCACACTTTTCACGAAGCCACCCGATCCCGTTTCCTTTCTTTCCAACAGCCCCACTCTATGGCACCGGCGTCTTTGTCATCCTGGTTCTCGTGTGCTACAACACTTAGTTTTTAATAATTTTTTCCATTTAATAATTTTTTAAATTTTGTTGTGTGTGATGCATGACGTCTATACAAGCATGTCCGTTTATCTTTTCTAGTTCTACTTGCATTGTTTCCGTCTTTACACTCAGATTTATAGACATCTCCCATACGATGTGTTAGTGGAATAAAATATTATGTCGTTTTTCTTGATCATTATTCACACTTTCTTTGGTTTATCGTCTACGAAACAAATCGGATGGCATAAACAAATTCTTAAATTTCCGTGCTTTTATAAAAAATCATTTCATACAAGAAATCAAATCTTTCCAATGTGATAATGAGGGTGAATCTGGAAAGCGCGAGTTCCAATATTTATTTGATTAACAAGGCATAAAATTTTGATTCTCTTACCCATACACATCCCAACAAAATGGTATGTCTGAATGTATGATTCGAACTATAAACAACATCATACGTACCATTTATTCCAAGCTCACATTCCTCAATATTGGGTCGAGGCTCTCTATATGGCCACTCATGTCCTTAACATTGCTCCTTTTACATATACATAAAATCAAATTCCTTACCTCAAATTATTCAAAAAATAAATCATCCTTTATTCATCTCAATTTTTTTGGTGTCTTTGTTAACCATGCATTATCCCACCTTACAAACTTTCCCCTATACCACACCATGTGTTTTCCTTGGTTATCCCTCTGATCATCAAGGATATCATTGCCTTGATCCCGTCTATCTCTAGATCATCATATCTCACCACATAGTCTTTGATGAGTCTTCATTCCCTTCTGTTCCATGTCTCCAAACACTTGTCCATCTTATGGCTTCCTTGACACCATTAACTACCTAACCCCATATCTCGACACCTTTTATATTCGGTGACACATATAGCCAACACTCCCCCCTTACCCCATTCCCGTTTCTTTGTCTCTCGTACGTAACAAACCTGAGAGTCCCCCATCATCCTCGACATCTTATGAGGGTTTTCCTATCCCTCCCCCTCTCACCCTATAACCACTTGTTCTCTTCATGGAACATCCAACCCTATAAACATCCTTAATTATTATGTCACCATTGAATCTCTTCTTCCCAAATCTCACATTCATGATATTTGTGACCATAAGTGGATCATTTCCACACAAGATGATTTGGATGCCCTTATTTCTAACGGAACCTGGACGCTTGTTCCGAGCCCAGGGGCGAATGTGGTTCATCCTATGTGGTTATTCAAGAAGAAATATAAGGCTAATGGTACTCTTCATAGGTATAAAGCTCGAATCGTTGCAAAAGGAGCCAATGTCCGGACATTGATTGTGATGATATGTTTAACTCATGTGTAAAACTGGCCACCATCCGCATGATTTTTAGCATTGCGGTATCCAGACTATGTCTGCCATTTACTAAAGTCTTTTTACAATATGAAACAGGCTCCAAGGGCTTGGTTTCAAAGATTCATAGAGTACATTACATGCATCAGTTTGTTCACAACAAAACTAAATCCTCCCTATTTATTTTTCACGGGAAGGATGAGATTACATATTTACTTTTATGGGCTGGTGATATCATTCTCACATCGTCATCTTCAGAGCTTCGCTAGCCAGGTACGGTCCTTTGATTTTGAAGGCTATATGCGAAGAGTAAGATAAGGTTCCCTAAATACTATATATATATATATATATATATATATATATATATATATATATATATATATATGTGTGTGTGTGTGTGTGTGTGTGAAATAAATCTTAAGGGATGATGAATTATATGAGGAAAAAATGATCAAATGTGAATGTATCAAATTTCGAGAGGCCAAACTTATGACTTATGAACATTGTTTTACTAAATGAAATTAACTATTAATTTTGAAAAGTTAAACATGTTACTTAAAAAGATGAAAACGAGGGATCGAACTCACACCAAATAGCAAAATAAGTGAATAAACAGGCAATTTGGTCGGCTCAATTACTATATCTCTAGAGTCAATAACTTTATATGAGGAACTACTAAACTCAATCACTTGCTCCCATTACTCTTCAGTTTTCTGTTGAGGTCTATCCTCTAGAGGTACTCAAATTGGATCAGTGATCGATTTCTAGGTTTCATCGTAAACCTAATTGGTTACTTCCAATTACGTAAATCAATAGTTCAAACCGCACTCAAAGGTAGGCATTTCCCATTTTTATAGGAACTTTTGTACCAGAAACAATGGTATCTCCAATTATAGCCCCCCTGGGATGTAAAATATATCTCTTCTCACCATCCCTATAGTGTAGGAGACAAATGTATGCATTTCGATTCGGGTCGTATTCTATGGTTACGATTCTACCATATATGTCTTTTTCATTCCGTCGAAAATCTATTTTACGGTATAAACGCTTATGACCTCCCCCTCTATGCCTTGCGGTAATGATTCCTCTGGCATTACGACCTTTACCACAATGATGTTGTCCATAAATCAAATTATTTCGTGGATTGGATTTCACTTTACTGTCTACGGCTCCATTGCATGTGCTCGGGGTAGAAGTTTTGTATAAATGTATCACCATGCTATTAAGTATTTTGATTTAAGTACTTTTATTTCTAAGAGGTGGAATAGAATAACTCGGTTGAAGCGTAATGATCATATGTTTGTAATGCATTGTCTGTCCCATAATGGGTCCCATTCTTCTAGCCTTTCCCCGAAGTCGATGACTATTCATCGCGATTACCTTGACACCAAAGAAGAGTTCGGCCCAATGCTTTATTTATGTCCTAGTTGATCCTGATTTGAACATGCATTTATATATATATATATATATATATATATATATATATATATATATATATATATATATATATATATATATATATATATATATATATATATATATATAATCCTCCTTATCACTCTGAAATATTATATGCTAGTTCTAATGCCGTACTTATACGTTTAGAAATCTAAACAAATAAATTTCTAGACCCGGTCAAAAATAGACCATAGATCCGAACATCCTAAGGCATCTAAGGGCATCATATAAATCAATTAGCACATAAAAGCAATTTTAGGCATCTTTCCTAGAATAAGCTAGTTCTAGTGCCTATTCACGCATAATTCCTAAATATAGCAGACACTCATCTTACGATCATCGCTTAGCATTCCAAGTTTAAGTCTAGAAATAAATCCTTACTCCTAGTTCAGTTAAACTAATGCTATGATACCAATTGTGACATCCCCATTTTTACAGCAAAAAAACCGATTTTGTTTATGCTTAATAAATCTGAGTATCCTTTTAAAAAGATTTACTTTGCGGAATTTGTCTCAAAAACATGATGATATTATCATCAAGACATTTCCAAGAAATGTATTTTATTTATAAAACTCGGGATGTCATGGTCAATATAAGAAACATAAGCATAAACGAAGACTTACAACATTTCTTTACACTAATAGTCTACATCTCCTTGAATCTCTTAGCAGATACATATATCATCATATATAATTTACTGTGGTACAATAAAGTGAGTGGGTCAGGTTGGGAAACCTGGTGAGTACACAGGGTTTTCAACGCACAATAATATAGTTAATAAGTTTAATTATCAAGCCATTAACCCAATTACCCATCCCCGTTTTCTTATATATTCTTCCCTAGGGTTATATCCTAAGGGTCATCACCTACATCGTATTGACTTGTCATCTCCTATATCAAATAGGCACGAAGTTCATCGTTGCAAGTGTTTATCTAATAGACACTAAGTCCATAGCTGCCAACTTTTAACTAATAGGCACTAAGTCCATCGCTGTCACTATTCTACGGGACTGTCATCAATCAGTTTGGTAGTCATCACTTATTTATCACCAATCCAACATCACCTATCTAACATCGCCTATTTCTCATCACCCGTCACTACCCAATTCATGTTATAAGTGTAAAATACTTATATAATTAAATCAATTAAATATCATCTGATATTATTTTATCTAACACATATGAACTTCGGCACAAATAATAAGCACATAAGCATGTAATTATCTAGATACTTCATATCTATGTGTAAGATGAAAGAGACCATGCACTCACATTACTAAATGGTGACTGGTGATCTGGGCAGAGCTTCATCTAACACCTCAGATATTCCTTGACGTGACCTACGAATAATTACTATAGAGCTTTAGTCTAATGATCATGGAGACTAAGAGTAGTCTAAATCCTCACTAATCTCAATGTCTACATCAAGATCTATCAAGTAAGGATCATTCAGGCTAACAGTTGGGAGGCAGGATCATTTCAGCATAATAACTTTTCTAAAATCCAATAACCAAGCCAACATGACCATTCTAGACATCTCTCCCATAAGTAGATTAATCAGTATAACGACATGGAATTACATATAAATCTTATTTATAGGTTCATAATGACGACTTATGACAATAAATATAAGTTACACAGAAAAGACTAAAGTGTATCTTAACTTACAAGGGTTCTTCCTGATAGAAGTTAGGAAATTGAACTGGCAGAGCTTCTACTCGCTAGCTACTACTTCTTCAGGGATCACATGGCTTCACCAGAGGCTAAAACTTAACGCAAATGGGCTAAAATATAGAGAATTTCGAGAGAGAGAGAGAGAGAGAGAGAGAGAGAGGGATGGGGAGTGAGGAAGCAAATGAGCAGTCGAAGTCTATTTATAGCGCAACTGCGCACCGTGCCTAGTGTGCACGTTGCGCACACCTGAGATGTCGCTCCTCCCATTTTCTACCACATGTCACAAATATGGTGGTACACGCCCCACCTTGTAGAAGGTGCGCGCCGTGCAACCCACCTACGAGCTCCGTTCTCGGAAAACTTTAGAAAATCTTATCTTCTTCATACGAGCTCCGTTTTCGACGTTCTTTATATCCCCAAAAAGCCCTCGGCGAGATCTACAACTTTCGTTTAGACTACGTCGGTTAATTTTGACTTTATTTTTAAAGCTATATTTTTAACATGCTTAGACTGTTAAGATCTGTTAAAATTTTATAACTTCCTCATATTATATCCGTTCTTGACTGTCTTTATATCGACGGAACCATATGGACAAGATCTTCAACCCTGGTTTAGATTGCTTTTCCTAACAATCAACTGATTTCTACTTCGGTTTCTAAGCCGTATACTACTACGCTGAAACTTCTAAAAATCCTAACCTTCTCTTACAAAGTCAGATTTAGACGCTATCTATATGCATGAATTTTCTTTTATGATATCTACAAATTTTGTTTTGATTACTAAGGATAATAAGCAACCTATGTCCAACTCACTATTTACGACATATTGTTTGAACGCGAAACTTTGGAAGGTCATAACTTCTTCACTCGAAGTCGGATTTGGGTGCTCTTTATATGTACAAAATCCTCGTCACATATACTATAATTTGGTTAAGATTATTTATACTAAATAATCCCTCTTTGAAATTCACTATTATGGCTTATAGTAACTTTATTGCCTAGCCCAAATTTACAGGTGTTACATATAATAACATTCTAGGAGTACTTAAAAAGAACTAAGAGAATATACATGAGATAATCATTTTAGAAGAAGATAGTTATGTAAAGAGCTACATAAAATGCTGACTTCGAAAAGGATACGTATAATTATGAATTTTAATAGTATTATGACTTCATTATGGAAAGAAGAGTAAGTTTTGTTGGAATGAGGTCCAAACAAAACATAATAGCACAATCCACTAAATAAGAATGCACTACTACTTTATAAGCTGAAATTAAATATGATTAGATGAATGAGTTTATTGAAAAACTATGTTTATGCCATTCAAGGATCACATAAAAATCTTTGTGGCTTCGAGAGTATACCTAATCAAGCTAAGAGACTATGTGTCACAAAAGAACACCAATCATATTATCCAAAATATTTAACTATATTTAGAGTAAAGTTAAATATGGAGATTAAAGTATTTGCAGAATTCACACTTCATCTATATGACTTCATTATTCTAGAAATGGGATTTTTGTTTGAAATCAATTTTTGGATATTGGAACATTATGACAACAAATATTATATATTGTTTTGATACATTGGGATATGATTATCACATCGATACTTGTTGTGTTCTATATTAACATGTTTAATCCACAAATAATCTTATTCTTCTAAAAGTTCATAGTCGGTTATAATTTTGGGATCAATTATGAAGTAAGTCTAATATGAATTGGATTGGTTGACTCTCACTTCATGAAAGTATACATGTGGTTGTAACTAAGTTTCATAGGTACTTGTCAGAGAACTAGTATTGAACGGACCCGCATTAAGATTAACTCATAGATCGTAGTTATGAGTGATACTTGATTAAAAGGTACTGTCTTTGTATCCTTAACACCTGAGATGCATAGTGGGACTTAAGTGTAGGGAGTGTTGTTCTTTGATATGGTCAAATGCAGATCCTTAACCGGGCAGTTACAAATGCCATTTTCAGGTATGGTATGAATTATGCAAGAGGCTTATGTAGTCAAGATGTGATTTGTTCTTCTTATGTGTTGAGAGTTAGACATCCCACATGCATTACCCAATGAAAGGAGATTGATTGTGATCCAAGTCTCAGGTTCAACAAGATGTCTATGGCACAGGGATAACTGATAAAGTTATTGTATACATCAATTAAGGCTTTGAAATTTTAGGAATTGGATGTTGATAGAATGGCTGTAACACCGTAATTTTTTCAAACAGATTTTTCATTTTAAAATTGCATACTTTTCATAACATATTGTATGGAAATGTCGTTTATTCAAATTACAAAACACAACTCCATTAAAAATCTAGGATCCTCAAAACATAACTCTTTCTCTGGTGTGTACAATCAAACTGGTGCCTTCCCGAGATTCCTGAGAACAACCTGAAACACATAACACATAACACGGTAAGCACGAAGCTTAGTGAGTTCCCCAAAATACCACATACAACACATACGCCACTCGAGGCTACAGTACGACCCTCCGGTCGATGTGTCTCAGCGGGACCCTCCAGTCCCGTAGCTCGTTGGACCCTCTGGCCCGGTCTATAGCTCGTCGAACCCTTCGGTCCAGTCTGTGTTGTTGGACCCGTCGGTCCGGTCTATATCGTTGGGCCCTCCGGCCCGGTCTATATCGTTGGGCCCTCCGGCCCGGTCTGTTCAACACATAACATACATATAACACAATGCACATATTCTCATATATACACATAGCATACAAGACCCTTCGGTCTACACATAAATACCACTCTAGGTAATGTATAGTGAGAAGACTCACCTGACAAGCAGCAAGTAATACCCTCGCACCCGAAACTCAAACTAGCCTCCGCCTAGCACAAAAGATGAATATCTCTAATCAATAGTCTTCACACGACCCCAATAAATGAGGGCTATTCTTCTTTCTCTAACTCTTGAATTGGGTAAAAGACCATTTTACCCCTCCATGGTCTCCATTACTCATGTTGACTAAACCCCAGAGTCAACAGAAGTCAAACTCAAGTCAACAGTCCATGTCTGACCCGACTCGCCGAGTGCACCCTTGCGACTAGTCGAGTCCACTTACTTTCCTCAGAAATCTCGTGACAGTCGAGCTCAGCTCGTCGAGTTGACCCCCAACTCGTCGAGCTATCGCATGCTCAAGATCATCGGGACAAACCCTCACTGACTCGTCGAGTCAACTCATGGACTCGACGAGTCCCCTCGGTCTAATTCCTCATTCAGACGTCCAAAGTCAGATCTCTCACTCCAAATCCTAGATCTAGCCCTTTAATACACCAGAGACACATAAAGTCTCAACCTTTACGTTCATACATGGCATAAATGCCTCAAAATGCCAAAACAAGCCCTTCTTAAGGTGTTAAGCACAACAACCCTCATTTGGATGAATAAAGTTGGGACCTTTGGACTCTAGGGACCTCAAAAGGTCCAGATCTGAGGACTAGGCTTCTAGCTAATCCATTTTACTCTAAGTCCCAAACCAAAGGTGGTAAAAGCCCTAGAACTCCAAACACATGAGATCTAACCAAAATAATGAGAAAGGTGCAGACTTTTACCTTCCTCAGAAGCTCTGGACGATCTATCACTGGATCCAACTTTCCCCCTCTTGATCCTTGCTTGATCTCCTTCTCTTCTTCTCAAATGATGCACTAAAAATCCCACGATAGCTTCTCTCTCACTTTTTAGCTCAAATGAGCTTTAGGGTTTGCTTCCAGGGAAAGGGTGGCCGCAAATGAGGCTATAAGTGCCTTTAAATAGGTCCCAAACCCCGGAAATTAGGGTTTCTCTAATCAGCGCCTACTCGGCGAGTCCCTCTCCTCGGACTCGTCGAGTCCACTCATTAAATCCACGGGAGAAACCCGACTCGACTCGGCGAGTTGGACCCTCAACTCGTCGAGTCTCTCCTTTAATCACAAGATTAACCTACACCATAATACCTCTAAAAATCCGGGTGTTACAATGGCACTAAGTCATATATTACTGGGGGTAACGAAATGTTGCTAGACATTCACCACTGTATATATCAATCTATGATGAGTCTTGTGCAAGTGGGAGATTGAAAGATCTATATGCCCAAGAGTCATTATAGAATGATATTGCTAGATAATATATGATCCTAAAGGGTCATACTAACAACAACATGATGCAATTATATTATCTATAAGAATTTGATTCTTGATAAATACATATATACATACTGTTGGGTCTAAGTTTTGCGTCTTAGGCTCGGTTCATTAGTCCATTTAGTTTACTCGGTTTGGGCCTGTCTAACTGTGTATAATCATTAGGGTTAGCATATATATATATATATATATATATATATATATATATATATATATATATATATATATATATATATATATATATATTGCATGCATGTATAGCTTTCAGGATTGATCTAATTAATTACTTTGCATTGTAACCCTAACACACCTCTACAGTCGAAGTTCTTCATCGAGCTCTTCTGAGGTGTGAGTTATTAATCATTCGACATCATTTGATTCATTATTGTGTTCTTTACTTGATTGATATTGTTTTTCTGCTTAGAATCTATCGATCTGTCGTGCAATATTCTCAACAATTGGTATCAGAGCAGGAGATTGTGTAATACATACACATCTCTTCTGTTTGAAGAATCCTTTAGGGTTTCCGCTTTTATCAATATATAGAAGTTGTCTTCTACTTGTCGACGGTATCTCTTGTGTTTTGATAAAACCCTAAGCTCAACTTTACAAGTCTGATTCTAGTAAATTCATAGAAAAGGTTCATCATGTCTCATGACGACTCTCAAATCAATCCAATCAACATCTCCAACAGTATAGGATCCATTACAAGGGTTCCCATTCTCTATACTCAAGATTATGAAGTATAGGCGCATTACTTCGAAGACTACATCGTTGGATCTGAAGACAATGGCTATCTTATCTGGGAAGCAATAATATTGGGTCCGTTTGTTCACTCTGGAACAAACAGAACGGTCAAGACTCAAAAGGAGTATAACCAACTCTTGGCGGATGTAGACAAGATCCCTCAAGACGAAAAAGACAAGGTGTTATGCAACGTTAAAGCCATGAGGATGATCAGATTCGCATTGCAATCCAACACTTTTCTTCTGGTAAGTTCATGCACAACAGCTAAAGAAATATGGGATAGGTTGAAGGAATTGTATTCAATTGATGAGGATCTAGAGCACTCGATCCAAACCCTATTGCTCTCTGAATTCGGTGCTTTCGAACAAAAACCTGAAGAGAAGCTCATCCAAACATTCGATCGCTTCAACCATCTACTCAGCAAGATGATGAAGCATGGTATTGAAAGGAAGGTGATACAACAAAAGGTTAACTTTATGAACGGATTAAGGCCCGGATAGATGGCGGTGGTTTCGACTGTGAAGGCTCATGAGCAATTTAAATCATATTCACTGGCAAAACTGATGGGTATTCTCAAATTTCATGAAAGTGTGGTGACAAAGGAAGCGAAGGTAGTTTCGGGTGTGGGTTCACTGGCCCTTGTCTCTAAAAGCAAGAATGTAGCAGACGAAGAGGAGGAATCTGATATGTTAGAGTGTGATCTATCCAACGAAGAATATGCAATGATGGTCACAAACCCAAAGAAGTTTGCTCGCAGAAAGTTCCCGGTCAACAAGAACCGAAACTGGCAGGGAAGCTATAGTTCTGAAAAGGTAAAAGAAGAACCGAAGAACACCACTCAAAAGGACGATGAAAAGAAGGAGAGTAAGCTTGTGGGAGACTCTGGGTATGATTTCAACTACTGTCATGGCAAGAACCACTTTCCCAAGGATTGCATGCTAAGGAAGATGACTGAAAAGAAGGATGGTGAAGATGACGAAGCTTACTACATGAGAAAGTTGGAGGAGATAAAGAAGAAGAAAGCTACTAACGTTTCTTTGAATGCTTTGATTGTGCAGGAAAACGTTATTGATGATGAGTTCGGTGGAGTGGAAGTCTGGTCTACAGATTCTGAGGATGAAGAAGTATGAAGACCCTCGCGTGGAAGAGCATATGTGGCGAGAGAAGGAGTTGCTGAGTCGGCCGTGAGATGCTTAATGGTTACAACCGAAAGTAAGCATGAGGAAGCGAAGTCATGGAGGACAAATGTTTCGCTGCCAAGCCCATCAGTGAAAAGGTCAGCGATTGCGATCAGTTGATCAAGAAGGTACAAACTATCCTAGAATCTCATAAAGTGCCAATAACAAACTACGAAAAAGACTTAAACGAATTAAAATTCAAGTTTTCCAATTTAAGTGGCAGTCTTATGCAAACTCGCCTAACTAATTCTAACCTAACTGACCAACTCATCAGGGAGTCTTCCAAGAGTGAGGAGAGAAGGATGTGGATTCAGCAGAAGGAGTTAGAGTTAGGTAGAGCTAGGGATGAACTTATTTATGTGCAAAGAGATAATTTGAAATTTTTGAAACAAAGAAATCTTTTCTCTTTGATTGCTAAACGCCTATATACTAATATCACTCAGTTACATTTAGATTGTGAGATAGGAAAACAAATTCATCAAATGATTTTGCCTTTCCTTGAATTTAAGGAGGACGAAGGCATTGCTGAATGTGAATCTATAATATCCTCGGATGAAATTTCAGTCACCTACAAAATATGGACTGGACAAAATCGAATCCTTCATTGAGTCTAAAGAACATAAAAGCATGCTTAAGAATTTACTGGACAAAAACGATAAATTAAAAATAAAGACCGAGACTATACAGAAGTTTGACTCATCCAACGCCAAATTGAGTTTAGAAAATAAAATAAATCTAGAAACCACTTCTGAATTTGATGAGGAGAGTGAGATGAGTGAAATCTCTGTAGAAGATGAGGTCGACTGTTCAGAATTTCTTAAGAGCAAACCCGAAGCAGCAAAACCACTAATATCTGAAAATTCGGTTGAATACGCTCGGATGTCAAAGGACAAATCAAAGAAACTCAAGGAAAAGGTTGTTGTTTATCAGAAGGTGCAAACTACTCCAAACCAAGTGTATTCAGTCACTAGAGTAACTAAGAAACAAACGGTAGAATTGACGTCCTTGGTTGACAAAGATAATGTTGAAGGTTGTGATGACTACTTCTGGTTTGCTCCCATCGATAATGCAGACGAAACAGTTGGTCTGTCAGAGAGAACCTCATGGAGAGTTAAGGGACGATACATACCCGAACCCCTCAACAAGCCCTCAAGCTTTGATAAACCCAGTACAAGTGGTACAAAAGAAATACCAGATGAACCACTAAAGGCTACCAGCGATTCATCCACAACAACCGAAGCTCTTGAGAAGAAAACGAAACCTAAGGCCAACATTCACTTGACTCAAGAGCAACTAGCTGAACAGAAACGACAGAGGAACAAAAGATACATGAAGAATCTAAATGAGAGAAAGGAGTTTTGGAAATCCCAAAACCCCACTTATGTTCGCTCTGAAAAAGCTTCTAATCTCAAGATGAAAAAGGAAGCACATGTCAATAACTGTCAGTCGTATAGTCAGGCGAACCGAACGACCCATTTCGGTCCTAATTTTGGTAGTCACATGAACCGAAAGTCCAGTTTTGGTCCCAACTCCTACTACGCAAAGAACCGAAGGTCTAGTTTCGGTCCCAACACAAGTGCTCAGAACCGAAAGTCAAGTTTCGGTCCCAAATCCCGTCCTGCTCACTCTCAACCACAGCTCAACTCCGTGAAGGATATCAAAGGAAAGGGAAAGCTGCACTCAGATTCTAAAGTCCAAAATACCAAAAAGTCAGCTAACCCTAGGATTCCAAAGAAAACCTCAACTGTAAAACAAATTAACAAAAACTCACTTCAGTTAAACAAGGTGAAAATAAAATCAAAGTTTACACCATCAAACAAAAAGATAAATCCACTTTAATAAAAAGAACATACATGGTTGATCATTCGGTTGCAATTCCCTACTCTGTAAAAGACTCGCCAGGGCCCAAGAGACTGTGGGTTCCTAAATCTGCTTAATTTTTGCAGGTTATAAGTGACGAGCAGTTTGACGAAGAATGGTATATTGACAGTGGTTGCTCTCGTCACATGACTGGGAGGAGGGAAGAGCTTAGGGAGTTTTGTTCCCTTAAGGATGGTGGATGTGTTAAATATGGAAACAACTCATATGGCACGATCAAAGGGTATGGGATGATCACCAAAGGAGAGTTCTCAATAAGAAAAGTAGCCTACATGGAAGGATTGCAGCACAACCTCATCAGTGTTTCTCAACTAGTCATAGGAACCGGTTTAAAAGTCTCGTTTGACGATGAGGGCTCAGAGATAATTGAAAAGCAAACGAAGAAAGTTCTGTTGAAATCTGAGCGAAAAGGGGAAATGTATCCTCTAAATCTCAATCCAATAAAAGGAAAGCCAAAAATATGCTTGCTGTCGAAGGCGAACTCAGATGAAAGCTAGTTGTGGCACCGAAGACTATCGCACCTGAACTTCAAAGATATTAATAAACTGGTGCTCGGTGATCACGTGCGTGGACTTCCCGTTCTTAAATTCGACAAAGAACATCTGTGTGCAGCATGCAAGATGGGTAAGCAAAGCCTAAAGAGTCACCCTTCTCGTATTAATACAAAGATCATCGAACCCCTTGAACTACTCTACATCGATCTTTGTGGCCCTTCGGCTATCGAAAGCTTCGGTGGTAGTAAGTTTATACTTGTAATTGTAGATGATTTTTCACGCTTCACCTGGGTTTTCTTTCTTAAACAAAAATCAGAAGCGACTCCCAAGCTGAAGGCCTTTATCAAGCAAGTGGAATTGCAGCTGCGAAAGGTGGTAAGAAATATATGAAGCGATAATGGGCTAGAGTTCAAAAATAAAGACTTTGAAGAATTTCTGGCAGAAAAGGGAGTAACTCACAACTTCTCTGCTCCCTATACTCCACAACAGAATGGGATCATTGAAAGATGAAACTATTCTTTATGTGAAGCAGCCAGAACCATGTTGAGCTTCGCTTCTCTTCCACTGTACTTCTGGGCTGATGCAATTGCTGCAGCGTGTTACACACAGAACCGATCCTTCCTAAACAAATAATTCTCCATCACTTCATACACGATTTTGAATAATCGTAAGCCCAATGTGAAGTTTTTCGACGTATTCGGTTCAAGATGCTTTATTTTCAATTCCAAAGAGAACCGAAACAAATTTTATGTCAAGGCAGACGAAGGGATCTTTCTTGGTTATTCGCTTACTTCAAAAGTATATAGGGTTCTGAATAAACGCTCGACGAAGATTGAAGAAACCTATTATGTCACTTTTGACGACAATTATGTGAAGAAAATGAGAACAACCGAAAGTCCAACAGAGAAAATCTTTCCAGAATCAAGTCAAGTCTCGGTTCCTATTTCCAATCTGTTTGAAGAGTACATGTTGCTCTTTGATGAACCAGAGAAGGCGATCCACTCAGAAGCGAAAGCAGCAGATAACAAAATTGTGTGGCTCAGTCCAGGAAAATTGTGTGGCTCAGTGAAGTCAGGAAGTTCTGTTGGATTCTCATCAAATTCCTTAAACTCGAAAAATGAAAGGAAAGTTGAAGAGGTCACTTAGGGGGAAATTGTTGAAACATAAAAGTGACCCTCTTCAACTTGAAGAGATCCGAATTTGTTAAAAATAAATTCACTTGACCCATCGAATTTGTTAAAAATAAATTCAGCATTTTCAAGATGATTTTTCAATGAGTCAAGTTCAGCGGTCACATCAACAAATTTTCTTTTGAGATGATCATAGTTCTCGCATTTGTTGCTGTAATCCTCTTGCAGTTTCTTAAAGTCCTTTGTTTTATTCTCTAATTGTGTTTTTAAAGGATTTTGATTTTTACTAAGTGTGTAACCCTCATACTTAAGGTCCTCGTTCTCTCTCTTGATTAATTCAATTTGGTCACGTAAGAATTTAACAGTTTTTATACAAGATTGAGAGCAACCAAATCCACTGACCTCGGGTTTGGCTGGCTCAGGAGTAGTTTGCACCATGAACGCAAACTGAAGATTCATCATCTCTTCTTCGGGGTCTTTCTCTGCTTCTTCCTCCACACAATCCTTGATTTGGGCAAGATGCGCATTTTCAGGTCCTGAAATATTCAGAGCCTGAATTTGATCTTCCCAATCAAAGGATTGGGCCACCATGGCCAAGTTAGCAGTCTGATTGCTTGAAGAAGATCCCTTATTGATATAGGTCACCGGCACCATGGTTCGCTGAGAATTCTCCTTTCGATCTGGCTTTGGACATTTCTCGAGCAAAGTGACCAGGTTCATGACAATTGTAGCATCTCAGCTTCCCTTTGTTGAACCCCACTTTCTTGTCTGAATTCACACTCTAATTGTTCTTTTCGGTTTTCTTGGAGAACTGCTTTGCCCTGAAAACCGCCATGGCCATTTGCCATGTAATATCTGTTGGGTTTTGAGCATTCTAACACTCCTATGGTGTACATGCAACCCTATAAACCTTGGATCTATGTTTTCTCTATTATACATGCAAATATTAACTATTCCAAGGTTTCATCCTAACTAGCATATTATGAAGCACCTATACTACAAAGTTCTAGTTAAATGACATACCTTTTGATGTAGCTTGATGTCTTCAAGCTTTAAGAGCTTAGCCCCAATAGTGTGGAAGCCTCAAATGGAATCACAAATCACCAAAACACCTTGGAAGAACTTGAGAGAATATGTATGCACACTAAAATCGGTCCACTCTTATTTTCACACACTTGTCCCAATTTTGTGAGCCAAGGACCCCTTTATATATTATGGAGGATTAGGGTTACATCCATGTAAACCCTAATACCCATGACCTTTCATTTACATAGGATCCATGGGTTAAAAGCTACATGTACCATTCATGAAAGCTTAGCCCAACCTAAATGAAGTTGGCCCATTCCATATATATAAGAGTCCATATTTAATTAGTTCTTTTTGATCACTTAATTAATTCTTGATCAATACTAATTAAATAATATGATTCCATATTAATATATTAGAACTTATAATATATTAATATAAATCATAAATATACTATTCTCAAAAGACTATCCATATAAATTGTGCCGGTGAAGTGCAACCCAAATGGACCATGCCGGGTCGGGTCAAGTACATACCAAATATAGTTATGGACTTAGACATTAATCCAACAGTCTCCCACTTGGATAAGTCTAAAACTATTATTGAGTATGACTTCAAAACCTAACTGGCAATCGTAGCTCTTAAAGCCGCTGTCGAACTCTGACCTTGTCAATGACTAATCCATTAGATAAGGGATCATATATTCCTCCATTCTAGATATCATATGGACTGAGACATGGATTATAATCATTCTCCCTGTTCATTTGTTGTTTCCCGATTTTCGATTTATGATGACTGACTGATTGAACAAATCAAATCAGTCCTGGCTTGGCCAAGCACTCACATGTGTCATCGCTAAATCATCGAGGGGCCCACAGATATCGCTTTTATCCCGAAGGTAAAAGGAATGGATAAACTTCGACTCATATGGCTTGTTCTACTACTTGTTGAATCATACACAAAGGCACGTTTTATAACATCGAGTTACCAAATGCGTTTTCATGCAATCAATGTGTAACCAACTCATAGTAACAACTCATATCTCTAGGTTTGAAGAATATAAGATATTATCGTCTCATGATCACTCGTGATAAAACCATGAAGTGACTCAAATGAGCGCGGGTTGAATCCAATACTCAGAACTTATGAACACTCATGAGTGTTGTAGCACCACTTTTTCCACCAACTTGGACCTCTACAAACCAACCCATGACAGTCTTGATTCATATCTACTTCCAACATATGACCGACTGTGGATGGTTTGAATAACTTAATCATTCAGGAAGAGCGACTTAGTTATTCTGGAAGTCAAAACATGCAAAGTGAAACACAAGAATAAATGAATCAAATATGGTATCAAACCCTATGAATATAAATAAACACTTTTATTTATCACCATACTGATTACTCATTATTCATTGTTTTGGTTTTATTAACTTTATACTTGAATTAAAAACACTAGTTGTCCCATGCTCCAAGCATGTACACTATGTTTTTCTTAAACAATAGCTTTTCCATCCACCAAGTATGCACTCTATGTTTGTCAATGATCCTTACTTTGTGAAATAAACCAATTGAACATAATTTCAATGATTCTAATTTCACACTCCCAAATCCTTATCGAAAAATGTGAGAATTTCAAATTCCTATCATTTATCGAAATCTGTTTAGATTTTAAACTTATATTCACTGACCCTCCTGTAATGAATATGTACAAAGTCACAAAGACTTGTCAACAGTCATTATAAGGTATTCCAATGGAGATCAACTCCATGGAAACTAAGTCTCATATTCAAAGTACATTGCTTTGGACATGCTTCTTGCATTAAGTTTTCTAATCTTACACAGATAACTTCCACCTATGGAGACAACTCCATATTCTCATTTTGACTATCACTTCTGAATAAGAGATGCCTTTTTTCAGAATATGTCAATATGGTCCTTCCAAAACTAGCACTATACTTCCAACTGTCCCTGAGCAACCAATCTTTGGTAAACCTCAGATTGTCCTCGACAATTGCTTAATCATTTTAGTCATACCCAATTCTAGACCTTTTCCCTTCTTAATGCCTCTGGGCATTTGGAAAAATTGAGAAATGACAAATATTATAGCACATGCAATCGATCCTGTACCCAAAGCAAATGGTACACGATTCATGATGTCTCACATAAAGACATGATTCTAGATCAGTCTTTTGCTACAATATTTTTATTTGCCATGTTTTCAAAATTTGACTATGAAGAGGGATGCCGTAATCATAATCGAATTTTGAGAACTCAATATATAGAATTTCCTTAAGTTGAACCAATCCAACATGAAATTCATATATATATTCTTGACTAAAGATGATTAAGGTCTCAATCTAAGCCTTTAGAACTGAAATGAAGTATATCCTCTCCCTTAATTATAGCAAAACAACTTTTTCAATCCCTGCAGCCTCACGAATTGAAACTTTTGTTTTCTATAATTAACATTGCTAACTTGCAACACTAACAATAATTATCATGCTCCCACTAACATGATGATTATTAGCATAACACTTATGCTCCCACTAGCTTTGACATGTACTCAGAAATCAGCTGGACTTCTACAAATCAATACTTTATTGACTTTCTTACCAAAGTTTAGATTTCTGATACGAGATGTGTTGGGTTATGAGCATTCTAACACTTCTAAGTGTACATCCAACCCTAAATACCTTGGATCTATGTTTTCTCTATTATACATACAATTATGAACATCCAAGGTATTATCCTAATCTAGCATACAAAATAATAAATATAAGAAGATAGAATACATACCTCTTTGATGTAGAATGTCTTCATGAAGCTTGAGTGCCTAGTGCCCCAAGTGTGACACCTCAAATGGTTTACACAACACCAAATACACTTGGAATAACTTGAGAGAAACTTGAACACTCCTTGAAATCGTCTAGCCCTCACACTCACACATTAGTGCACGATTTCTTGAGCCATGGGATTCTTTTATATGGTGGCTATTAGGGTTACACCATGTAACTCATAACTTTACCCATTCCTTATGCTCCATGGATTTTAACCTCCATGGAGTATCCATGGGTCACCCCATGGACTTAGTCCAACATAAGGAATCTTGGATCACAAGCCCACATATATAAGAATGAATGATTTACACAATCAACCCATATATTTAATTAGTCTCCTTTTGATCGCTTAATTAATTCCAAATTAATTCTTGATCAATACTAATTAAATAACCTTATTAATATATTAGAACTTATAATATATTAACCAACCTTAAGTGTTATTTCTCTCATTATAGTCTATCCAAATGCATGATGCCATGCAACCCAAATGGACCATGTCGGGTCGGGTCAAGTCTTACCAATTATAGTTATGGACTTAGACATTAATCCAACAGTCTCCCACTTGGATAAGTCTAAAACTATTATTGCGTATGACTTCAGGAACCGATCAGCAATCGTAGCTCTCAAAAGCTTATGTCGAACTCTGACCTTGTCGATGAACTCTGACCTTTGTCAATGACTTGTCCATTGGATAAGGGATCATATATTCCTCCATTCTAGATATCATATGGACTGAGACATGGATTATCAATCATTCTCTCTGTCCATTTGTTGTTTCCCGATTTCCGATTCATGATGACTGATTGATTGAACAAATCAAATCAGTCCTGGCTTGGCCAAGCACTCACATGTATCATCTTTAAATCATCGAGGGGCCCACAGATATCATTTTTATCCCGAAGGTAAAAGGAATGGATAAACTTCGACTCATATGGCTTGTTCTACTACTTGTTGAATCATACACAAAGGCACGTTTTATAACATCGAGTTACCAATGCGTTTTCGTGCAATCAATGTATAACCAACTCATAGTAACAACTCATATCTCTAGGTTTGAAGAATATAAGATATTATCGTCTCATGATCACTCGTGATAAAATCCATGAAGTGATTCAAATGAGCGCGGGTTGAATCCAATACTCAGAACTTATGAGCACTCATGAGTGTTGTAGCACCACTTTGTCCACCAACTTGGACCTCTACAAACCAACCCATGACAGTCTTGATTCATATCTACTTCCAACATATGACCGACTGTGGATGGTTTGAATAACTTAATCATTCAGGAAGAGCGACTTAGTTATTCTGGAAGTCAAAACATGCAAAGTGAAACACAAGAATAAATGAATCAAATATGGTATCAAACCCTATGAATATAAATAAACACTTTTATTTATCACCATACTGATTACTCATTATTCATTGTTTCGGTTTTATCAACTTTATACTTGAATTTAAAACAATAGTTGTCCCATGCTCCAAGCATGTACACTATGTTTTCTAAACACTAGTCATGCCATACACCAAGTATGCATACTATGTTTGTCTATGATCTTTACTTTGTAAAATAGATCAATTGAACATCACTCCAATGATCCTCTTTTCACAGTCCCAAATCCTTACTGCAAATGCAAGAATTCCAAATTCATGCCATTTACTGAAATCTGTTAGATTCTAAACTTATATGCATTGATCCTCTTAATGATTATGCACGAAGTCAGAAAGGCTTGACAACAATCATTACAGAGCATTCCAAAGGAGATCAGCTCCTTGGAAACATCCTTCTTTCATTAAGTTTCCTAATCTTACACAAATTGAATAATTTCTAACTTTGAAACATTTCCATATTCCATTTTGACTATCACTTCTGAAAAAGAGTTGCCTCCTTACAGATTATGTCAATATGGTCCTTCCAGAATTAACATTATACTTCCAACTGTCCTTGAGCAACCAATCTTTGGTAAACCTTAGATTGTCCTCGACAATTGCTTAATCATTTTAGTCATATCCAATTCTAGACCTTTTCTCTTCATAATGCCCCAGGCATTTGGAAAATTTTAGAAAGGATGAATATAGCACATGTAATCGATCCTACATCCGAAGCGTATGGGACACGATTCATGATGTCTCACATAAAGACTAAACCAGTCTTTTGCTATAATATTTCCATTTCAATTTGCCAAGTTCTCAAAATTCAGATTATGAAAAGGGATGCCGTAATCATAATCGAATTTTAGAACGCAAATAATGGACCCATATATAGAATTTCCTTATGTTGAGCCATTCCAACATGAAATTCATATATATATCCTTGATTAAATACGATTAAAATCTCAATCTAAGCTTTTAGAATTGAAATGAAGTATAATTTCCTCTCCCTTAATTATAGCAAAACAACTTTTTCAACCCCTACAACCTCACGAATTGAAACTTTTGTTTTCTATAATTAACATTGCTAACTTGCAACCTTTGTCATAATTATCATGCTCCCACTAACATGATGATTATTAGCATAACACTTATGCTCCCACTAGCTTTGACATGTACTCAGAAATCAGCTGACTTTCTTACCAAAGTTCAGATTTCTGATACTAGATTGTTTTGATAAAACTTTATCAAAATCATACACCTCTCTTAGATAGCTCACATGTGTGTCTAAACAATTTTAGAACTATGAAAAGCGATACCGTAATTATAGTCTCAATTGTTTAGACCTTTGCCACTTCTCACAAGTCCATGTTAGTGTGCCGGTAAACCACACACGCTCCACTAACGACTTTGAGAATGCAAATATCACAATTGCTATCTAGCTAAAATCTACTTAGTGAAAGTGTTTCCTCACCATCATTTTCATGAATCGGAGAGAAACCTTATGACACTTAGATTTAATAGTGTATGTGTTCTTATCCATGTGAATTTGTCAAAACCATAATCACAAGACAAGGTTAGTGACAAATCCAAACTCATATTGATTAAACTTGTGCAATCTTAAATTCTTGCCATTTGGCAGCTCAGGTGCCTGCCATTGCTTCCAAGTAGTTGTGCAACCAATTAAGATCTCTCAGAACTCCTATGCAAAGCCAACTTGAATAGGCACAAAAATTTCAACACGATAGGTTATAAACCTCAAGTCGTGTGCTAGTGAAGGACTTTAGGTTTTATTCTTGATTAAGTCTTGAAACTTTCAAGAGCTTTAAGACTCCCACTATCCTCTTGACATATAAGACTCCTTTGTCAAATATTCAAGAGATAGTGCGGATTCTTTATCAAGACTAACACTTTACACAATTGGCCTAAGTTGGTCTCTGTTTTATCCAAAACATCACAACTTACCAATTTCAAATGTACAAGAGTAGATAACCTTTTACTCTTACATTTGACTAGTGTTAACAAACCCTCTTTAAGATATGTCACTCAAGTTACAATCTTGGAGTATGACTCTAAGAATTGTTTGCATCTTTTTGATTTAACCATTTCAACAATTCATGACTCCTCTTCTTAGTCATAAGAATGCACTAAGATGACTTTAGAGGACCAATTGTGATATGGTATCTTAATCATTAAGATGATCATAAACATGATACTAAAGTACTCTCCCATCTTTTCAGATTTGAGAAACTTTTATCTTTCTGCCATACTTTGATTCTTCTTATTCGTTCTGTCTCACATTGAAACTTCTCCAATGCTACAGACTTATACTTAAACTTATAAGTATAACCATATTTACTGAACTTAAGTAAATCATGACGAATAGTCTTCTTGATCTTTTGTGGTGGACTTGACCAGTGCACAAGAATGTGTACTCGATCCCTTAGTCCTTTCCTTATTCACCTAAGGAATTAGTCTTAATTTTCCAAGCTGAAAGTTCTCATTCATCATACTATACAACTTGCATGATTCCAAGTTTCGGTCCAATTGAACCTTGGGTGATGAGAATCTTTCCTTATTTGGTAATATTAGACACTACCACAACCGAAAGAATCAAATCCATTTTTCCAATATTGCTATCAATGGAATCTTATAAGCAACAACTTTTCACAAATGCCATTGTAAGGATACTTAAAATAAATAAAATCAAAACCTTTTTCTTTTATTTTAAAACTTTGCGGAAAAACTTATCCTTACAATCCATATGAAAACCTTGTTGTTATCTATTCCTAAGCAATATAAATATCATAACTCTTAAGTAATAGCCCAAAATTCTAATCACCGAACCATGCGATTGAAATCCATCTTCGCGATCAGAATCATCATGTACTTAATAGAGTTAGACAATGGACTTTAGCTGAAGTAGAGCCAAACTTATTGACTTTAACATCCTTAGGTAAATTTGGCAACTTCGTAACCAATGCCCCTTCCTTTGGCAATAGTTACCTATGGACCCTTGATAATGGGACTATCTCAGACTTCGCCTCTCTCTTTACCATTGGGTCAACCGAGTTGACTATGGCCGATCCCTTTCCATTGGGAAGAGAGAGCTTTACTGGATATCCAATGTCATCATTGTTAATGTCCATAGCGTTTTAGGAAGTTGATCTTAGCAAATAGATAAGATCATTAAGCGTCTTGTCTTAGTCTGTTTCATAGGATTCCCAAAAGAACTCACTATGTGACTTAGAAAGTAGTTGAGCCACCAACTTTCTCAAGACTTTGACACCCAACTCTCCCGGCTTGTCAATATGTGACTACATCTCCAAGATGTGATCACACCTAGACCTTGCCTTGCCAATAGGGCTTGA
Source organism: Lactuca virosa (assembly GCF_052849685.1). Lineage (NCBI taxonomy): Eukaryota > Viridiplantae > Streptophyta > Magnoliopsida > Asterales > Asteraceae > Lactuca > Lactuca virosa. The sequence goes on along the minus strand of NC_136427.1, from coordinate 65,817,015 downwards.
GTGACCTTAAACTTTTTAGGAACTTGTGGGTTAGGGAGAATAATTGGAGGAGGTGAAAGAAGTATGATATCCATGGGACATCATCTTCATTTAGGAAAGCTTGGTTCAAGAGATTTGGGAAGATCATAAATGTCTAGACCAGACATCTTTTTGGGAGATATTCAAGATAGTTGATTTAAAGTCCTTAATATGACACCCAATATGAAATATTAAGGCTAGGACCCAACAAACTATTTTATAACTTAGAAGAGGGATGCCGTAATCCAAGCTATAAAATATTTGAAGGTAGGTGAATGACGATTCACCAATTTCCACCATGAAAAACGAAATAATTTATTAGGTTTTAATTGGATTTGAAAGTCCTAGATCTTTGAGATTCATTGAACTGTTCAAAGGCATGTTTCAATCTCGAGTGTGCCCTTCAGGTTTTGTGACTGGGATGCCGAGGATCACAAAACAAGGTGTGAATAACCATGCAAATATACATGGTACCCTTAATATTTACCCCTTAATCAGTGTGCCGGTTAACCACACACGCTCCACCGATACTATGATAAATATTAAGTTACCCTTTGCCTACCTTGTTAAGTCCAGGTTAGTGTGCCGGTTAACCACACACGCTCCACTAACGACTTAAGCAAAGTGCAAAGTGTAATTTCATGGGTTAGCACCAAATTCACATTTTCCTAAGTAACTAAGATTGGGTATTAATAAGAGTTTAGTTACTTAGTATTTATCATTAATACTTTTAATGAAAGGAGAATTATACTCCTTGTCCTACCCGTTCGGCTAACGACCCTCCACCAGTCAAGGAAGCGGTGGGTGAGAGTGGACACCCATTAAACTGCCATTTATAGGCAGTAACCTTATACCCCCCCCCCTTATAGACCGGCTTCGTGAATGAGGCCTACTAACGGTAAGACTGACTTTACTCTTATACATATATATAAATATTATTAACTTATAATATTATAAAGTATAAGGGTTGAATTTTAACTTTTAAAATTCTAAGGGCTAACTTGGAATTAAAGTATTCATAAGTGAAAACTTTTCAAATTCCAAAACTTGAGGGCAAGTTTTGAAACTATTCAAAACTAATTAATTCCATAACTTATGAGTTTAAAGTAGTTTAAATTAAAAAAAAACTCTTCAAGTTCCATAACTTGAGGACAAGTTATGGAAGACTTTAAACTAATTAATAAAAAAAATAACTTTTTTTTTATTGTAACTTATGGAACTAATTAAGGTTACACTTTTTTTTTAATTTAATGAAGAGACTCTTGAACCTCCATAACTTAAGGACAAGTTATGGAGTCATAAAACCATTTAATTAGAACTAGACTCTTCATTTTGTAACCTTTGCCAACTTTTATGAGTTTTATGATTTTTAAATGTGACTTTTCATATAACTTGAGGACAAGTTACAAAAACACACTTTGGAATCAACTCTTAGATTAAAATGGATTGAAAACAACTATTTCACACAACTTTTCTATTAATCTAAGAACCTCATAAGAACAAGATAATTCAATTCATCAATCTTCAAGAAATTAGCATGAACATACAAACTAATACAAATCTTGAAATTATGACAATTATCTTAGAAATTGGATTATCATGAACATTACCACATCAAAAACAAGTTTATAAGTCCAAAAACATCTTAGGCTAATGTTCCTAGTCCAATTCCAGCCAAAACAATCGAATATATGCATCCAACTCGATTTTTCAGCTACTTTTGCAAGTATAACAAGAAAACAAGCCTAGGCTTTGATACCACTGTTGGGTTATAAGAATTCTAACACTTCTAAGTGTACATGCAACCCTAAATACCTTGGATCTATGTTTTCTCTATTATACATACAATTATGAACATCCAAGGTATTATCCTAATCTAGCATACAAAATAATAAATATAACAAGATAGAATACATACCTCTTTGATGTAGAATGTCTTCATGAAGCTTGAGTGCCTAGTGCCCCAAGTGTGACACCTCAAATGGTTCACACAACACCAAATACACTTGGAATAACTTGAGAGAAACTTGAACACTCCTTGAAATCGTCTAGCCCTCACACTCACACATTAGTGCACGATTTCTTGAGCCATGGGATTCTTTTATATGGTGGCTATTAGGGTTACACCATGTAACTCATAACTTTACCCATTCCTTATGCTCCATGGATTTTAACCTCCATGGAGTATCCATGGGTCACCCCATGGACTTAGTCCAACATAAGGAATCTTGGATCACAAGCCCACATATATAAGAATGAGTGATTTACATAATCAACCCATATATTTAATTATCTCCTTTTGATCACTTAATTAATTCCAAATTAATTCTTGATCAATACTAATTAAATAACCTTATTAATATATTAGAACTTATAATATATTAACCAACCTTAAGTGTTATTTCTCTCATTATAGTCTATCCAAATGCATGATGCCATGCAACCCAAATGGACCATGCCGGGTCGGGTCAAGTCTTACCAATTATAGTTATGGACTTAGACATTAATCCAACAAGATGCTTTGATAAAACTTTATCAAAATCATACACCTTTCCTTAGATAGCATGCATGTGTGTCTAAACAATTTCAGAACTATGAAAAGGGATGCCGTAATCATAGTCTCAATTGTTTAGACCTTTTGCTATCTGCTTCAAATCTATTTGGTGGAAGTGTTTCCTCACCATCATTTTCATGAATCGGAGAGAAACCTTATGACCCTTAGATTTTATGGTGTATGTGTTCTTATCCATGTGAATCGTCAAAACCATAGTCACAAGACAAGGATAATGACAAATCCAAACTCATATGGACTGAACTTATGCAATCTTAACTTCTTGCCACCTGGCAGTACAGGGCCTGCCATTGCGTCCAAGTTGTTATGCAACCAATTGAGAACTTTCAGAACTCCTATGCAAAGCCAACTTTAACTGGAATGGGCACAGAATATGTCAACACGATAGGTTATAAACCTCAATTTGTGTGCTAGTAAAGAACCTCAGGTTTTATTCTTGATTAGTTCTTGAAATTCTTTTTAGGATCTTTAAGACTCCCACTATCCTCTTGACATATAAGACTATCTTGCCAAATATTAAAGAGATAGTGCGGATTCTTTATCAAGACAAACACTTCACACAATTGGCCTTAGTTGGTCTTTGTTTTATCCAAAACATCACAACTTACCAATTTCAAATGTACAAGAGTAGGAAACTTTTACTCTTACATTTGACAAGTGTTTTAAACCTTTCTTTAAGATATGTCACTCAAGTTACAATCTTGGAGTATGACTCTAAGAATTGTTTTGGAACGAAGTATGACTCATCTTCCTGATCTAACCATTTCAACAATTCATGACTCCTCTTCTTAGTAATAAGAATGCACTAAGATGACCTTTAGAGGACTAATTGTGATATGATTTCTAAATCATTAAGATGATCACAAACATGATACTAAAGTACTCTCCCATCTTTTCAGATTTGAGAAACTTTTATCTTTCTGCCTAATTTGATTCTTCTCATTCGTTCTGCCATACATTGAGACTTTTCCAATGTTTCAGAATTATACTTAAACTTGTAAGTATAACCATATTTACTAAACTTTAGTAAATCAAATAGTCTTAACGAGCTTTGTGGTGGACATGACCAGTGCACAAGAATGTGTACTCGATCCCTTTAGTCCTTCACTTGACTCACACATCCATGTGAACAAGTAATTAGTCTTGATTTTCCAATGCTTGAAAGTTCTCATTCATCATACTATTCAACTTGCATGATTCCAAGTTTCGTTACAATTGAAACTTGGGCGATGAGGAACTTTCCTGATTTGGTAAATTTAGATACTACCACAAATGAAAGAATCAAATCCATTTTCCAATATTGCTGTCAGTGGAATCATATAAGCAACAATTTTCCACAAATGCCATTGTAAGGATACTTCAAATAAATAAAATTAAACAATTTTCTTTTATTTTAAAACTTTGCGGAAAAACTTATCCTTACAATCCACATGGAAAATTGTTGTTATCTATTCCTTAGCAATATATCATAACTTCTTAAGCAACTGCTCAAAATTCTGATGCGATCGAAATCCATCTTCGCGATCAGAATCGGCATATACTTCCTTTAAGATTTCTCTCTATTCTTTGATTCTTAAAACATCAACATGTGACCCAGTCACATCATGTAATGAGGATCTCAGAATAGAACTTAACAGAGTTAGATAATGGGCTCTACCTGATGTAGAGTCAAACTTATTGACTTTAACATCCTTAGGTAAACTTGGCAGCTTTGCAATCAACGCCCCTTCCTTTGGCAAAATAAACATATGGACCCTTTGGTAATGGGACTATCTCAGACTTAGCCTTTCTCTTTACCATTTGGTCAACCGGGTTGACTATGGCCAATCCCTTTCCATTGGGAAGAGAATGCTTTTTCTGGATTTCCAGTGTCACCATTGTCACTGTCCATAAAGTTTTTGGGAAGTTGATCTTCTAATCAAATTTGCTTTACTATCGTTCCAAATCATTGTTGATTCAGCAGCACCAAGCAAATAGATATGATCATTAAGGTTCATGTCATAGTCTGTTTCATAGTAGTCCCAAAGGAACTCACTATGTGACTTAGAAAGTGATTGAACATCCAAATTTCTCAAGACTTTGACACCCAACTCTCCCGGCATGTCAATATGTGACTTCATCTCTAAGATGTGATCACACATAGACCTTGCTTGCCTTAGGGCTTGAGTGACCTTGAACTTGTGGGTTAGGGAGAATAATTGGAGGAGGTGGAGGAAGAGAAGTATGACTTCCATGAGCCAAAATCAAGAAGTCATATCCATTAGGAAAGCTTGGTTTGGGAAGATCATTGTTGTATAAACCAGACATCAACAATGGGAGAAATTCACGTAAAGTTGATTTAAGTCCTTAATATAACACCCAATATGATATATTAAGGCTAGGACCCAACAAACTATTTTATAACTTGGAAGAGGGATTCTGTAATCCAAGCTATAAAATATTTGAAGGTAGGTGAATGACGATTCACTAATTTCCACCAAGATAAACGAAATGTATTATTAGGTTTTAATTGGTTTTGAAAATCCTAGATTCTTTTGAGATTCATTGAACTTTTCAATGGCATGTTTCAATCTCGAGTGTGCCCTTCAGGTTTGGTGACTGGGATGCCGAGGATCACAAAACAAGGTGTGAAGTAACCATGCAAATATACTTGGTACCCTTAATATTTACCCCTCAATCGATGTGCCGGTTAACCACACACGCTCCAACGATAATATGATAAACATTAAGTTACCCTTTGCCTACCTTGTTAAGTCCAGGTTAGTGTGTCGGTTAACCACACACGCTCCAGTAACAGCTTAAACAAAGTGCAAAGTGTAATTTCATGGATTAGCACCTTATTCACATTTTCCTAAGTAACTAAGATTGGGAATTTATAAGTGTTTAGTTACTTAGTATTTATCATTATACTTATAATGAAGGGAGAATTATAGTCCTTCTCCTACCTGTTCGGCTAACGACCCTCCACCGGTCAAGGAAGCGGTGAGTGAGAGTGGACACCCATTAAACTGTCATTTTATAGGCAGTAACCTTATACCCCCTTATAGACCGGCTTCGTGAATGAGGCCTACTAACGGTAAGACGACTTGCTCTTATACATATAATATATTAAACTTTTAATATTATAATAGTATAAGGGTGTATTTTAGACATTTAACATACTTGGTGGTTTAATCTATTAATTAAACTAAACTTTTAATTAAATTAAACTCAAACAAATATCTTTATTTATGGATTTAATAATACTCTTTTAATTAAACGCTTTAATTAACTATTAATAAAGTCCATAAGAGTTAATTTGAACTATTCAACAAAACATCATAATTCCAATTATTAAATTCAAAATTAAAACCATTTAATTAATTGTTTAAGTTATGAACCCAAGAGTCTTAGAATTCAATTCTTTTTTTTTCCATAACAAACTTTTTTCCAAATTCCAAAACTTGAGGGCAAGTTTTGTAACTCTTGAAAACTTTTGGATTACATAACTTATGGAGTTAAATACTTGTTTTATGATGAAAATTTTCATGTTCCATAACTTAAGAACAAGTTATGGAATTCTTTAAAACATTAAGACCAAGTTTTGTAACTCCATAAAAAACTTTGAATCAATTTTTTTAAAAACCTTTTCATATCCATAACTTATGGAGGTTTCAAAAAACTCTTTAGATCAAACTTTTAAAACTAATAAAATAATCATATCATTTTATCTTTTACTAAATTTGACCTAGTTCAACTCATATAGCAAATGATTCAAATTTTACAAATAATTAGTTTTTCACAAAAACAAGTAATTATATTAAAATTTGACAAACGTCATGTTTTTTTTTCCTTTTTTTTCCAACTTGAAAATAAAACATTTGCATCAATATAACAGAAAACAACTCATGTCTCTGATACCACTGTTGGGTTTTGAGCATTCTAACACTCCTATGGTGTACATGCAACCCTATAAACCTTGGATCTATGTTTTCTCTATTATACATGCAAATATTAACTATTCCAAGGTTTCATCCTAACTAGCATATTATGAAGCACCTATACTACAAAGTTCTAGTTAAATGACATACCTTTTGATGTAGCTTGATGTCTTCAAGCTTTAAGAGCTTAGCCCCAATAGTGTGGAAGCCTCAAATGGAATCACAAATCACCAAAACACCTTGGAAGAACTTGAGAGAATATGTATGCACACTAAAATCGATCCACTCTTATTTTCACACACTTGTCCCAATTTTGTGAGCCAAGGACCCCTTTATATATTATGGAGGATTAGGGTTACATCCATGTAAACCCTAATACCCATGACCTTTCATTTACATAGGATCCATGGGTTAAAAGCTCCATGGACCATTCATGAAAGCTTAGCCCAACCTAAATGAACTTGGCCCATTCCATATATATAAGAGTCCATATTTAATTAGTTCTTTTTGATCACTTAATTAATTCTTGATCAATACTAATTAAATAATATGATTCCATATTAATATATTAGAACTTATAATATATTAATATAAATCATAAATATACTATTCTCAAAAGACTATCCATATAAATTGTGCCGGTGAAGTGCAACCCAAATGGACCATGCCGGGTCGGGTCAAGTACATACCAAATATACTTATGGACTTAGACATTAATCCAACAAAACTGCCCACTAAAGCCCATAATTGACAAGATGCCTTTCAATGTTTCTTTACGAACATTTGATCGTAATTCACGGGAAACCACACAGACACTTCTCAGTCTCTCTTGACTTTGAAGGAAGAGATTCGTGCCTGGGATCCACAGTTTCGTGTCTAAATAGACATCACTTAAATCCCACAAATATTTTGCTTTATTTCCTCTTCATTGACACCCTCTAGCACGAAGATCTTTATGATTTTCCAAATTCTTGTTTATGATACTAATGGCACTTTTACAGATTTGTGCTTTCGGCTCTAACTGCAATGGTTGTTCACAGTAATATGGAGCGAAGGTTCCTTAACATAAAGAAGGAAGGATGTGTTACGATTTATTTTAGGAATAAAAATCAAATCAGGGTGAGTCAGCATGAACTTGAAACAGTTCAAAATTTGAACAGCAGATAAGGTTGCAAAGGCGCGTGAATTTGAAACGGCACCTAATTTCACATCGGCTGACGTAACCAGGCTGTCAAATCACGCTTTTTCTGGGGACATTTCAGAGATCGAATCATCATCACAAACGGATTTTTCTCTCTCCTAGCGACGGTATAAAAGGTTTTCTCACACCTCTTAGTCTACTTTACCAAATCTCCTCTATCTCTCAATAACAAATCGGCGATTCTTTTACTGTTCATCTTCTTCTTCTTCACTACAACAATGGCGGAATCATCCTCTTTCCAAGATCAAACTGTGACATCGTCTTTGCTCACGATAAAACCCAATCAGAACCTCATCATCCAACTGGACCCTTTTCTTTACGATTCGTACAAGCTTCATGTTGTCGAGTGCCTCAAGTATTCTCCATTGGTGATTGCACTCACACAGGTCGAATCAGTTCCCATGTCTCTTCTATCCCAGGTGTATTTCACTGCTTCATACGGCAAGTGCAAGGAACGGATCTTCTTTGATATCTCTAATCAATAGACCTCTGTTTCCAAGGCACGATTTTGTTCGTTGCTAGGGCTTGCTGCAGATGCCTCTGTCATCTCACCGGATTTTATCACTACGACCCAGTTGTTTTCGATGCTCTACGACATGGGGTACACAGATGTTCTGACGACGGTGACGAAGTTCAAGAAGTCCTGTTTGCCACCTCAGTGGAATGGTCTTCTTACCCTTCTCTACAAGGGATTAGCATAACGTGTTGCAGGGTCGGATGGGGCAAGTAAAGGATTCTTGACCATTGTCTATGGTCTCTATAACGGGATCAATTTGGATTACGGGTCACTTCTCTGGGCACAACTGGTTCAGAGTCTCAGCTCCTCAACCAAACATTCTGAAATTTCATGTGGTCGTTTTTGGACTTTGGTTACTAACAGAGCTATTCAGACTTTTCAGATTCCTGTCATGGAAGGTGCTCTGAGGTCTTCTATTGCAACTTTTCACACGGTCAAAATCATAGTGACTGACCCAACGAAGTTCATATACATCGGTTCTATTCCTGAATCAATGAGCCGATGTGTCTCCAGTGAAAGTAATGTCATGGCTGATTACAGGAAGTTGACTCCTTCGGGTCCACGCCAACTCACTACTGAGATGCAAAGCTCGTTGGACGTTGCAGACAAGCCAGAAAACGAGGAAAGAAGCCTGATAACAAAGGGGAAAAGGTCGGTCAATCCTCCAAAGTTTCGACACCTAAGAAACGAAAGTCAGAGCAAGCCGAGCCTACTGCTCCAAAGAAGCGCAAGACCAAGAAACAAGCTCGCAGACCGAAGTCTCCTTCCCCATCCACTAGTGACCCTGAGTATGTTCCTTCTGATGGCCAGCCTGACCCTGAGTCAACTGAGGACGAAGCCACCAAATCCGAGAGCCTACCTAGAGGTAATTCGCCTCCACCTTCACCAACTAATGATAGCAACCGAAACTCCCCTCCTTCACATTCGGTTCCTATTACTATCGCTCCTTGACCTCCACCTGTCTCCTCTACAACTACAACCTCTATCCCAATTCCAACCCCACTATTCACTACAGTCACTACCACCACCACTCATCCAACCGAACCTACTGTTCATGTCAACGTATCTGATACGGGGGCAATTCCATTTGGTTCTGATCCTCCTGTTACCTCAGCACCTTTATCCCCACCTCCATCACATGACTCTGATCATGTTCTTGGCGGTGAAGACATGGAATTTGACTCCACTTACTTCAGTCCATATAGACGACAGAGCGATGACGATGATGATGCTCCTGTTTCCAAAAATCATCTCAAGGCAATGAATGACAAACTTGATCGCTTTCTCTCTTCATCTTCTGCCAGTGCATATTCAGAGGCAACATTCAAAGCCCTGTTCTCATATGTTGTCAAAGAACATGAGACCTCCATCTCTAGCGCTGCTAAAGCAATTGAAGCCTCAACCTCAACCTGCCAGAAGGCTTCACTTGTAGTTGAAGCTTCCACCAAAGATTGCAAGCAAGCGACCGCAAAAGTTGAAAAACTAGTTTCAGAGGCCCAAATCTTTCTTGATTCTCTTCAAGCGGCTGCTCAGAAAAATGCTCAAACAGTGAACGAGTCGGTTGATAATCTTATACGTTCACTGGAGTCCGAAAAGAGACATTTTGAAGAAGCTCGCCAAGCAATTGAGGCTGCTAACAAAGAGCTTCACACTTCCGTTGATGCTCGTCTGACTCAACTTGAAGCTGAGCTTGCTGTAGAAAACAAGGTTATGGATGAGCTGGATAAGCGAACTTCCCAGCTTAAAATTAAGAATCTCAAGCTCAAGACTGAAACCAAAGAGATTGAAGATTTAAAATTTGAACGTGAAGTGATTAAAAGCTCGGTTGGTGATGTGCATTCCATTCTCTTGCATCTCCTGGAAGCCCATGACTCCATTCTTACCATCTCCATCCGACGCAACTTGACTGAAAAGCTGAGACCTGCTTTGGATGTGTTGAGCAGGATTGAAGGTGTTCCGGAGTCTGGTGTCCCTCCGAAACAAGGGGGAGATAAGGTTACTCAGGGCAAGGACCAACCTCATCCACCTCCCAAACGGAAAGTCACTACTGAGCCGAAGGATAATGAAGCGCTGGCAGTATGAAGGACAAGAGAAAGAAGAGAATTGGAGACGATGATGTGGATGAAAATGACGATGACGATGATATAGAAGGGAACGCCTCAAAAACCGAAAGTCTGAAAGTCAAGCCTACTGATCAAGAGATTCGGGAGAGGATTCAGAGAGAGAAGGAACTTCATGACAAGGAGTTGAAAGCGAACGAATTGCTGGAACAGAAGAAGTCCATGTTTCCTGAATGGACTATGGAATCGCTTCTGAGAGAGGTTATTGATGCACCGAGCACTCATTGGCTCGAACCGGTTTCTTCTTTCGGGCTTGAGAACTCCAAGGACTCACAGTTTGACATGCCCATCACCCGAAAGGCGTTCATTTTCCACTGTTTTGAGTCGACGGCTGGCATTCCTTCCCCAGACCCGAAGGTCGATCGGGATTTGCTCGAGTATTATTTAGAGTTTGCTCAGCCACAATACCTGACCTGGAGTAATCAGAAAATCACAACGGTCAAGGTGTTAAAACCCACTTCGGCATGGAAATTCATCAACATGAAATTCAAATTGACCCAAGGCTCTGATAGCTCGGTTCATATGATTTCCCTTGCTGACCTGCCAAACCTGAACCCTCATGATTGGATACTTATGAATAACATTTTGTTGACCAATCCACAGGAGTATCAGCCTATTATCGATCACATCAAGCGAATGCTAATATGCTATATTCATGAAGTCGCGAAGATGGATCAGGAGATCGCTTCTGCCATTCATAAGAGAACCACTGTGAAGGCGATAGGAAGGGCAGGTGATGTGAATGCGATGATTAAGGGAAAAATTGATCCCAAGTTTCACACTGTCATGTTCACGAGGGGCGAAGGTCAAAAATGCCAGTTCGCTCTGATTGACAAACACCTATTCTCCACCGCCTGTTTGGAGCATATTTTGGAGATTATTCATAGGCGTAATCAGAACAGTGAAGCCGATAAGAAGCTGTTTACTGATATGCTTCGATGGTATATTTTATTTCGTCAAACTCTTCTTGCCATCATTCCTAGGCTGTTCAAGGTTGTAAAGAAGATCAAAGTCACTCAACCGAAGTAGTCTCTCGCCTCAATTAACGCAAATGGGGAGATTGTTGGGTCTAAGTGTTGCGTCTTGGGCTCGGTTCATTAGTCCATTTAGTTTACCCAGTTTGGGCCTGTCCAACCGTGGATAATTATTAGGGTTAGCATATATATATTGCATGCATGTATAGTTTTCAGGATTGATCTAATTAATTACTTTGCATTGTAACCTTAACACACCTCTACAGTCGAAGTTCTTCATTGAGCTCTTCTGAGGTGTGAGTTATTAATCATTCAACATCATTTGATTCATTCCTATGTTCTTTACTTGATTGATATTGTTTTTCTGCTTAGAATCTATCGATCTGTCGTGCAATATTCTCAACACACACACACACACACATATATATATATATATATATATATATATATATATATATATATCTTGTAATTAATTGTAAATTATTTATTTCACGAAAATATTAATTTTCAATGTTAAGTATCAAAATATACCATAATATATCATTAAGTATGATTTATTATGTCATGTACATCTTTTTGGACCAAAAGGTTTTTTTTTGTCTGATATGGATTTATATGTTTTATAAGTTATAAAAATTAGAAGAATTGTCATTTAAAAACTCGCTTCTTCTTTTAATAAAATATTCATGGAGACCATAAAGAAGAAATAATATTTGCTTTTGATTAATTTATTCAACACACCATGCTTTTAGAAAGCATGGCTAGTTGATTTGATAAAACATGGGTCTTAAAGTGCTAAGACCCATGGGATAAAGGCTTAAAGTAAGGACTTAAAAGATATATCTTTCTCTCTTCTTTCACTAGTGAAAACCATGAAATTTATGTCTTCCCATCTCTATATTCTCTATAGTTTTTGTATCTTAAAGTGTTAAGAACATAAAGATGAAGCTGATACTTGAATACTCTCTTTTAAGGCAAACTAGTTTCTTTGTCTTAAGAGCTTAAGAGATTACTTTATTAAACGAAGAAGACTAGTAACTTATCAAGTTGATTTATTGTTGGCGGATATCTCTACAGAACTTCTACCGTGAAGTTTCATGCCACACTTCATTAACTTCCAATCTCCCATGAGAATCAAGGTCTTCAAAGGTTGTTACACTTTTCTTTATATGGTTGTTTTTATCTTTCTAAATCCTTCACAATGCTATTTTGATGGGAATAAAACTAGTTTTATTTTGTTCAAAATCAAAGTCTTTTGTTGCTATGTTATGTTTTTGAAACAAAATTATGAATAAAAACCCAACAACTTAAGCGGCAGATTTAAAATATAAGAGAATATACTTACGTTTATATTCAAATATGAATATTACATTCCTCTGTCTAATCATAAAAGATTATACATATATGTATGTTCACAGATTTAGTAATGATATATAATTATAACGGTTGGCGGTAGAAGATGTGGGGGTGGCGGTGGCGGTTGTGGTGGTTATGAAGGTGGAGGAGTTGATAGGATGTGCGATGCTACATAATCATTTATGATTATAAATGACCCTCCGTGCCAGTATGCCGGATGGTTAGAGCAGCAGATGTGAATTATGTGACTGAGATTGAATCTTAAAATCTCTATTTTATTTTGAATCTCTCTCTCTCTCTCTCTCTCTATATATATATATATATATATATATATATATATATATATATATATATATATATACCTAAAAATGTTAAGAAACCTAAGAACCATTTTTTTAAAAGTTTTCAATTAAGATATTTTGGACAAATTCAACATTTATATTATACTAAGAAAACTTTTCTATTCCCTAGTTTACAAGTAGTTGCCACTTGTTGTCGGACCACCGTCGGATCACTGCACTACCGCTGCCGAACTAACACCAAATTTAGTTACTTTTTTTGGTTGTATTCACAGCTTAATAGAACAAACATGATAGCTCTCATTTCTTTGGTAATACTTTTTAACACATAGTTTTTCATTTTGTAGTAACATATAGAAAATTTAATAAAAAGGTACAATTATGCTTTGAAAATTCAATTTTCTATCTTTTAAATTATGGATTTCTTTAAAAATGTATCGTTTGTAAGACATATTCACAGTTTAAAATACTAAATTCAAAGTTTAATAAAAATATTAATTTACTCATTCACAATTCAACATAAAAATTCATACAGATATATAACTTAATACAATACATTCACAAAGTATTCACAAATTAATTAGTATTTATTCATAGTTTAATTCATAAAATTCACAATTTAATCCATAAAATTCACAACTTAAAACAATGCATTCAGAACTTCATATTATTCATAGTTTTGCTTCCTCCTAACACCATCAAATCTAGACCTCTAACACTTCAGCAAGCTCCAAAAATTATATATGAGTAAAAAAAAATCAAAATTCATAATTTAATAAATATATCTAAATATTATTAAGTGGTTGAATAAAAGAATAAAGAAGCAATGAGCTTTTAAGAGATTAAATAAATAGTAAGAAAGAGAAGAGAGCTCAAGATGCAAAATCTTAATACATATTATTTATCATTTTGCTTCTTTCTAACACAATCAAATGTGGACAACATTAAATGTGAAGCTCTTACACTTTACCAAGCTCCAAAAATCATATTTGAAAAAAAAATCAGAATTCACAATTTATTGTACTTATTCGTTTTTAATTCACAATTTAAAATACTAGTTCAGACACTCATTTACAACTTGAAAGACTAGTTTAAAATTTTACTCACAACTTAATATACTAGGTCAAATACGAATTCATGGCTCTTACACTTTACCAAGCTCCAAAAATCATATCTCGAAAAAAATCGGAATTCACAATTTAATATATACTAATTCGTTTTTAATTCACAATTTAAAATATAGGTTAGACACTCATAAACAACTTAAAAACAAGTTCAGAAATTTATTCATAACTTAATATACTAGTTTAAATACTTATTCACTGCTTAACAGATACATTTTTTTCATTGAGGCATTTCATCAAATACTTTTTGTGCATCTGATTTTCGAACTTTTATATATAAACATTACCATCAGAAATCCAACCATAGAAAAAATACAAAAAAAAAAAGATAAGGAAGAGGTACAAAAAAGTGATATAATGATGGATGCGCCATCGACCACTTTGAAGTACACAACAATCATCAGATCTATAACTAAAATAAATCAAATACATTTGATCTGATGGAGATCTGGTGCCACCAAATATCAGAAATAAGATATGAAGGTGTACCTGGCAGAGTTTCACCGAAGCGACGAGAAACAAATGTGATGGTGATTGACGGTGTCAGAGGAGTTCAGCTCAAATATATTAGATTTGATGCTGATCTACTTGTTTTTCACCGGAAATCATGGAGAGAGCTTGTAGATCTGGTCTCGTTAGTAATTAGAACTTGTAGATCCGACTTCTGATGTGTCAAAAGACTATTGATCTGGTGGTGGTTCAGAAGATCTGGAGGAGATGAGTGACAGAGATAGTTTAGTCTTTGAATCTGATGGTGGATAGTGTCAACGAACCAAATCTGGGTGAATCTAGAGGTTTTTGTGAATCTTCGTCGGAGATCTGAAGCAACGAAGTTGATCTGGTGGTGTCTGAAAACAATATTTTACGAGATGAGATAAAGCAATAAAAATGGACCAGATCTACCATGGAAGGAGGACATTACAGCGGCAGTGATAGAGCGAGTGACAGCGGTTGTAGAGCCGACTGCGATGACGGAGTCGTCGGAGCAAAGAGGCATCAGAGAGGTTGCTGGGTTTTTTACTTTGAAAGAGAAAATATGAGTTAGTTATGCTAATCTAAAGGAAAATGCTAAAGTTGTAAAGTTATAACTTTTAGATCTAAAAATCAGATCCGGTAAAATGTTTGTAAAAATAGGTTAACACTTTCATTTATTTACCATCATGTCATTCATTTGTTTTTAACAAATAATGGACAAAAATGTTCTTTATAAAATTTGAAACATATATTTAACATATTTACCTTTAATTATAAGCTAAAAATAATGGTTTTTAGGGTTCTTAATCTTTTTTAGTTCTCGTTTGATCTTTAACCTATATATATATATATATATATATATATATATATATATATATATATATATATATATATATATATATATATATATATATATATATATCCTAATCTAATAAATAAGAACAATTTTGCCACGTGGCATTCTATTAACCCTTCCCAATTGATTTATCCCGCCAATAACATCTAAGTAAAATTTCGATATTACCCCTTATTCCTTTCTGCCCTAGCCTACTATTCGGTTTCCTCCTCTCCACGCTCAAATCAAATTCAAAATTTAATCCCTGTAAATTAGAAATAGATCATCTGCGAAATCAATTTATTACTTCCTTTTTTATCTTCTCAAACGAAAAATCAGCAACCGATGAGCGAGATTGTTGCATCTTCTTCATTATTTAACCCTAATTTATGTCTTGTTAATTGCTTCTTCATCCACCCACAAGTATATGACATTTAATCTATTTACATTCTTAAATATAATTTATCTTTCAGCTTCTTATAGATATACGAGTGTTCCCATTCAATTTGGTTTTATGCTTTGTTGCATTTTTAAGCCCTAAATTCGACTTTGTTAGCTTTTACTCCGAACAATAAAATTGTACCTTGAATATGTTGTATTTTGATGTTATTTCAGGTATATGAGTTGGTGATTGGATTAATCCAAAGGCGACTTATGGTTTTAATTTAATCATCCTCTAATCAAGCAGGAGACAAGGACAAAATAACATGAAAGGTAAATTAGAAAGTCGGAGGTATATATGATAAAATGTTGTTGTTAACAGTTAATGAGTTTGGTGTTGAGTTTTTGGATACTTTTGGTATTTGACGAGGTATGTAGGTTAGGAACATGTACCATGTGCTCATATAGTGTCAACTGGAACAAGTTCCTTCCATATAAAAGAAATGGAAAATGAAGTTAGTACTTTATTTTTGTTTCTTGTACATCCATCTCATGAAAATACACCTGCAATCTTGTCATTCAAATGGTATTATTGCCATTTTTCTTTTTTCTGTTTCATTTGTATAACCTTCATTTTTGTGTAAAGGTGAGCATAAAGAAGATCAAGCTTTTACTAAACGAGATGTAAACATATCAATAAGAAAGAAAAGAAGCCCATCATTAATAGGGAGAACAAAAATTTCTATACTTCATTCCCAATTTCATGCTTTCAACAAATTTGATCTTTTAATTTGAGAAATATTCTTAATTTGAAAGGTCGTGTCCATTACTTTGCTAGTAAAACTAAGTAGAATGTTATTATATGATTTAGTTCTAGAAAACTAGGATGCTATTAAAACTGACTTTGAGCGTTTTACTTTGGAATCATAAAGACCAAAGTCCAGAGTTAGTTCTAATAGGAATTGAATTTTATTGAATTTTGTTATTTGTGTATGTATTTGGCTATGGCTATGTATGTGTGTGTATAGTATGGATTGTGCGGGTAATATATGTATTGCATATTTTGATTGAAGGTAGGTACCTGGTATAGAGTAGTTTCAAAGACACGAGAAGGTACACAATTTTTCAAACTTAAGTATTTGTCCGCTTTCTAGATCAATTATTATACTTATGTTACTAAAACGACCTGCATAGAATCTGAATGACTTATTAAAATGTGTATTTTTTGGATTATCACAAATTATATTTCTTTTTATCTTTTCATAACTTCATCATCCTTTACTCAAAACTCAAGTATTGTTTCAGATTCCAAAAAATTGTTTTAACATTTCAACTTTTGTTTGTTTGCTTATTGCCATTACGATTTCAAATTTGGCTGGAAGCCAACACCATTTTGGCTTATGGTTTTCATAGATATTAAGGTTCTAATCATATATTAACATGAATCTTTGTCTTTAATCTTAATCTTACACATTCAAGAACCTTCATTTTCCTTTATAGGGTTTTTTACCGAAGTTAATCCAACACAATGATTATTAATTGCATTATGGTTGTGTGTGTTTTATTGTACATCTTAAAGTACTAAACACATGTTAAAATTAGTCTTTATGTAAAATTGCTCAGATGGTTGTAATAATAAAGTTATTAGAGATCACAGTTGAAGCTTTCATGGTGGGAGCTTCAAAATATTTTCCTTCTTTTTCTCTAATGTGCAAGTTGCTCATGTGTTATAACTCTACCCTACAGGTTTGATTTTCTTTTTGTTGAAGGGATGGTTCAAGTGTACCATAGTAATCTTTTTTAATATTTTCATTTTTTTGTTATGCTTACTTAGTTTATTTTATTGTTTTTAAGTAAAAAAAATTGAAAGTGTAATGGTGTAACGGAAAGAAATGATAGAAATATACTAAAATAGCGACACACTTTCATCCATTTTTTAATTTAGTGTTATTTTTGCATTTAGTTTTTAACAAAAAAACCCAATTACATGATGGGTTATATAGCAATTCTTATTCAATACTTTCATATTTTCATGTTTACTCGGTGGTTCTTTTGTTGCTTTAATGTAGAACCGGTAGAAGTGCAATTACTTGTCTGAAAAGCCTCTATGCAAGGTTGTCAACAAATGGTTTTTTTTTTTTTTTTTTTTTTTTTTTTTTTTTTTTTTTATGTGTATAATCGATTTTAAAACTATTAACTAATATGTAATTTGGAGATTTACAGTATCGTAATTATAATTTGGTATATAAATATGAAATATCATTCGTTACCTATTTTCTTTGTGATTATTCCAATTTCATTTTAGACAAAACATCTATCTTTGTAAATTAATATAATTTTTAACATAATTTATTAGTCTTTACGATTTGGAACCACCGGTTTAAACCTAGTATATATATATATATATATATATATATATATATATATATATATATATATATATATATATATATATATATATATATATATACAAAGAGAGAGAGAGAGAGCTAGGTTCAGGTATTAAAAGTAAGTATTGTATTATTGTATGCATCAATGTGGGCCAATCAAAATTAAATAAATAATTAAATAATTAAATAAATAAATAAGGGTAGTTTAGTAATTTGTTTGATAACTTCCAAAAATAATCTCTATAATCATGGTATTGATTTATAACCTAAATAAATAAGAGCGTCTTTGCTTTCAACAAGTGGATCCACTTAAAAGATTAGGGCTTTTAAACCCGTGTTCCTTTTGATCGGGCAAAGATGGACGAAGTTGCGTTTCCAACGAGAGTAGGTCACGGAGACCCAAGAAATCGGGTGCAGGAATCGTTTGGGGGTTCTGTCGATTGGTGGAAGGCCGAGGTTGCGTTTCCGGTGGTGGTAATCGATCACTCATAGTGGTGGCTTATGAACGGAACGGACACAGTGAAGGCTCACAGAGGGCACAATGATTTGCCGATCGATTGCGAGCGGAGGAAGCGGCATAAGGCAGCGACTGAACGATCTATCGGGAGGAGAATGGTCGTCTCCGGGGCTCGATGAGGCCGAAGACAAGAGACGAGAATCACAGTGAGGCTGTTGTGGCTTCTGTAGGTGTAGCGAGGACTCAAGCAACCTCTCGACTGTTTGCTTCGTTTCCAGTAGCAAGGGGCGAACGGGGAGGAAATCCGGTGGTGCTTGTATAGAGAAAAAGAAGAGATGGGTGTGAGGATTGGTTCGATTGAAGCGACAACGACCCCGGGAGAGTGTTCAACGACAACCTTTTCCCTCTCATCTCCCTTTTTATTTTCTTTAAATGAACCAATAAACAATATTGTTTACAGGTTCTTGATACTTAATTTATTAATCCTCAAGCTGATTGACTGTTTTGTGTCCAGGTTTGTTTTGTTTAATTAAAGCTACTGATTTTGGTGTTTCTTTATTTGCAGTGTTCCTGAAGCATACCCTTATCTATGTTTGGCTATAGTTTTTTGTATGCCCTTCATGTCATTTGGTTTTCCTCCTATAATGTTATCATTCCCCAATAATTATAGTTAAAAGAATGAACAAGGAATAAACGCATGAACGTGGGAGTTACATTTAATTTATCCCAGAAAGCCTTATGCTTAACTAGAAAAGTTAATTTCGAGTTTAATACTTTAACAGGCTGGTGAGTTCGCTGAAAATTTCTCCAATTGGTTGTCATTTTTACTTGTAAGTTTTCTTTCACATAACAAAACTTAATTTTCCTCTCTGCAAATCCTTAAATATATTGGTGTTTCTGATGTTATTTTACAATATAGTCGATTAAAAGATTTTTTTTTTAATTTCTTTCTATTTTTTTTTCCTTTAGTTTTTGGAACTGTTTGGAACATAACTATGTATGAATAGTGCCCCAAAACTCATTCTTCAAAAAGTTGCAAGTTGTTGCCTTTATCGGGTGGGAGATTGAGGAAGACACGCCAAACGCTTGCTAAAATGCTTCAACTGAATGATATTTCTTCGTGTATAGTATTCTATTAGAAAAAAAATGTTTTTTATGATAATCATGAACATATTCTGTTAGAATGCCCCAGATTAATATAATTATTGGTAAATGAATTCTAATTCTATCAGAAAGGAATCACGAATTCCAATTATGTTGGAATGGAATATGAATATTTTCTCACTAATTTATTCATTGGATTTGTTTCCACAAAAGCTGATGCTTGAAGAATGAACCATGAAATTTGAACGACGCCTCTTAGCAACATTATTCTTTTAGAATGTATGAGTGTCTTTGTTAGATTTTGATGTTTTCTTTCCCGTTTTGAAAGTTTTTTTACTTTTATTCTTTAACAATAAATGTAATTATTAACAATTGTTACCCGTATTCTATAAGAAATAATGTATTTTTTGTTTTTATTCTTCAATTGATTGTTCAAGAATTTGTTAGTCTACAAGAAGTTTTTAAAGTCATGATCAAAAAATAGGTTCAAGAATATTTTTATTATTTATGGTTCAAGAATATTTTTATTTTTGAATATACTCATAAACATATTCTGTCAGAATGTCCGTTTTTAAAAGAATTATAATTCGTAAAATCAGATTTTTAAAATTAATAGAATTTATGATCCCTTAAAAAAAATGCAATTTTCCTTTATTAAATCTATATTAATTGACTAAAATACCCTTGTAATTAATTTAGATGATATTTTTCAATAATATTTAATTGAATAATATATATTAATCACTTTCTTAAAATAAGTAAAATTGATTGACCCACATTTATGCATACAATAACACAATAATTACTTTGAATAAAATAACCTAAGCGTCTATATATATATATATATATATATATATATATATATATATATATATATATATATATATATATATATATATATATATATATATATATATATATTAAACACGGCTGGGATATTCTTTTCTCCAAAAATAAAATAAAATAAAATTTATAATGTGAACATAACCATAACTGCTTAATATAAAACGCAATAAAAATATGATAACTGATTTTTAAGATATATTTTGTAAAATAAAAAAAAATGAATTATAATAAATGGGGCCAAGTATGAATAGAGACAATTGTTAACGAAAATAATGAATTAGATTTAGCTCACAAAATCAGATCCCACACTTGGAACATATTGAGTGGACAAATTATGGAGCGTGTGATTAGTGGAATGATGCTTGTTAATTAATCAATTAATGCCATTTGGTTTGCTCTATAAATACCCTCATTACAACACCCCTCATTCTGATAATCAAACTCGTTATCTAAAACAAACTATTTATCCCTTGAGAATTCGGAACAACATAAAGACAATATGATGATGAAGGTATGTATTCCATTTCGTTTTCAAAGTGAAAATTTCCTTGCTTAGATTACTTTTTTTTTTTTTTTTTTCATTTTTGGAAACAGAAGCCTTTATTTTTCTTTTCTTAAATAAACACACTTTGAATTACTATTATCTTTGTTAATAAATGTAATTGCGCTTGTCGATGTAAACAACTAGAGTGAGCTCAGGCAGATCATGTGACCGTGCTCTATGATCTTTTTACACACACATATAGAAAACTGATATTTAGCACTCAATATGTCTTTCACATTTATCGACAAACATGGTTTGTCGCTAAAGTTTTCCTTAAAATAAGTTACGAAGGGCATGTCTTCATTTAGTAGTGAATTATTCGTCGGAAGTTTGGCGAACATGGTGATTTTGGACGAAATTATCGATGAAATACCCCACACGGTAATTTAACTATACCTTTTACTCCATTGGTGTTTTAAGGAGATGAATTTGGCAACACCATATTTTATCCGCTTGTAGTTTACAACAATATATTGTTAACAATACATCTAATATTAATACAAATGCAAATAAAATTATAAAAGATAGTTATTTTTTAACAACTTAGGAATTTTATATAAACCATGGCAAGAAAAATAATGGAGAATGAAAAACAAAATCATGTTACTTAACAGTTGCAGTCAAAAGTGGGCACCTCACCTAATTAGTCCAAACAAAGTTTACATTCAATTATCCAAGTTACTATTTGTATTTAAATCAATATTGCAATTATAAGAATAACTTAGGATAATTTCAGGAATTATGTGCATACCAGTTTCTAAAATCCATGATTTGGACCAAGTATCATTAAACCATACATGAGATAATCCAAGAAAAACGAATATGGATTCAGAAAATACGGAAAACATTGTTTTGCTTAATATTCTCTACGCAAACTTGCAAAAACTTAATGTAAAAAAGTGTGTTCTGCAAACAAAACCGAAAATATATGAAAATATGAAAATAGTTATTTCCGGTCAAGAATTTGATGGGAAAGTTGAGTATGTTAAAAACATGCACGTCGATTTGGATTAGCATGATTGTCATCAGGGGCTTCGCCCATTCGACCACACAAGGGGTACTACCCTATGACCCTGTGTTCCTGAGATTAAGTTAGTTTATTTTGTATGTGCATTCAACATCTTCAAGCTCATGTTATAGCTAATATTGAACTCAACTTCTCTAAAGTTAATCTCAATTATATTAAGTGGCTTGATGCACTAAAATTACCAATAGTCCAATTTGTTAAGTAACCAAACCCATAAATCTTTTTTATTGGTAAAATAACACTCCAATTTGTTAAGTAATCAAACACATAAATCCTTTTTATTGGTAAAACTTTTAGACGCTTTGTCTTATCCTTAGCTTCTCTAAAGTTAATTAATCAAATCCACAGGTACTGTCTATCATCGTAAAATTTCTCATCTACTGCTAATTAACCATTCCATTTTCAATTTGGTCAACAATAGATGTTCTTCTTTTCCTTCCTAACCGAAAAAGAGCTTGAAAATTTTGCTTAAGTGAGCCATCCCATATACCATTTGTCGACTAAAAGAGAAGTATGCCTACCATTTCCAACCCTTTTAGCCGTAGATTAATCTTAAAGAAAGTCACATGTATAGTATGTATAGTATATGGGTATTAACGATAAAGTCATCATTTTATTTTTTTAAACATAAAAAGAACCAAATACCGACAATGTTTTGACCGAAAATGACAAGAAACCAAAAATCATTTACAGATTTAGTATTTTAGACAATAATATTTAGAAAAGCTCTTATATTTTTGTCATTAACGATAAAGTTATTTTTTAATAGAAAATGATAAAATACATTATATTATTATAATTTTATTGTATAATCACTATTTGACAAATGATATTATCTTATTATAAGGATCTTATGTTCTTTTTGTCAAACAAACAAAGGAGTATTATAGTAATATAATATAATGTTTTCTCTGTCCAACGTATAATATTATATTATTATAATGTTACCATACTGTATTTTTTCTTATAAACATTGTTGCATTCTTTATGTCTCATAGAACGTATGGTATTATTGTAACCTTTATCATATTCTCTATGTTTCACATAAGATATCCTTTATTTTAAATTAAGTGTTTTTTTTTTTTTTTTATCATTTTTGGATTGATATTTTAATCTTACAATAAAGAACATCATAAAAAATCATGTCATATATAGAGAATATAATTACATAAAAATAAAATTACGCATTTTCTGATGGAAAAGAAAATATTATAAGAGTGTAGTAAAATAATACTTTCTGTTTTTTTTTTTAAATGCTTGGTTTTAAAGTATATAGATTTTTTTAATGATTACCAAATGGAATTCAAAACTACTCACTAAAATCTCAAATCATGTAAAACCATTGACCATGTTTTGTCCTTCTCAGGAAACAATTTCCAATATTTTTTCATATTGTACTTAAAATAAAATAAATATATAGCTTTATCTTAATGACATGTGGATTTAAAGTTAGTTTAGAAATATATAAAATTTGTTGTTCAAAATTAAAATAATAAAATAAAATAAAAGTGAACAAAAAATATATGAATTTACCGAAGTTTCGTTCTTAGAATCCATATCAATCCCAATCTCACCGATGTACTTATAAGAATCAAGAATCCCTTTCCAAGGGCATGCATTCATCCTACCTTGGTGTTCTTGCCTTATTCTCCCCATATACATGTTAACAGGGGCTAATCTAGAAATTTGAAATGTCGAGGACACTTAATGTCAAAAAAAAAAAAAAAAAAAAAAACACAATTTGAGGGGAGGGGATTACATTTTCAATATAAAAAGAAAAAATTAAACCATTGGAGGATGTGGAGTTTTGTACGATAGCATGGTATTTTAAGAAATAATTATCGATTCATACTATTTTTTTTTGTGTTATTTATTTATTTATTTATTTTACATTATTATAATATTTAGCTTCCTTTTCAACTTTATAACCACCGTCACCATGGTTACCGTCCAACTCATTATTTCTTGAATTCGCCATTTCTTCCGGCCACATAATCAAAGTTAAAACAAACAAATTTAAGAATATTTATAATTAAATTCTAAAACTCCAAACAAAGACACCACTATAGCCTTAATCGAATTTCTAGAAAGATCTTACCAGTAGCATTACCACGAGCAAATAAAGTAGAAATTAGATTTATTTGAGCAACTTATCGTTTTCCTTCCATATCATGAATACACAACTTTGTTCGTGCATAATAAGGGGATGTTTGGGATTATTTTTGAACAATCAAAAGTTCTTTTTTTTTTATAATTACTTTTTGTAAAACGACTTTTTACAAAATGAGTTATTTAAAATGTATTTGGATTAGTAAAAAGTCAGCAAAATGATTTTTGATTTAACTTTTATATATAAAACAACAAAAAGTCAGGTTTTTGTCACTTTTAGAAACTCTTCCTTTGCTTCTATGCAAAAAGTTATTTTCAATTTTCAAAAGAATTTTTCTATTACCCAAACACCTTTTAAGTTTTTTTGTTTCTTTTTTTTTGTTTATTTATTTATTTATTTTATTTTTTTTTTGAAAAAAGTTAAAAGTCAAAAGTCATTCTAAAAAGAATCTAAAACACCCCTAAATAGGTCATTATTTTCCTATTAGTCCCTAGTAGGAGACGTTTTTATCATTTGTCGTTTATTGAGATAGATGATTTTGTTGGAGGAGCCGTAGAGGTGAAGGTGAGGTTCACCGGCATTGTGCTTTGGTGTTCTTGGCACTATACAAGGGAAGGCGGGTTTATCACCGGTGTGTATATCGATTATTTGGCATTGTGAGTAGTGTTTCACTGTCGACATTCAAGATCTTACATGTTCCCTCCGGTTTAAATGCTAAATGATGACTGTTTCGGGCTTCCGGCATATGAAGTAGTTTGAATCAGATGTGAAATTAAAGGCGAAAGGAATCAGAGGAGGAAAGGAAGATGGGGGGACTGTGAGTCTAATTGGTAATTATTTTGGGGGAGTACTATGTTTAGGGAAAAAACTCGATGGATGTGCTCCCAACCTCCTTTTAAATGTGCCACTGCATAAATCTTATTATCCTCAAGTATAAAACAAAGAAACTTACATAACTTATAAAATACTTCTTTACATGTATTAATTTGGAAATAAAATGTGGTTGGCGGCGAAGTAATCGATAAAAGAAAAATATATAGTACATTTGTCATAAGTGCTACCAGCAACCTCAACGACTATGAGCATATGTATATGGTACATTTATCTAAATTTCATCAAAATCATTAAATTTATATGAAAATTCGATTTTAACACTGAGTTATTATTTTTTATCACAAACTAGACGCTACGTTTTTGAATTTGTTATAATTTTGACAATTTGATCAATCAATCAAGTTGTAATTTTGATGATATGTGATACTGACATGTCAAAATTAAAAAGAATGTTACAAAAGACATTGATTAGTTTTTAATTGGTTGTTCATCAAACCGTACAAACCGTCCATATCGCACCGCATAACACAGTTTAAAAACTCCGCGGTACGATTTATGGTTTTTGAATATATAAATATGGTTCAAACTGCATCGCACCGCACTATATATATATATATATATATATATATATATATATATATATATATATATATATATATATATATATATATAATGACATGATCGGGTGAAGACTCTTTTTACAGTGACGACACCTTTAAAAAATTAAAAAAAAATACAAATTATAAAATCGAGCATAATACTATATCGGAGAGAAAAAAATTAGAAATTTTTTTTTTGATCATTAAAATTGAAGTATTGATCATTTTTATGTTCCATGATTCAATTTTAATGATCCAAATTTTTTTTTTCCAATTTTTTTCTCTCTGATGTAGTATTATGCTCGATTTTATGATTTGTATTTTTTTTATATATTTTTTACAATTTTTTAAAGGTATCCTCACGAGTTTTCACCGAAAAAATAGTCATCATCGGAACGTGACCCTATATATATATATATATATATATATATATATATATATATATATATATATATATATATATATATATATATATATATATATATATATATATATCATGTTAAAAGTATTAAAACATTTATAAATGTGTTATTAGGATAACGAACTTGTATAGAATTTGAGAATTTTCTTATAAATAAATTAGAGAAATTAAATATTGTCCTATCTTTTGTTCTTATATTTATTTAAATATATTTGAAATGATGACAAATGGAAAATTTAAAATCTCAGTTAAATTTTAATTTAGTTTAATAATATTTGTCACCATCTAAAATAGATAGTAGGAACAAAAAACATAAAGATATTTAATTTCTAAATAAATTATATTGGTCATTTGGCAATAAAGAATAAAAGCTTTAAAAGTAGAGACTATAATGGTCTTGAAAGAAAATTATATTGCAGTAATTTCCGAATAGTTTGTTGTGCAATTTTGGGGGATTAATTTACAAATCTTTAAAAGTTTATAACTTGGTGCATTCTAACTTCTTTAAAATTGTTCTCTTGTAAATTGTAATGCATCGAGTTATAAAATGTTTAATAAAACTGAAGAAATGTTATAATACAGAATAAAGGTTTAATAATTTGTTGCGTTAATTAGCAAAATAAAATTACAAAATAGATTGATCACAAATAAAAATGATATAGTTCAACAACTCATGAACCGCACCTAAACCGAATAAACCGCACAAACCGTCAACATTAAACCGCACCGCATAACGCAATTTGGACCCTTTACGGTGCGGTTTGCGGTTTCTAATAAACACAAACTGCATATTTGGCGTGGTTTGCGGTTTTAACTCTAAACTGCAAAGCACCGCATCACGAACACCCATAGTTTTAACAAATATCATTTTTATATGATATCTTGTTTTTTAGCTTTTTATTTTTGACTAAACTGCACAAATGGTCCCTGTGGTATGTCGAAAATTGCCACTTTGGTCCAAAAAAGTTTGGACTAGCACCAGAGGTCTAAAGTTTTCATTTTGTTGCGAGTTTGGTCCAATCTGTTTTGAACTTTTTCATAATGACGATTTTGCCCTTATTTTTTCCTTTTTCCTTTTTTCTATTTCATTAAATACTTTTCTAATTAAAAAAATAATTTTTAATAATTTTTAATAATTTTTCCACATCCCAAGAACACATACCACCATCATCTTCTTCAATCTCAGATCTTGAGGTCACACCCTTTCTTGCCCGCTCCTTTTTATTCTCTCTACAAACTTAATGCAACTAATTTCTCTCAGGATCTCTTGTGCTCATCCCCCGTGTTTGTGATCGACACATTGATGTATGTGTGTGTGTCACTGCTTTCCGGTCGAATAAACCCACACACATGAGGGTTTTTGTGCGCCATTGATTAAATCACAGATACCTGTTGCTGTTCGAAGTCGATATGCAGGTGAGAGGAAAGGGCGAAGTCTATTTAGCACTCGATCTGTCGTCCAATGACCACCGAATTCGTCATCCTCTTTCTTCGGTCGTCCTTCTTGTTTTGAGCTTGCAAACCCTCGTTTCAGATCTGGAACAACATCGTCTTCGTCCATGGCTCGTTCTTCCCCCATAGTTGATGTTCCCCAAAAAAAAAAAACGAACCAGTAAACTCAGATCCGGAGCTCCGGAAGGGGGTGATGACGGAAAGCCTTGCAGAGGCAATAGAGGTGAGATAGCCGACGACCAGGAATTCTAGTAGCAAGAGCAGAAATAAGGCTTTCTTGTTTACCAAACCCGCCTCCAGATCTGAACCATTTGCGTTTGAGATCCAAACCGCAACAAGAAATCATATAGTTTTTGCTGTTGTTTTCTGAAGATACCAAACCATCTAAAACCCTAAATCCATAGACGTAAGGGCTAAGGAAAAGAATTCAGATTATTTCAAGTTGCAGAGAGGGACATTGGGGTTTACAGGAATATATGCAAGCTTGACGAACATTTTAATGGGAAGTGCTTGTGTGTTTGTTGGGTGTTTATGAAGGGATAATCTTACCTGCAAGTTTCCTTAAAAAATTGAGAGAGAGAGAGAGAGAGATATTTTATTTTTGTTTCATTTTTAATTGTTTTATACAATGTTGTAATAAAAGAAAATTGAAAAATAAAATAATAAAGGGCAAATCCATCATTATAGAAAGTTTTAAAAATTTTGGACCAAACTCGCAACAAAATGAAAACTTTGGACCTCTGGTGCTAGTCCAAATCTTTTTGGACCAAAATGACAATTTTCGACATACCACAGGGACCATTTGTCCAGTTTAGTCTTTATTTTTCTCCCAAAAACTTATGTTAATTTGTCAATAAATCCGATGCAAATACTAAATTTGCAAGTACAGTTAAACGCTTATGACAAATTTATGTTTAGTTTCTCTTAACATTTAATAGAAACTAAAAGGAACAGATTAATTTGACTATCAAAGTTCAAATCTTGTGCGAAATATTTAATAAATTATCAATAAAAAAAATAAATTAACTTACTACATTTTTTAAGTTTAATTCATCTTGAATATGAGAAAATTATGTAAATATTACAGTGTTATAATAATTTAATTTATTTTTTAATCATAAACGTTTAATGGACGTGTGTTTACATATCGACATGTATGCATGTTTAACGTATGTTTACAAATATCCACTCTAATAAATGAAATTTTTTTTTGCCACATGTCACACTATCATTCAATTTGTCAAATATCATTTTGTGGTTATTTTTAATTAATTTATTTTCCACATGTCATTTTATGGGTTTATCTATTTTAATAAATTCCACATAATATTTTAATGTAATAATTACAATAAATGTAGTAATAAATGAATATCAATTTTATTAATGGATTACCTTTTTATTTCAAAATTCTCAAATTAAAGCTCATTAGTTTATTTTGTTTATTTATTTAAATTTAAAAGATAAAAAAAAATCAATTTTAATAATTCATTATGTTTCATATATTTCTTATAAATCCAAAGCTCTTAAATATTTGGACCTTTATATTTAATTTTTTTAATTAACCTATATAATATATGGGTCTTACTATTATATATATATATATATATATATATATATATATATATATATATATATATATATATATATATATGTGTTCTTTCTATTTTCTAATTTGATTTACAGCTATATTTCATAAATTCTCGTCACATTAATTAACTTTTATTTATTTTACATTTGGTTTGGGGTATATATAAGGTTAAGGAGGTAATTAAATATTCTTTCAACTTTCTGTTGCTTTTCATTCATTTTCTTCTTATAATAATGTATATATAATAATTTATAATGTATATATAATAATGACATATTAATTATTTGTTTTAACCTTTTTTTTTTCAATTTGACACTTGTTTTAATCTATATACTAGAATAACAAAAAGGCAAAATGATATTTGATTTCTCAATTGTAATCTCGTCATTATTATACAATTGTTTTATAGGGTAATGGATCGACAGTTTGACAACAACACTACTTGAATTTCTTCAATTCATTCGCCTAAGAAAGCAAGCGCCACATGGAATATTATGAGCTGATGGGGTATGTTTTACTTTTATTCATATGCATTCAATGGGTTAAACATTGTCACCGCATACGCTTGGATGAGCTCCGGTGGCTACCACCAGGACCAACACCATGGCCAATAGTCGGAAACATATTCCAACTGGGCTTTGTAAAGATACCCCACGAGTCGTTTGTCCAACTGGCTCATATTCATGGCCCCAACATCATGACCCTTTGGCTAGGCTCTATGTGTACGGTGGTCATCTCCTCAAATGAGGCTGCTCGTGAGATGTTCAAGAACCATGATGTGGTGCTCGCTGGTCGAAAGGTCTATGAGTGCATGAAAGGAGAATTTGGAGACGAAATAGGTTCCATGATAACTGCACAATATGGGCCAAATTGGCGACTATTGAGAAGGCTTAGTACCACTGAGTTTTTCTTGAACAACCGCCTAGACGCCACAAGTGGCATCCGTAGTAGATGTATCAATAAAATGGTGAAGTCTATATACGATGTTAGTGGTAATGATGGCACTAGCATTGATGTTGGTAGGTATTTTTTTTTGATGGCATTTAATTTGATTGGGAATTTAATGTTCTCGAAGGATCTTTTGGATTTAAATTCAAAGAGAGGGGCAAAGTTCTTTTACCATGCAGGGAAAGTAATGGAATACGGTGGAAAACCTAACATGGCCGATTTTATTCCATGTTTAAAGTGGCTTGATCCACAAGGCATCAGGAAAAACATGCAATATCATGTACGTGAAGCGTTTCGTATAGCTGGAGGATTCATCAAAGAACGAATGGACGAGCAAGAAGAGAGTGCTGATAAAAGAAGAAATGATTACTTGGATGTGCTCTTGGAGTATCGTGGTGATGGTGTTGAAGGACCCTCTATGTTCTCTTCTACAACCATCAATATAGTCGTGTTTGTAAGTCTTTCGAAAAGTTCACATCCTTTATGATAATTCTACAATCATCCTTAAGTACTAAAAGTGTTAGTGAATCTATGAATATCACCGAAATAATTCATAAATTGATTATAATTTCATTTGGAGTGAGGTTGATGTAATTAAATATATGATCTTATCTTAAAAATTGTAAATTTGTCTATCATTAGAAAATTTGATCATGATTTAACGATCTAAGTCGTATCTAGTGCAAAATGAACGAAATTAGTAATGAAAATTAGATGTTATGTATGAGTAATACCATTAGTTTCTATAGCAGAATGAAATTTAGTCTCACATATTGTAACATTTGTATAACTGGAGTTAAGGTGCCAAAAGTCAATTCATAAATATAGCATCACATTACTTAAAATGAGGCTTATACTTGAAAAAGGGTTGCACTCTTGATATAAGAAAACAAGCTAAAATGTTTTCCGTATTGTGTATTTGAGAGCTAAAAATGATTTCATAGGCTATTAGGAGTAAATAAAAGGAGCTGTTTTTAATGGCAAAAAGCTGCATATTGAAGGTAAAGTGTTGTAGATCGGAGGGAATAGGGAAAAAATGCTGCACATATAGAATACAGACAACACTATTGAAAACTGGTTGTGTTGCCCATCTAGAAAAGTTATTGCTTTAGGCCTCCATTTTGTAGATAACTGTTGCATTACCTTCATTTTGTTGTAGGGCAAGCTTTGGCCGTTTTTATGTCAGTAATTTTGTGCAAATGAAATGACTAATGGGTGTCTTGCCTACTGAATAGATAAACCAAAGTAGCACAATGAAATGAAGAAAAGTAACTTACGTTTATAACGTAACTTGGCATGGGTGTTAAAATAAATATTTAACTATCTAAAGACAACATGTGTATATAATGGTCACCATGGGACTAATAGAGGAAAACAATTGCTAAAAAGTTTAATTTTTGTTTAAATAATTTACATAATCATTTTTTGAACAACCTTTTTAAAGAATCACCGCTTTTTTTTTTTTTTTTTTTTTTTTCAAGTTGGTAAATGGATCACATGAATTAAGTTTTAGTCGAAGATTACTATAAACAACATCCCGAATTCCTTGCTTACACAATTCAATTTGGGTTTCCTTGATTTTAACATAACTAACTTGCTTTTGATAAAATATAACTATTCTAATACAAGGTCACCATTTTAAAGACCCAAACCATCAAATAACATTACAACAAACTACATATCTTCTTGTTACCATATAATTTGTTTTTTTAAACCTAACTTAATTAATTCCATTAACTTTGGTTGTTTCAGTTGTATTTTCTTGAAACATTTTATTTGAAACCGACCCTTGTATCCAACTATGCAACAGGAAATGTTCACTGCAGGAACTGACACGACAACAAGCACATTAGAATGGGCAATGGCCGAACTCCTCCACAATCCTGTCATTTACCAAAAGCTAAGAACTGAATTGAGAAGCACCATTCCCCTAAATGAAAATCTTGAAGAAAAGCACATCGATAATATGCCTTACCTCAAAGCTGTGATTAAGGAGACATTAAGGCTTCACCCACCCCTCCCATTCTTAGTCCCGCACATGGCCATGCAATCATGCCAGATGCTAGGGTACACCATTCCAAAGGAAACACAAGTGCTAGTGAATGTGTGGGCAATTGGGCGTGACCCTAAAACGTGGCATGATGCATTGAAGTTCAAGCCAGAAAGATTCTTGGATCATGACAAGTTTGTGGACTACAAGGGACAACATTTTAAATTCATACCATTTGGTTCAGGTCGAAGGATGTGTCCCGCCGTACCGCTTGCCTCAAGGGTCCTCCCAATGGCTTTGGGTTCCATTTTGCATAAGTTTGATTGGATTTTGGGTGATGGGATTAAGGCGCATGAGATGGACATGAGCGAAAGAATGGGGATAACTCTTAGGAAATCTATTCCCTTAAAGGCAATACCCATACCATGCAATGGATTTATATGATTATACATCTCATATAAAAAAGAAATAAAAAATATTCTGTTGAGAATAAAAGAAATCAACATGTTGAAATGATTCTAAGCAAAATGCTTTATTGTGTATGTAGTGTTGAAAAAGAAAAAAAAAGAATAAAAAAAGGTGAGTACTGTAACAATCTGTAAGTAAAATGTTCTATAATATATTTGAAGGATTGTTTATGAGCTCAATGATTTTGTCTAACGATTTACCCATCATAAGGAAGATTTAGGGAAAACAAACATGATGAAAATGCATTGCAAGAAAACAATATGTTAAGGAGGACAGAGATCCTCGCTATAGACCATAATTTCCTCCGTGTAGCTCCTAAGCGAGTATTTTAGACAATGTAAGTGATGTGCTTATTGGTTCATGTCTATATCTTAGAAAGACCTCGCTGAAACGTTGGTCACTCTAGGTTGATTTTTTGCGAGGACATGTCCTTGGCATAGATTAACATAATAAATATGAAAACAATGCCAACTTCGAGAAAATGTCCTTATATTAGTATTTTAATAGATTTTATTTTCACTACATATGGCGAGGACGTGTCTCTCATGTAGGCACTAGTCTGAAGTTCATTTTAGTTCCTATAGAAAAGACATGTGTGTCATTATAGGTACAAACAAAATTTCTATTTTGTATAATTATATTTTTTTCAGAAATATATAAAATTGCAATACAAAAAATCCATAAAAATCTAAAATTTCCAAAATTGTATAAATTACAAAACAAAAGTCCAATATCCAAAATATGATCAAGACTTTCTACATACAAAAAATTAAAAGGATCTAAACAACATGTCATTTGAAAAAATGAATCGGAGATACAACCAAAAGGAAAACTTATCAAGAAAAGTCTTCAAACTTTATTTATATAGATATCTATTGGTACGAGTGCAATTATTTCTATCGAGCCTGCACATATGTCAAACTGCTCACTACTCCAAATCCTCCCAATGGATAAACTTACTGGACTGAACTATCTCGATTGGATACGTACGAAAAGAATTCTCTTAGTTATGAGAAGAAAGAGTACCTTCTATATGATAATATCCTCGAGACTCTCATAGAGGATGATATTATTGAAGAATGACAAATTATAGTGTCTTGATGTTCCATTTCTAAAAATGAAATTATACATTGAATTCGTACATTGAAAAATTATAGTGTCTTGATGTTCCATTTCCTGATGAGTTGGCTACAGATATAGTGCTCAACTCGTTGACTGGTTTGTATCATCCATTCACCCCGAACTATAATATAAACAACTTGGAAAAGACATTGATAGATACTACATGGAATTTGAAAATTGTCGAGGCAAGTATTGTTACATCCTCATATCGTCTACTATATTGCTCTAGTTCTGGACATTATGGAGGGTGGTGTCAAAAGGAAGAAGACCTCTTATCTAAAAGGGGAGGTAAATGGCCAGGTTGGACAGTCCAACCCTAACCCTAAGATGGTCGACTTTGACATACCACCCATTAGTGACCCTATTAAGGCCATCTGCTTCTACTTCTAACAAAAGGGACATTAGAAATGCAGTTGTCCAACGTACCTGGAGGAAATGAAGAAAAACAAGGCCAATAAGATTGGCACCTTAGATATTTTTATGGTCAAACTTTAGAGTGCTTCAACTTCTGATTCTTGGATCCTTGACACAATATATGGTACTTACATTTTCTTTGATGTGCATGGACTAAAACAAAGTACGAAGCTAAGGCATGACGATCTTGACTTACTCATTGGAATCAAGAGCAAGATTGTTGTTACGAGAATTAATTATTACTAGCTTGTTATATGTAGTAGTTTTTCAATTAATTTGTTAGATTGTTGCTATTCGCCTTATATGGAAAAAATATTATTTCTTTTCATGCATTATATCATGATGGATTTTAGTTTTTATTTTATAAGGGAAGTATTCTAGTTTTCAAAAATGATAATCTTTACTTTAAGGATAATCCATGAAATGAAATTATGAAACCATTATAGGTATAAGAAAGAATGAAAACTTAATCTTAAATGTCGATTCTTCCAAATATCATTTGGATAAATCGTGTCTGTGGTATTGTTGACATGGCCATATAAATAAGAAGTGGATCTCCAAGCTCCAGTCAGATGGGATCTCAGTAATCATTTCACTAGATTCAGATGGTGGATGCGAATTTTTCTTACTTGGCAAGATGAAAAAGGTGTCATCCCACATAAATGTGAAAGAGGAAAAGATATGTTGGACCTCACTCATACAAATGTATGTGTACTATTCAGATCTGCCACGCAACATGTTGAGAGATACTTCATCATGTTTATTTATGATTATCGTTGATATGTATATGTTTATTTGATTAAATATAAGTTTCAAACCTTTAAGGTGCTTAAGACATTCCAAAGAGAAGTAGAGAATCAATTGGACAAGAATATTAAGATTCTTCGATCTGATCGAGGTGCAGAACATAGAAACTGTGGAAAAGTTTCACAGCTAGCTCCACCTGTAACATCGTAGCATAATTGTGTGTCTGAGAGGATAAATTAAAATTTATTAGATATGATTCGATATGTGATGACTCGTGCTAAACTTCTGATCAGTTTCTGGGGTTCTATTCTAGAGACCTTTGCATATGTCCTAATCTTGTACCAACCAAGAAGGTTCAAGGACACCTTTTCAAAATATTGAAAGGGAATCATCCTTGTCTAGCACATATCAAAGTACGGGGATGAGGATTTTGTTTTCGTGAAGTGCTCAACAACTTAGAACCAAGATCTAAGAGGTGTTACTTCATTGGATATCCTAACAATTCCTTTGGATATTTGTTTTACAAAACCTCTAAGAAGAAATTGTTTGTTGCTCGAAGGATAGTCTTCTAAGAGAGGGACCAGATATATCAAGGAACTAGTAGGAGCCAAATTGATCGTGATGAGATTCAAGAGTAAAAAACATTAAGAACCTAAAGTTGGCCTAAGCATTCATCCATAGGTCGATATACATATTGAGGAATCTAACTTACCTCCACCTCCTCCTCGAAGATTTGATAGGAAGCATCGTGCACCTAATTTTTTATGGTTTCCATATCACTGAGGGAGATAACACACTACTTGGAGATTATGAGCCAACCAACTATCAATAAGCCATGATAGGCCTATAGGCTGCTAAATGACAAGAGGATATGGAGTGGGAGATTTAATGTAACACCTATGTTCCATATTGGTTAAGCTTACTTGCATCAAGGACGAAGAAGGAGTTTTTGGAGAATACTCCATGCCACAACATGGCCAAAGAGGCCACAACATGGCAATAATTGTTTAATCGCGTGACAGCTGATTGTAATTTATGGACCACTACGGCGTGACAGCTGATCAGGCCCAATCCCATGTCTCTTTTAGGGTTCCCTTCGTATTTAAACCCCTCTAAACCCATTTTAGGGTTCATTATTAGCCTCCAAGCCCCCTTTCACCTTAGAAAACCCTAGCCTTCATTCCTTGTTTGGTTCTTGAGCTTCTTGGAGCTTTCTTGGCTTAAAGAAGAAGAGAAGAAGAAGAAGAAGAAGAAGAAGAAGAAGAAGAAGAAGAAGAAGAATAAGGTAATCTTTGGTGGAGCATGCAAGGAATCAACATTATCATCTCCTCACATTGTCTCTAGACCTTTATAAGTGTCCATGCTCCTTGCTTTAT
The DNA here is from genome assembly GCF_052849685.1 of Lactuca virosa. Classification (NCBI taxonomy): domain Eukaryota; kingdom Viridiplantae; phylum Streptophyta; class Magnoliopsida; order Asterales; family Asteraceae; genus Lactuca; species Lactuca virosa. The sequence goes on along the minus strand of NC_136427.1, from coordinate 65,780,787 downwards.
TACTTTTCGTGGTTAGATCTATAATTTTGTCCCTTGTTATGCATGTTGGGATGTTTGGAAGGAAGGAATTCATAAAGTTGGCAACTTTATGACTCTCCTGGATCTCAAGAGTATTATATGTTATGGATCTCGTCTTTCATGGAAGTTCTTATCATTTACTTAAGCCCTGGTCTTTACAACTCATTTTTGACCTAAAATGGATCTTAGACATGTATTGGACATACATGTCTATAAAGCTTCCACCTTTATGTTAGATCTGGTATTATAAACCCTTCTGGAGTAGTTGGGTTAAGGACTTTTTTGGATTAAGTGCTTAATGGTTAAGACCTTATGAGTTTTGGCTTTATTTGGGCCTAGGGTTAGAGATCTTGATATCTTTGGGTGTCTTAATGGATAAAGTTGGAAACTTTTTCCATTTAGACTATAATATGGATTAGATATGAGCTTTAGAGCTCTTGGAATTGAAGAAAGTAGCCTAACTCATTAAGTTGCTGGAAACCCAGCGCCCACGGCATGGCCATAGGCGCCACAACGTGGCGACCTGGTTTATTGAGGGCCACGATGTGGCTGGTGGCTAAAGTCAACTCTGTCCGTTGACTATGACTGTGGACTTTTGGCATGGTTTGAATTCTGGTCAATCTCTATTTTTTAGAAGGTAGACTTAGAGTTTGTCTTGTGTGGGTTGTTAGGAGGTGTTTAGCACCCATCTTTTGGCGGTGAGAGCTGATGGTTGTGATTGGTGCGGCGTTGCGGGAGGTTTTAGTCATCATTGTGATTTAGGTGAGTCTCCTCACTATACTCGGGGGTCGAAGGCACCAATGTTGGCCCACTGGTTTATGTTATATAGGAAAACCAAGGGCTTGGCCTCTGTCATTATATGAAAGACTCGAAGGTGGATCCCGACAAATTATATGCAAGGCCATGGACCAAACCCTGGCATATATGCAATATGCTAGTTTTCTTTGTGATACTTGCATGGAAGACCAGGAGGTGGCTCTTGGAATTTGTCTGTAAGACCCAACATTTTGGCCCCCGGCCTGGCAAGGAAAGACCATGATACGGCTCATGGCATAATGGCAAGACTATTGTTAGCACATAGCTATCCTTATTGTATGTATGGTATCTGGTATTTTGGGAACTCACTAAGCTTTATGATGATAGTTTTATGTTTATGGTTTCAGGTACTTATGGTACGAAAGGGAAGGGCCCTATGTGACTGAACAACATCCCCCAGAGTTTTCCACATTGGCAATTTATGTTCTTTACTCTGATGCTTAAATAATACTCCCTCCGTCCCAAAATTATTGTCCACAGACAAAAAACACACAGATTAAGGAATCATTAATTACCACTAACTTTATATAATAAAATGACAGTTTTGTTCTTACTTTGCATTTAATGTTCCATTAAATACTTAGTTGGTTAAGTAATAATTGGGGATATTTTGGTAAAAACATTATTTATTTTTAGAAATGGACTATTATTTTGGGACAAACCAAAAAGGAAAGATGCACTATAATTTTGGGACGGAGGGAGTATAATTATTTTGATCAGCTTTGCAACCACTCGTTTGTATGGTTTATTGTTTTAAAAATGAAAATTTTACTATGAATTTTTGGGAAGTTACATTTAATCCATGTATGATAACCAGTTTTGGAATTTGGTTGATTCAATGCATGAAATTAAAACTCTTAGGTGTAAACGAGTCTTCATGAAGAAGACCAATATGGATAGGAATGTACACACATTTAAAGCTCAACTAGTTGCGAAGGGTTACACTGAGACTCATGTAATTTATTATGAGGAAACCTTCTCACCAGTAGTGGCGATAAAGTCAATTAGGATACTACTTTCCATAGATGTCTTTCATGATTATGAGATAGGGAAAATGAATATAAAAACCACTTTTATTAATGAAAAAACTGATAAAGGATGTGTATATGGCACAAAGTGATGGTTTAATATAGTGTAAGTATCCAAATAAAGAGTGTAATCTTTAGAGGTCCATATATGGACTAAAACAACTATCTCACAGCTGGAACATCTCTTTTGATAAGAAAGCCATAGACTTTGGTTTCTCAAGAAGTGAAGATGAGCTATATGTATATGTTAGAGCTAGAGGGACCGTTTTATATTCCTTTTATAATGTGTCAATGACATACTACTCATAGGAAATGATGCACCAATGTTACAAAGTGTAAAACCTAGGATTGGGAAATGTTTTTCTATGAAGGACTTGGGAGATTCCATGCATATACTTGGTATAAATATCTATAGTGGTAGACCTGGGTGATTGATTGAATTAAGCCAAAGTACATACTTAGATAAGATCTTAAAGAAATTGAAGGTGCAAAACTCTAACAAAGGCCTTGTGCATATGCTGTAATGCCCGTGTTTCTAGGCTAGTCATTAATATTGACGTGATAGTCTAGGTTAACCTTTGTAACTCATTTAGAAGAAATGAAAAAGAATTATGTGAATATTATGTGAAAATTATGTGTTTTATGCTTAATTATTAGGGTTTAATTAATTAAGAGTAAAAATGAGCGTCGAAAATAAATATTAGATAAAGCAGATATTTATTAAGAAAGTTGTAGTGGTCGTGACAAGGATTACGGATATATAAAGAATGCCGAAATCCGAGTTATAACGAAGAAGTTATGACCTGTCGAAGTTTCGCGACAAAACCGGTACGATGCCGAATGTCGTAAAAAGTGAGTTTTTGATAAACTACTTTTTAGCCTTAGTGATCTAAACGAAAGTCGTAGTGTTCGTTAAACCGAGAGTATGTATAAAAAGAACGTCCAAATCTGACTTCGTATGAGGAAGTTATGATTTTTCGAAGTTTCAGCTTAGAAGTAGACAGCTAAAAACTCGAATTTTAGATCGAGTGATTTTTAGCCGACACGACCTAAACGAGAATCGAAGGTCGCGTCAATACTAGCACAGCGGTAAAAAGACAGACGAAAACGGACGTCGGATGAAGAAGTTATGAATTTTTAACGGATTTCCTGTCCCGGTCTGTTAAAAATAATAATATAAAAATTAAATTCGAAATTAGCCGACGAAGTCTAAACGAAAGTTGTAGAGCGTAATTTTACCTACGCGTGCATATAAAGAACGTCAAAAACGGAGCTCGTATGCGAAAGTTAAGAATTTTAGAAGTTTTGGTGCGACAATCGAGAAATATTGTCAAAACCGGGAAATTTCGCATACGTGGACTTCGGCCACGTCACCCTCGCTTAAGTCATGCCACGTGTCCGAAATTGTTGTGTCATCAGAAGCGTGTCCGAACCAGAGAAGGCATCCGAAGTGGTCCAATGAAGTTACGACGCGTACCCCTTTCCTCGTGCATCGGAGCTTCGCAGGGTGCCACGGACCCCCCCCCCCCCCTCGTCGGACCCGGACTTCGGTCCAATCAGGAGCTGCCAGCGAGGCCCTCGCATGCGCAACCCACGTGCGAGCCAGGTGTTGCGCCCTTCGGATCTGCTGCCGCGTGGCTTCTCTCCAACCGTCCGATCAGCAGCCTCCCCCTATAAATAGAAGGCTGCGAGCCTTCTCGGGTAATTTTGAGAAATTGTCCATTTTTACCCCTTTTTCAATATTTTACCTATTTTAACATCCCCCGAAGCCCCGGTATCGATTATAACCCCGAGAATACGCCACGAAGTGCCCGAGAAGCCCGGAAAATTTATCTTTTCGGTTTTGAAGCCCGATCCTCGCAGAGCCCGGTTTCTCAATAAAACTCCCGGTTTTATTAGAAACGATCGTTTTAGGAAACAAATTGCTGCCCGATTTTCATTAAATCAGGTGAATGTATAGTTACTTTCACCTTACACATAGATATGAAGTATTTTATATAAAATACGTGCTGCGCGAATATATATTGTTTGTCTATTTGAGATGGATGTTGAAGGAATGATTTATACATGTTTTTAAATAATTCAAACTGTATATGTATTTTATCTACAAAAATGTTGGGTAAAACATGGATAGATGAAATAGTGGGTGTCTGATGAAAGGTGAGTTGGATAGATGAGATGATCAGTGATATAGATCATGAGTTGAGAGTGAGTGGTGAAATGAGATCATGAGTTGAGGGTGAGTGGTGAAATATGAGAAAAGCCATTACCCAAACGTTGAAGGTGAGTGGTGAAATATGAGAAAAGCCCTTACCCAAACGTTAGCCCCCGTCATTCAGCAGAGTATGGATGACAACCATGGACTATTCTAGACGGTCTGTGGAACACTAACAGGCCCACAACCTGTAGGTGTGTGAACTATATGTTCATTTGCTATACTCTAAAAACCCATTGACATGTATTGCAGGGGGGATTCCTGTGAATAATACTGTCGATAAATAAGAGCTATGGAATTAGCACATGTTGGATAAACCTTGGCAGCTATGGACTTAGTGCCTGTTGTATAAACCCTGGCGACGATGTGACTTCATGCCTATTCCTTAGGATGAATCCTTAGGAAGGAGTGATAGTTGATTCTTAGGGTAAACCCTTAAGAAATAAATAAGATAATGGGGTTGGGGTAATTTGGTTGATTGATTGATGTTTAAGTACAATAAATTTATTTATTGTGGGTTGAAAACCCTATATGCTCACCAGGCTTCCAAGCCTGACCCACTCAGCTTTTTATATTACAGGTAGTGGACCCCGAGCATAGTCGGATGATGATGATGAGTGATTTTTGGATTATAGGCTAGTAGTTGTAAATAACTGTTGTAAGGCTTATAATGTCTTGTTTATGCTTTTGATCTGTATCGGAACATGACATCCCGAGGTTTTGATATGAAATGAAAATATATATTTCATAAAGAAAGGTTTTGATAAACTTTTATCATGTTTTGTTTTGGGAACAAATTCCGCAACATCTTTTAAAAGGATTACTCTGATTTTATTTTAAAAAGCATAAAATAAATCGGTCTTTTATGGCCGAGAAATTAGGGGATGTCATAGTTGGTATCAGAGCATTAGTTTAAGCGACCTAAGAAATTTGTAGGATTTCTAGACTTAAACTTAGAATGCTAAGTGATGATTGTGAGATGAGTATCTACCATATTTTAGACACGAGCAGTAGTTTATTTTAGGAAAGATGCCTAAAATGCTTTTATGTGCTAAATGATATATGTTTGCCATATATGCCATTATTTGTCCCGATCTATGGTATGTTGCCGTCGGATTTGGAAACCTTATGTGTGTCGGATTCTAAACGTATGACTACGATATTAGAACTAACATATAAATGTTTCAGAGTAATAACGAAGATTTAACGTCTATCGAAAATAAAGATCTAAAATCACCTACGATTGGTGTATAGATCGAAATGGTGAGTACACAAAGTGAATTCGGAAACGATAATTCGCAGCTTGAGCCAATCACGATGACTGGGGTGCAGGCAATGGTGAGTACGATGTTGGATGAACAGATGGAAGAAACAAAACGTTTACTTCAACAAAGTAAGGATGAACTTACTGTGCTAGTACGTCAGGCATCTGTCCTTGAGGCAACTATCAGGGTTGCTAAGCCTATTGAAGAAATGATCAATGACAGGACCACCAACAAGGTTGAAGTTAACAAAAAGAGGAAATTTGAAGGGCCTTCAAGGCCCAACAAGAGCAACATATTCTCAAAGTCTGGCAAAAGAGGAGGTAAAGGAAAATGGTGCGGGAAGTGCAAAAATAAACACTCTGGGAATTGTGACAGGAAGGTGAAGTGCTTTAGGTGTGGAGAAATAGGGCATTACGCCAATCAGTGTATGATTCTCAAGGGGGTGTGTTACGTATGTAAAGAAGAAGGCCATATTTCTAAGGACTGTCCGAAGAAAAATGAAGTAGCAAGGCCAAGTGCACCGCCAACGCCAAGGGAATTTCAGAATATCCTTGACGAAGCAAATAATAACGCTAGGAAGTAGAAGTAAAACAACTTGATACCCAAAGATCAAGTCACGAAGTAGTAATATGAATAGTAACAAGTGGTTTAGCCTATTAGAGGCATAGTATAGGGTAAACTTGAACCTTTGTGTAATCGTTTCAAGGATATATTATAAACCCCGGTTTGGTCATCTGATGAATTGAATGACTATGTGAAATGTTTGTATGGTGATTTGGAGAACTGCGAGACAATACTTGGGACGAGTATGAGTAGGTGTGAATGGTAGTAGAGGCCTATACTACCGGAAGCACAGGACTCGTACTTGGATCAAGGAAAGTCACAAGGTTACCAAGGAGCTAGTAATTGATTCCGTCTTGTTCTAGTCTGTCGTTACCATCGTTTCGGTAATGACTAAGAAGATGATTGTTATTCTGACCCTAGAGGTCATATCGAATCGAGTCTGACTACAATGAGTTTATTATGTGGTTCAGAGAACCAAGTTTGATGTAACATTTGACTTATGCCAGAAGATTGAAGTGAAAGATGATCAAAGCGATCAATAGAAGTATCGCACTCATTGTTAAAGAAGTTGGTAGTTAGAAATGATACATGTTGAACTGTGATTGTATCATATTAGAACATGAAGGAAGGTATAGTTTGTTCCGAAATTTGTCCCTAGGAGAGCTGAGTCTAAGTAGTGCATTATACGATGAGAGATCATTAGAACATGACCCATCGGTATGTTACAATAAATGAAGGAAAGTACTTATTTTAAGAAGAAGAAGGAGTCCTCAATAAGGATTTATTTTGTAACTCGAAGGTTACGATTGAAAGTCCTAAGAAGATCTGAAGCTTTTTAGGATTAGCTGGATATTACCGAAGGTTTATCCAAGGCTTTTCTTTGATCGCGACTCCATTGACAGCTTTGACCACAAAGGAGCTGTTTATACTTGGAATGAGAAGCATAAGGAAGTTTTTGAGAAGTTAAAGAAGAGATTGTGTGAAGCACCGATTCTTTCGTTACCTGAAGGAGTTGATGACTTCACAGTTTATGGTGATGCCTTTGGAGTTGGGTTAGGTTGTGTTCTGACCCAAAGGGATAAAGTGATAGCGTATGCATCGAGGCAATTGAAAGAGCATGAAAAGAACTACCCCACTCATGATCTGGAGTTGGCAGCGGTAGTATTTGCGTTAAGATATGGAAAAGGAATTGAACATGAGGCAACGACGCTGGCTAGAGTTACTCAAGGACTACGATTGTGAGATACTTTACCACCCTGGTAAAGCAAATGTTGTTGCTGATGCTCTTAGTCGGAAGGTAAATCTTGAAAAGAAAAGGCCAAGAACGTTGAGAATTGAAGCTCAAGAGGAAGCTTTAGAGAAAAATGACCGAAAGGAGGAACGTTTGGGAAAAACGTTGGTGTTTGATATAAACGGTCAAGGACTGAAGGTATTCAAAGATAGGATTTGGATACCTAAGACGGGAGAAGTAAGAGGTCTTCTGATGGAAGAAGCTCACAAAACCATGTACTCGATTCATCCTGGCAGTACGAAAATGTATAGGGATCTAAAAACCCTATTACTGGTGGCCAACGATGAAGCTCGATGTTGCAAAGTATGTGGCCGAGTGTGTAACTTGTGCTAGGGTTAAGGCACAACATCAGAAACCGTATGGGAGTTTAGAACCTTTGCTTGTACCCATGGGTAAATGGGAAGATATCTCCATGGATTTTGTGACTAAACTGCCCAGAACAAGGAACGGTCACGACATGATTTGGGTGGTCGTTGATCGCTTCACTAAGAGTGCGCATTTCATAGCAGCCAACGAGAAATGGTCTATGGATAAACTTGCGAATTCTTACGTGAAGGAAATTGTGAGGCTTCACGGTGTTCCGTTAACGATTGTATCCGATCGTGACAGCCGTTTTACCTCAAGGTTTTGGAGGAGTTTATAAGAGGAATTGGGTACCAAGTGATGGGTTTTAGGTACTACAAATAAACTAGAAAACAATTCCTAAGTTCACATGCAACCTACTTTGGATCTATGTTTTAACTATTGAACATACAACTTTGAATTGCAAAACAAGAACCCTAGAGGAGAGAGGCTAATTTCGAAATTAACAAACTAGGGTTTAGGGTTTACATACCTTTCAATTGTTATAGCAAACAATTGATATTCCCTTGATCTTGATCTTGATCTTCTTGGAAGCTTTAGCACCACAAGTGTAATGCCTCTAATGGAATCACACCCAAGAACTAGCAAGAAGGAAAGTAGAAGAAGAGAGAGGGGAGGGAGTATGCAATTTCGGCCAAGTTATTCTTCCAAAGAACCAGTACCCAAAATGTGAGCCAGGAGGCTCCTTAAATAGTTGAGGGAACTAGGGTTTAGGGAAAACCCTAGTTATCCTTTGCTTAGGGCCTAAGCAAGACCCAAGGCCTTATCTTGGACCCCTTGGACGAATTCTCTAGGGTTTCCCCTAGGGTTTTCGTCCACCCCCTTCCAAGGGAGTTCTGGAACCTTCCACTCAACTATTAGTTAATTGCAAACTAGTCCCTGCACTTTATAATTAATTCTTTTAACCCCAAAATCAATTCTGATTAATTTCTGGCTAACAATTAATTAAACATAATGATTTCTAATTAATATATTAATCTTTTAACATATTAATATATCATTTATATTAATTCATTAATCTTATAAATTAATATCTCTCGTTTCATAATTTCCTTGTCTAGTTTCTAGGTTGAGGACAACCCAAAAGGACTGTGTTGCTATCAATTCAAGTACATACCAATTATAGTTATGGGCTTAGACACCTAATCCAACAGTCTCCCACTTGGATAAGTCTGTAACTATAATTGCTAGTATGCCTTCTAAATTTGACCAGCAAATTGTAGCTTCCAAAAGCTGCTGCCGAACTCTGACCCAGTCAGTTACGTGTCCTAAGATAAGTGATCATATAATCCTTCGTTCTGCTAGATATCCCTAGACAAAAGACATGGAATGTAATCAATCTCTTTGTCCAGAATCTATGTTTCCCCATTTCTGATTTGTGATGATGTAGGACTTCTAATTGAACACATCAATTTAATCCTGGCTGGGCCCAGCACATAAGTCAACACCAAATCATCGATGGGCCCACATATATCGCTTTTCCCGTTAGGGCAAAAGGAACGAATAAACTTTGACTCATATGCTTGTATCTTTTACTTATCAAATTATATATGACAATACGTTTTATAACACCAATTTACTGATGCGTTTTCGTATCACCAATGCATGACCGACTTGTAAATTACAACTTATATTTCTCCGCTTCAAGATTATAAGATATTATCGTCTTAGTATCACTCGTGATGAATTCCATGAAGTGATACTCTGAGCGAGGGTTTATCCAATACTCAAATCTCAATTTCTGAATACTCATGAATGTTGCAGCAATTCTATTGCCATGTCTATCCTTAGACAATCTACAATCCAGTTCATGACAGTCTTAATTCACTACTTACTTCCAAAAGTATGAGTGACTGTGGAGTTTGAATAATCTTATTATTCGGGAAGTAAAGCATGCAAAAATGAAACACAATAATAAATAATTGACAAAAGGCAGAAACCAAACTTATAAATAATACTTTATTATTTAATCACCAAAAGTCAATTACATTTACTTTGTTACAAGTTTCAGAATAAAACTAATCTAACTACTAAAACTAATATCATCTTTCAGTCCTATGCTCCGAGCATGCTGAATATGCTTAGCCCTACTCAGACCCTTTGTGAGGGGATCTGATGGGTTATCTTCAGATGACACCCTCTTTACTATAAGATGGCCTTCTTCAACTCTACGTCTGATGAAATGGTACTTTCTGTCGATATGTCTGGTCTTACCATGATCTCTCGGTTCCTTTGTCAAGGCAATCGGTCCTTCATTATCGCAGAACAGTTCCATAGGCTCCTGGATGGTTGGAACAACTCCGAGATCCCCGATGAAGTTCCTCAACCAAGCTGCTTCTTTCGACGCTTCACTTGCTGCTATGTACTCTGATTCACAAGTAGAATCAGCCACCGTATTTTGCTTGGAACTCTTCCAAGTAAGTGCTCCTCCATTCAGTAAAAACACCCAACCCGACTGAGAACGGAAGTTATCTCTATCCGTCTGAAAGCTGGCATCACTGTAACCATCTACTCTCAAAGTATCACTGCCACCAAGCACAAGGACCCAATCCTTTGTCCTTCGCAAATACTTGAGTATATTCTTAACTACTATCCAATGAGCTCTACCTGGGTTTCCCTGATAGCGACTGACCATGCTCAAAGCAAATGCCACATCAGGGCGAGTACATGTCATAGCGTACATGATCGATCCGACAGCGGAAGCATAAGGTACACGACTCATGTCATCTATTTCAACATCTGTACTCGGGCATTGAGTCTTACTCAATTTGGTATTGCTCTGGATAGGTAGCTCTCCCTTCTTGGAATTTTCCATACTAAACCTCTTTAGTACCTTATCCAAGTATGTGCTCTGACTAAGTCCAATTAGTCTCTTCTTTCTATCTCTCAATATTCTAATCCCAAGAATATAGGCAGCTTCTCCAAGGTCTTTCATGGCAAAACACTTTCCAAGCCAAGACTTAACCTCTTTCAAGGTTGGAACGTCGTTACCAATGAGTAATATGTCATCGACATACAACACCAGAAAAGTTACTATACTCCCACTAGCCTTGATATACACACAAAACTCATCTTCACTTCTAGAGAAACCAAACTCTTTGACTTTCTCATGGAAGCAAAGATTCCAACTGCGAGATGCTTGTTTCAATCCATAAATGGATTTCTCAAGCTTGCACACTCTATTGGGGAACTTTGCATCAACAAAACCCTTTGGCTGACTCATGTAAACATCTTCAGCCAACTTCCCATTAAGGAAAGCAGTTTTGACATCCATCTGCCAGATTTCATAATCATGAAAGGCAGCTATGGCGAGCAATATCCTAATAGATTTAATATTAGCTACTGGTGAGAAGGTCTCATCATAGTCAACCCCTGGGGTTTGAGTGAAACCTTTTGCAACCAGTCGAGCCTTGAATGTGTGCACATTTCCATCCATGTCTGTCTTCTTCTTGAAGATCCATTTGCACCCAACTGTCTTACGACCTGGTGCACTATCAACCAAATTCCAAACTTGGTTGTCATACATGGACTTAATCTCGCTGTCCATTGCCTCTTTCCACTTGGAAGCCTCTGGGCCTGCCATTGCTTCCTTATAAGTGACTGGTTCATCTAAGTTTACCCGTGTTCTGTCACTTATGAATGTGTCACCATCTGAAGTAATATGAAAACCATACAACTCAGGTGGCACACTCACCCTAGTGGATCTTCTAAGAGGTAATGAGTTATCGATTGGTTCAACAGGAACTGTTTCCTCTGGTTGAGTGCTAGTGTCATCTAAGGTTCCTTCATTGGCTGACTCTTGAATTTCTTTAAGGTCAATAGTGCTCCCACTGTCCTCTTTGAATATGAGCTCTCTTTCAAGAAAGACTCCTCTTCGTGCTACAAAGACCATGTTTTCACTAGGCCTGTAGAACAAATATCCAAAAGACTGCTTTGGGTAACCAATGAAAACACATTTCTCACTTCTAGCTGCTAGCTTGTCGTGAGTCTCTCGTCTTACGAAAGCTTCACAACCCCAGACTTTAATATGTGCTAACGAGGGAACTTTCCCTGTCCACATTTTGTGAGGTGTTTTGGCAACATTCTTTGTAGGGACAAGATTGAGGATGTGGGCGGCTGTCTCTAAGGCATACCCCCAGAAGTGAATAGGAAGCGAAGCCCGACTCATCATAGAACGAACCATGTCTAACAAGGTTCGATTGCGCCTCTCAGCTACACCATTTAACTGTGGTGTCCTAGGAGGAGTCAGTTGTGAGACTATCCCACATTCTTTCAGATAGTCGTTAAACTCGATACTAAGATACTCCCCGCCTCTATCAGATCTAAGTATCTTTATCTTTCTGCCCAATTGATTTTCGACTTCATGCTTAAACTCTTTGAACTTTTCAAAAGTTTCTGACTTATGCTTGATCAAGTAGATATATCCATATCTGCTATAATCGTCAGTGAAAGTCACATAGAATCGATTAGCATCTCTTGTAGTTGATCTGAAGGGCCCACACACATCCGTGTGTATGAGATCCAACAGACCTTCACCTCTTTCACAAGACCCTGTGAATGGTGATCTTTCCCAAAAGACAAGATTCACACATATCATCTGACGTTAGGTCAAATGATTCCAACACTCCATCCTTTTGGAGTTGGGCTATGCGTTTCTTGTTAATGTGTCCAAGACGACAATGCCACAAGCATGCCTTGTCTACACTATTAGACAAGTCAATATTAAGTACACTATTTCCTAGACTATCAACACAAGTCACTGTTTCATACACACCATTACAAGGCAAAGCTTCAAACATAAAAACACCATTCTTATAAACAGAAATTGAACCATTCAAATCATTAAAAGAATATGTAAAACCTTGTCTGAACAATGAATGAAATGAAATAATGTTTCTCGTCATCTCAGACGAATAGCAACAATTTATTAAATCTAATCTAACATCATTACTAAGCAGAAGCTGATAAATTCCGATCTTGGTTACTGGTGAAAACTTTCTATTTCCCATGATCAGGTTTATCCTTCCTCGCTCTATCTCCTCACTTTCCTTTAGACCCTGCAAATCAGAACAGATATGAAAACCACATCCTGTATCAAGGATCCATGAACGAGAAGATAATGAGTTATTAGCAGAAATAGTGTAAATACCTGCCGAAGATGGCTTCACTTTGCCATCCTTGATATCTTGCAGATATTGTGGGCAAGATCTCTTCCAATGCCCCTTTTGATTACAGTAAAAGCAAACGGCCTCTTTTGGATCAGAAACATGGGGAGTGGAACCATTGGGCTTAGCCTTTGGGCCATTACTAGATGACCCAGCTTGAGCCTTGCTCTTCCAGTTTTGCTTGGGATGACCTTTCCTCTTTTTCCCCTTTCCCTGTCCAATAGCCAACACAAGGGCACTTGTAGGCGTGGAGGGTATACTTTTACCCTTCATTCCTGCCTCAGCTGTCTACAACAAGTTGTGCAATTGGGCCAAGGTCTGCTCAGTATTGTTCAAATGGTAAGTTAGAATAAACTGACCATAACATTCAGGAAGTGAGTTCAAGACCATGTCAATGGCCAATTCCTCATCAAAGTGAATATTGAGCTTGACCAAACGCTCTATGTAGCGTTACATTCTTTGCACATGTGACACAACCGACTCCCCATCTTTCATCTTGCAAGCCATGAGTGACTTGACTACTTCGAACTTTTCTTGACGAGCTCGCTTATGGTACTTTTCCATAAGGTCCTTGTTCATCTCGAAAGGCCAGTAGTCCTCATAGTACCTCTGCAGTTCTGGGGACATAGTTGCCACCATGATGCATGCCACTTTGGTAGCATCATCGTAATGTTTCTTGTAGGAAGCAAGATCTTCAGGAGTAGCTTCATTCTCATCAAGCTCTTTGAGCTCCTTTTCAAGAACATATTCTTTGTTCTCGAAACGAAGAGCCATCTTGATGTTGCGCATCCAATCGTTATAGTTTGAGCCATCCATAACGACTTTGGAGCAGATATTGAGCAAAGAGAAGTTTTGGTTGGAGGAGGACGAAGCAGAAGTGTTTCCAGGAATAGACATCTGAAAAGAAAGAAAGTTTTAGTTAGATTTCAAGATACCTTAATAAAATAACCCAAAGATATAATATCAAGGTTAGGATCCAACTATGAAGATTCACAACTTAGAAATGGGATGCCGAGATCCAAGTGCAAATTTCATAAAGGTAGGTGAATGACGATTCACCAATTCCACCATTAGACGAAACAAACGAAGTGAAATTCCTAATTCTTTTGAGATACATTGAAACTATTCAATGGCATGTTTTGATCTCAGATTATGCTCTTCTATTTGTGACTGGGATGCCGAGGATCACAAACAAGATGTGAATAACCATGCAAATGTGCTTGGTAACCTCATTGTCTTTATCATTAACTATTGATGTGCTGGTAAACCACACACGCTCCATCAAAATGACAATTATGAGATACCCATTACTACTCTTTATTGGTGCCTTTTAGTGTGCTGGTTAACCACACACGCTCCACTAACGACCAATAAAGCACAATGTGCAATTTCATGGATTAACATACTTTTCACATTTTTCCTAAAGTAACTAGAGTTGGGATTTTGAAAGTAATGTTCTAGTACTTTCTTTAATATCATTATACTTTTAATGAGAAGTAGTTGTCCTATTAAATCTGTTCTGCTAATGACCCTCCACTAATCAAGGAAGCGGTGGGTGAGAGTGGACACCCATTCAACTACCATTCTATAGGCAGTTTCCTTATACCCCCTTATAGATTAGCTTCGTGAATGAGGCATACTAGCGATTTGACTGACCATATTCTTATACATATATAATATTAAACTTTTAATCATAATACATATATAGGGTGTGTTTTAAAACATTTTAAAACTTTAAGGGTTTATATAAATTTCGAAATTCAAACTATTAAATTTAAATTTAAATAAACCAATTAACTAGATTTAATATTTATCTTTTAATTAACTATTAATCAAATTATTAAATCTTGTAAGGATTATCTAATTAAATTAATCAATTAATTTGATCCTAATCCTTATCCCTCTAAATTTCGAAAATTAGGGTAAGGATAATTATCCAATTAATCTAATTAAGTAACAATTATCCAAAACAAGAAACCCTAAAACTTCTAGCAATTTCGAAATTTACAAGGGAGGAGGCTAGGGTTTTCAAAACCCTAACCCTAATTTCGATTAGGGTTCTTTGGACGCTAGGGTTTTCGAAAAAACCCTTTGATCCAAAACCCTAGAAATCGAAAATTTGGCCTTTAGGGTTTAATAGCTATAAACCCTAATTTGCAATTCAATAATTGTAGCAATTCAATTTAAAACAACAATGGCTCTGATACCACTGATGGGTTTTTAGGTACAACAAATAAACTAGAAAACAATTCCTAAGTTCACATGCAACCTACTTTGGATCTATGTATTAACTATTGAACATACAACTTTGAATTGCAAAACAAGAACCCTAGAGGAGAGAGGCTAATTTCGAAATTAACAAACTAGGGTTTAGGGTTTACATACCTTTCAATTGTTATAGCAAACAATTGATATTCCCTTGATCTTGATCTTGATCTTCTTGGAAGCTTTAACACCACAAGTGTAATGCCTCTAATGGAATCACACCCAAGAACTAGCAAGAAGGAAAGTAGAAGAAGAGAGAGGGGAGGGAGTATGCAATTTCGGCCAAGGTATTCTTCCAAAGAATCAGTACCCAAAATGTGAGCCAGGAGGCTCCTTAAATAGTTGAGGGAACTAGGGTTTAGGGAAAACCCTAGTTATCCTTTGCTTAGGGCCTAAGCAAGACCCAAGGCCTTATCTTGGACCCCTTGGACGAATTCTCTAGGGTTTCCCCTAGGGTTTTCGTCCACCCCCTTCCAAGGGAGTTCTGGAACCTTCCACTCAACTATTAGTTAATTGCAAACTAGTCCGTGCACTTTATAATTAATTCTTTTAACCCCAAAATCAATTCTGATTAATTTCTGGCTAACAATTAATTAAACATAATGATTTATAATTAATATATTAATCTTTTAACATACTAATAAATCATTTATATTAATTCATTAATCTTATAAATTAATATCTCTCCTTTCATAATTTCCTTGTCCAGTTGCTAGGTTGAGGGCAACCCAAAAGGACTGTGCTGCTATCAATTCAAGTACATACCAATTATAGTTATGGGCTTAGACACCTAATCCAACACCAAGTTGTGTTTGAATACAGCTTACCATCCGCAAACCGATGGTCAGTGTGAACGAACAATTCAAACATTAGAGGATATGCTGAGAACATGTACCCTGGAATTCCAAGGTAACTGGGATGAACATTTACCTTTAGTAGAATTTTTGTATAAAAATAGTTTCCACTCAAGCATCAAGATGGCACCTTATCACGCTTTGTATGGGGAAAAAGTGTTGAACGCCGTCATGTTGGCTGGAAGCTGGGGAAAATCAGTTTATGAGACTTGAAATAGTCCATCAGACTGCTGAAAAGTTGAAAGTGATTAGGGAAAGGATGTTAGCTGCTCAAGAGAGCTATGCTGACAATAAAAGACAACCGATATCATTCGAAGTTGGAGATTCGGTTTTACTTAAAGTCTCGCCATGGAAGGGACTTATAAGGTTTGGTAGAAGGGGAAAGTTGAGTCCAAGGTTTATTGGACCATTTAAAGTTCTTCAGAGAATCGGGAATCAAGCTTACAAGCTAGAATTACCGGAAGAACTAGAGGGTATTCATAACACCTTTCATGTGTGTTATTTGATAAAGTTCACGGGAGGTGCGCCCGACATAATTCCCATTTCTGAATTAAGGTTGGATGAGAACAAGAGGTTAATTGAAGAACCTGATGGAATCGTTGACCGTAAGACTAAAAAGTTGTGACGCAAGATGGTCAATTTAGTGCTTGTGCGCTGGAAAACATACGAATGGGCCAAATCTCACCTGGGAAACGAAGAGTGACATGATGAGTCGCTACCCGTATTTGTTTGCTGATGTGTGATTCCGGGGATGGAATCATCCTAAGGGGGAGAGAATTGTAATGCCTATGTTTCTAGGATAGGCATTAATATTGATGTGATAGTCTAAGTTAACATTTGTAACTCATTTAGAAGAAATGAGAAAGGAATTATGTGAATATTATGTGAAAATTATGTGTTTTATGCTTAATTATTAGGGTTTATTAATTAAAAGTAAAAATGAGCGTCGAAAATAAATATTAGATAAAGAATATATTTATTAAGAAAGTTGTAGTGGTCGTGACAAGGATTACGGATATATAAAGAATGCCGAAATCCGAGTTATAACGAAGAAATTATGACCTGTCGAAGTTTCGCGACAAAACCGGCACGGTGCCGAATGTCGTAAAAAGTGAGTTATTGATAAACTACTTTTTAGCCTTAGTGATCTAAACGAAAGTCGTAGTGTTCGTTAAACCGAGAGTATGTATAAAAAGAACTTCCAAATCTGACTTCGTATGAGGAAGTTATGATTTTTCGAAGTTTCAGCTTAGTAGTAGACAGCTAAAAACTCGAATTTTAGATTGAGTGATTTTTAGCCGACACGACCTAAACAAGAATCGAAGGTCTCGTCAACAGTAGCACAACGGTAAAAAGACAGACGAAAACGGACGTCGGATGAAGAAGTTATGAATTTTTAACGGATTTCCTGTCCCAATCTGTTAAAAATAATAATATAAAAACTAAATTCAAAATTAGCCGACGAAGTCTAAAAGAAAGTTGTAGAGCGTAATTTTACCTACGCATGCATATAAATAACGTCAAAAACGGAGCTCGTATGCGAAAATTAGGGATTTTAGAAGTGTTGGCGCGAAAATCGAGAAATATTGTCAAAACCGGGAAATTTCGCATACATGGACTTCAGCCACGGCACCCTCGCTTAAATCATGCCACGTGTCCGAAATTGCTGTGTCATCAGAAGTGTGTCCGAACCGGAGAAGCCATCTGAAGTGGTCCAATGAAGTTGCGACGCGTGCCCCTTTCCTCGTGCATCCGAGCTTCGCAGGGTGCCACGGACCCCCCCCCCCCTCGTCGGACCCGGACTTCGGTCCAATCAGGAGCTGCCAGCGAGGCCCTCGCATGCGCAACCCACGTGCGAGCCAGGTGCTGCCCCCTTCGGATCTGCTGCCGCGTGGCTTCTCTCCAACCGTCCGATCAGCAGCCTCCCCCTATAAATAGAAGGCTGCGAGCCTTCTCGGGTAATTTTGAGAAATTGTCCATTTTTACCCCTTTTTCAATATTTTACCTATTTTAACATCCCCCGAAGCCCCGGTATCGATTATAACCCCCAGAATACGCCACGAAGTGCCCGGGAAGTCCGGAAAATTTATCTTTTCGGTTTCGAAGCCCGACCCTCGCAGAGCCCGGTTTCTTAATAAAACTCCCGGTTTTATTAGAAACGATCATTTTAGGAAACGAATTGCTGCCCGATTTTCATTAAATCAGGTGAGTGTATAGTTACTTTCACCTTACACATAGATATGAAGTATTTTATATAAAATACGTGCTGCGTGAATATATATTGTTTGTCTATTTGAGATGGATGTTGAAGGAATGATTTATACATGTTTTTAAATAATTCAAACTGTATATGTATTTTATCTACAAAAATGTTGGGTAAAACATGGATAGATAAAATAGTGGGTGTGTGATGAGATGATCAGTGATATAGATCATGAGTTGAGAGTGAGTGGTGAAATGAGATCATGAGTTGAGGGTGAGTGGTGAAATATGAGAAAAGCCATTACCCAAACGTTGAAGGTGAGTGGTGAAATATGTGAAAAGCCCTTACCCAAACGTTGGCCCCCGTCATTCAGCAGAGTGTGGATGACAACCATGGACTATTCTAGACGGTCTGTGGAACACTAGCAGGCCCGCAACCTGTAGGTGTGTGAACTATATGTTCATTTGATGTACTCTAAAAACCCATTGACATGTATTGCATGGGGGATTCCTGTGAATAATACTGTCGATAAATAAGAGCTATGGACTTAGCACATGTTGGATAAACCTTGTCAGCTATGGACTTAGTGCCTGTTCTATAAACCCTGGCGACGATGTGACTTCGTGCCTATTCCTTAGGATGAATCATTAGGAAGGAGTGATAGTTGATTCTTAGCGTAAACCCTTAAGAAATAAATAAGATAATGGGGTTGGGGTAATTTGGTTGATTGATTGATGTTTAAGTACAATAAATTTATTTATTGTGGGTTGAAAACCCTATATGCTCACCAGGCTTCCAAGCCTGACTCACTCAGCTTTTTTTATTACAGGTAGTGGACCCCGAGCATAGTCGGATGATGATGATGAGTGATTTTTGGATTATAGGCCAGTAGTTGTAAATAACTGTTGTAAGACTTATAATGTCTTGTTTATGCTTTTGATTTGTATCGGAACATGACATCCCGAGGTTTTGATATGAAATGAAAATATATATTTCATAAAGAAAGGTTTTGATAAACTTTTATCATGTTTTGTTTTGGGAACAAATTCCGCAACATCTTTTAAAAGGTTTACTCTGATTTTATTTTAAAAAGCATAAAATAAATCGGTCTTTTCTGGCCGAGAAATTAGGGGATGTCACATATGCAACATGGCACAACATTGAGTAAGACTCAGTGTGCCAATACCATTGAAGAATTGGAAATTATGAGTTAAGTGTCATATGATTTTGCTATAGGATCGATCATCTAAGCCAGGATATATAATAAACCTGATGCCTCATGTGCTTTGAGCATGATGAGCCATTATCAATCTAACCCAGGCTAAAATCATTAGATCATGGTTAAGAACATTCTTAAGTATCTTCGGAGGACGAAAGACATGTGCTTGGTTTATTTTGGTAAGGAAGAGTTAAGTGTGAAGATGCAACACCCCAATTTTCAAAATAATAAATATCAAAATATAACCATCTGAAAATCTCCCAAGATCAACTCTAACACTTAACTATTGACTAAACTACAACAAAAGCAATAAAAATAAAATAAGGTCTTCAATTGAAGAGCTTCGAGTGTTATGTATTTGAGGAACTCCTATGTCGTCTTCTTGATCGATCATTCTCCTTGGCCTTTTGTTAGATGCATTTTACATGCATCTTTTAGCACAATTTCCTCGGTATTTCATTATAAAAAGCTAACTAACTCCTGATTTTTCTTATGTATTGTGTGTTTCATGATTATTTTGTGTAACGTCCCAATTTTCAAAAGAAGTTTTTTCATTTTTAAATAATCAAAACATTTCCAATAAACCACAAAATCTCAAGAACAACTGTTTTCAAATTCATAACATCAACAATTTTATTTCAAATATCAGAGTGTCCCATAAAAACGCTTGAGAGAGTGCATGTCGCGTCATCAAGCTTTTCCCTTGCCCTTAGGCTCAAAAGTACCTGAAACAAATCAACAAACTGTAAGCTAATGCTTAGTGAGTTCCCCAGAGCATACCCCACACAATCCACATAACCACATAATCCATATTAGCTATAAAAGCTACATAAACCACATAAGCCATGCATACAAACATATAAGGAAGCCGTGGGCTCCTCCCAAGGTCTTACTCCAAGATGGCATGGGCTCCCGCACATGGTCTTATACCTAAGTGCCATGGACTCCCCCATGGTCTTTAGCTGGAAAGTCATGGGCTCCCCACATGGTCTGACATCCGAGTACCATGGGCTCCCCCATGGTCTTGACTTGAAAAGCCATGGGCTCCCCCACATGGTCTTACATCCAAGTGCCATGGGCTCCCCCCATGGTCTTTACTTGAAAATCCAAGGGCTCCCCCGCATGGTCTTACATCCAAGCGCCATGGGCTCCCCCCATGGTCTTTCATGCAAGTACACAACATATACAACTAGCATACCACCTACCATATAACCAACTAACATGCCACATATCACTACATCAACTAGTGTACCACATATCATAGAATGGGCTGACCTTGGTGCCTTCGACCCATTGGTATGGTGAGGAGACTCACCTCTCAAAAATGTTGAACTGATGAGATAAGATCAGATAAGTCCCAACATGCAGCTCCAACTCAAATGCCTACAATTATCATGTGACTGGTTTGTCAAAATCCCAAAAAACCAAAATATCCTCAAAGTCAAAGTTGGTCAACATTGGTCAAAGTCAAGGTCAACAGTCAAGGTCAACAGCCCATGTTGACCCAACTCGTCGAGTGCATCTAACAACTCGTCGAGTTCCTTCAGTGTTCAGAAAACCGAGGAAAAACCTTAACCAACTCGCCGAGTTATCTCATCAAATCGCCGAGTTACTCGTGAGACCGAAAACGGGAAAAACCCGATCCAACTCATCGAGTTATCTTATCAATTCGCCGAGTTTACTCTGCAAACCGAAAACGGGAAAACTTGCTCCAACTCGCCGAGTCGCCAGGGTAACTCGTCGAGTTTTCCCTTGCCTTAACATAATCAGTCCTTCGAGTCGAATCCAAACCTCCAAACTGCAGGTCCAGTCCCTTAAAACCGAAATACCACGTAAAGTTGCACACTTTACATGCATGCAAGGCCTCTAATGGCTAAAACCCTAAAACTAGCGTTCATACAATGTTTAAGGCATGGAAAAGGGCGTAGACTAGGTAAAGGGATAAAATTTATGTCCATGAAGACCTAGAGGTGTCCAGATCTGGAACCATATCCTCATGACAAGTCCAAATCCGAGTATGACACCATTTTGCACCAAAAGTGAACATATTCTTTCATAAGATGAGATCTAAACAAATAGAGATCAAGGTAGTAACTTTTCACCTCCAAATGGATGCTAACACCAGGTAGATGCCGAATCTAAAGCCCTCTCCTCACTTCAATCTCTTCAATCTTCAAGTTTCCTTCCAAAAAGCACAAGATTCACTCTCCAAAGCTCACACACACACACTCAAGAAGACACTAAAGCGCGACTGGGGTTTCTCTCTGGACAGTTAGGACGATAAGGGAGGCCACAAATGACCCATAAATTCCTTAAATAGGGTACAAACCCCTGAAAATTAGGGTTTTCCTTTACAGTGCCTACTCGTCGATTTAGGGCCTTCCAACTCGTCGAGTAGACCCTAAGTTCCGAGTCCAATATCGATCTCTACTCGTCGAGTTGGGCTCCCCAACTTGTCGAGTCCCAATGCAAAACCCTAAAAACTTGAAAATTAAATGATATCTGGAACATACATTACATTTTGTAGAATTCCCGTACTGGTCACGTTTGTTATGATTTTCAGGGCAATTTGGAGCACATGGATGAATACGCGGGTTCGGATGAGTTATTGGATGCTTTGGCCACTTTAATTGTTTGTAAATCATTCTTGTTAGATAATTATTTAGATCCGTAATTGTCTAGATTAATTAGTTAAAAAGTAACAAGTATTGGATTAATTCTGTGTTTAGGATCAACTCTAATATGAATTGATCAAACAAGTTTTTACGCCTCTGAGCATATGAGAGGTATTTGAATTTACTGGGAAAGTGCACTGTGTCTAATGCTGCTTTTCTTTCTTAATCAAGAGCTTGCTTGGTTAATTTAGTAAAAAGTTAGGTTTAATTCAAAGAGCTTATTTTGGATTAAATAAATTTTGTAATAGAGGTCATTAGAGCTTCTTAATGAACTTCAATACCAGTTTAAGCAAGCACACAGTTCAATGATCATGTTGAAAGTTAATTGCATGATTTGGGGAGTCACCGTGGAACTGAAATATCTTTCTTTTTATAGAATTTTCATAGTCTTAAAATTGTGTTATTCTTCTATAATTTTATGCTTTTATTGATTTTAATTTTCAAAAATTCCCCCCCCTCCCCCTTTTTTATGTTTTATACACTTGTCAATAGTTAGTACGTGCCTTACGCAAAGAGGCATAGACTTTAGGACGTGTCCTAAAGATTTGACCCTGCTTACCTGTACTACCTGTTAGTGCAATAGAGCAGATTTCCATTTATTTTTATTTGTTTAAATCATGCGCGACATCGTTTTTAACAAATTGGCGCCGTTACCGGGGACACAATAAACACTAATAGTTTTATGCCAAGATCTTCACGTACAAGTGATTTAATTTTTGATCCACAGATTGAGAAGACTATTAGGAAGCTTAAGAAGGAAACAAAACTTCGGAAGCAACGAGCAAGAACCTCAACCTCCTCTTCCCCATCACACTATAAAACACCTACACCACAAGGTACTCCCTTGTGGAATGAACCTGAAGCCTCATTCCACCCATTTCCAAAAGTACCCCCTCCTCACCTTCCAAAAATCCATTTAAGACTTACTCACCCACATCTTCCATCAAATCTGAAACACTTGAACCTTCTACTTCAGATCCTGAAATAGAACTAGCTATGAGCGAAAACGAAGACAATGTTGAAAAGACTCTTCGCGAGTGGGAACACAAGACGTTACCCAACAACCTCTATGTATGACCTTTACAAAAGCTCAAAACTTTAAGCTCAAATATGCTTTAATCCATTTGCTGCCCCCGTTCTGAGGCCTTGAGAACGAAGACCCTCACAAATTTCTCAAGGAATCCCATGTCGTCTGTTCTGGAATGAAGCCTCATGCAGTTACTGAAGACCAGATCAAACTAAGGGCATTCCCCTTTTCGTTTCAAGATGCATCAAAAGAGTGCTTATATGACCTCCCGACTGGTTCGATAACAAGGTGGAACGAGCTCGCCAAACTTTTTCTAGAGAAATATTTTCCCGAGGAAAAAGTGTCAAATTTGCACAGAGAAATTCTCTGTATAAAGCAAGGGAAAAGAGAATCTCTTCACAGTTATTGGGAGCGGTTCAAGAAGCTGCTGGTCCGATTCCCACAACATGGCATTAGCGATTACCAGTTATACCAATGTTTTTGCGAAGGCTTAGTACCCATGAAAAAGCGACTTATAAATGCATCAAGCAGAGGGTCACTTTCAGACATGACACTAACGGAGATCCATACATTAATCGAGAAGATGGCCAATGAATCAAAACACTCGACAACTGAAGAAGAGTGGTATTCGGACCAACCAAGAGGAGTCAAAGAAATAAGTAATGCCCACCCGGAGTCTCAGATTTCTGAATTGACTAAAGTTGTCCTCCTGCTGACAAAAGAAAAAGGTATCGAGCAAAAAGTCAAAACTTGCGGGATTTGCTGCAAAACTGGGCACCCAACATATATGTGCCTACTACTTCAAGAAGATAATGAGTTTGCTCAAGCAATGGGAGGATTTTACATGAGGCAATTTGACCAGCATCGCAAAAACCAAGCTTAGGGAGGTCCTCAGAACAACAGTTTTCAACAGAGGCCTCAATAGAACTTTCAGCAAAGAAATCAGTACCACACTCCACCTAGCTTTCAATAACCTTTTCAGCCGAATCAACACCAAACCAACTTTCAACAACTACCTGTTCAGCCACAAGCTAGTAGTTCCAACATGTCTTTGGAAGACATTGTTAAAAGTCTTGCTACCAATACCCAAGCTTTTTAGAATGAGACCAAGTCTAGTATCAAAAATCTAGAGCAACGGGTATCACAACTCGCGAACTCTATGAGCCAACTAGAAGCACAAACACAAGGAAAATTCCCATCTCAGACTGAGAAAAATGCAAAGCATAATGCTTGTGCTGTGACTCTCAGAAGTGGTAAAAATTACTAAGGACCAGATCAACAAGAAGATGAGGAAGAAGTGACTGTAGTTGAGCAAGAATCTGAGCCAACTGAAGAGGTTCAGAAAAAAGGACAGACCTGCTGAAGCTGAGGTAAAAATTACACCTCCTCCTTTTCCCTCAAGACTGAAAAATACGCAAAAAGAAAAGGAGGACAGAGAGATTATGGACTTCTTCAGAAAAGTCGAGGTAAATATTCCCCTTATTGATGCTATTAAATAGCTACCCTGATACACGAAGTTTCTGAAAGAATTATGTACTTTAAAAAGAAAATTAAATGGTAATGAAACAGTTAAAGTAAGCGAAAATGTTTAAGCTGTTTTACAAAAAAGGTTACCCCCAAAATGCAAGGACCCAAGAGTATTTACTATTCCTTGCAAGTTGGGGAACCTTTCAGTGCCACGCGTCTTGCTGGACTTAGGTGCTTCAATAAATGTTTTGTCATACACACTCTTTAAAACTATCGGGGTAAGGCCACTAAAAGAACATGTGTTATCATTCAGTTGGCTGATCGTTCTCTGGTACACCCAAAAGGTGTGTTGGAAGACATTCTGGTTCAAGTGAATGAGCTGATATTCCCAGCTGATTTTTACGTCTTAGATATTAGAGATGACGACTCACCGAATTCTAGTTCCATTCTTTTGGGGAGACCATTTTTAAAAACTGTCAGAATTAAAACAGATGTTTATCAAGTTCAATATTTATGACGCCATGCGTTATCCTAATGATGTTTCAGCGCTTAATTTCATTGATGTAATTTCACCATTTACTACAGAATATTTTGAGATTGCTAACCATGAGTCACTAGCATTAGTACTCCACATAAATATGTCTGTTAATTCAGCTCATGTTTTTATCATAGAAATATGTTGTTGACAAGCAAGTGCAGGAAATGACAGCTCATATGGACCAGCAGAGAAAGTTGAGGTATGATACCCAAACTCTTAAACGACCCGTTTCTAACTCCAAACTGCTTCCTTTTGTAGTGCAATCACCCATCTTGGAGCTGAAGACACTTCCAGAACACCTGAAATATGCATACCTTGGAGAAAAAGAAACACTTCCATTCATCATATCCAATAAGTTCTTAGAAAAAGAAGCATCTGAACTGATCAAAATTTTGAAGAAGTATAAAAGCGCGATTTGATTGACCATTGCAGACATCAAAGGACTTAGCCCATCTCTCTGCATGCATAAAGTTTTGATGGAGGAAGATTATAAGCCCTCGCGAGAAACCCAACGCAGACTAAACCCACCAATGATGGAGGTCGTTAAAAAAGAAGTCATGAAGCTGTTGGATGTTGGAATGAAAGATTGAGTGATGGTGGTACAAAACAAGGAGGGAGAGATGGTTCCAACTCGAGTTCAGAATGGATGGTGCGTTTGTATCGACTACAAAAAATTAAACACAACCACCCAGAAAGAGCATTTTCCACTCCCATTCATTGATTAGATGTTAGAGAGGCTTGCTGGAAAATCCCATTACCGCTGTCTGGATGGATTCTCATGTTTCCATCAGATTCCAGTTGCTCTAGAAGATAAGGAGAAAAGGAGCTTCACCTACCCATTCGGGACATTCGCATATAGACGTATGCCATTCGGACTCTGCAACGCACCCGCTACCTTCCAAAGGTGTATGGTAAGTATCTTTTCTGAATATTTCGAAAATACCATAGAAATCTTTATGGACGATTTTACCGTCTATGGAGACTCCTTTGATATTTTTCTCAAAAACCTCACAAAATTTTTGCAAAGATGTATTGAAACAGACCTGGTCTTAAATTTTGAAAAATGTCATTTTATGGTTGATCAAGGTCTAATTTTGGGTCATATTGTTTCAAAAAGAGGTTTAGAAATAGACAGAGAAAAAATAAATGTTATCAAAAGCTTGCCCTACCTTAGGAGTGTTCGAGAAGTGCGTTCTTTTCTTGTCAATGCAGGTTTTTAAAGGAGGTTCATAAAAGAATTTTCGAAGATATCAGTTCCGATGTGCCAGTTGCTGCAAAAAGATATAGAGTTTGACTTCAATGAAGATTGCAAGAAGGCCTTTGACTTGCTGAAAAATCTGCTCACTTCTGCCCCCATTATTCAGCCACTTGATTGGAGTCTGCCATTCGAGATAATATGTGATGCAAGTAATTATGTGGTTGGAGCTGTGTTGGGACAAAGGAAAGACCGGGTCCCCCATGTTATCTATTATGCTTCAAAGACTTTGGATAGCGTGCAAGCAAATTAGTCC
Source organism: Lactuca virosa (assembly GCF_052849685.1). Classification (NCBI taxonomy): domain Eukaryota; kingdom Viridiplantae; phylum Streptophyta; class Magnoliopsida; order Asterales; family Asteraceae; genus Lactuca; species Lactuca virosa. The sequence goes on along the minus strand of NC_136427.1, from coordinate 65,754,303 downwards.
ACCACAGAAAAAGAGCTGTTGTCAATTGTTTTCGCATTGGAGAAATTCAGACAATACTTGCTGGGGACGAAAGTTATAATTTTTTATGATCATGCAGCCATTCGATACCTTCTCGCCAAAAAAGACTCATATATAGAGATCAGAGACAAAAGCATGAAAGAAAATCTGGTAGCTGATCATCTGAGTCGACTCACCCCACCTGAAGACGCGACGCCGATTCACGAAACTTTTGCTGATCAGCATTTGTTCACTGTTCAAATTCCTCCATGGTTTGTTGATATAGTGAACTACTTGGTCTCCAGAGAACTCCCTTTAGATCTCACCTGAGCTCAGAAAGATAAAATAGAGAAGGAGGCAAAAAGATACGTCTGGGAGGAGCCATATTTATGGAAACACTGTGCTGATCAAGTCATTAGAAGATGTGTGCCCCAAGATGAAGTTAAATCAATTCTAAATTTCTGTCATTCAGAAGCTTGTGGGGGGGGGGCATTATGGTCCACAATGAACTGCATGCAAAGTTTTGGACAACGGTCTTTATTGGCCTCATATTTTTCGCGATTTGTTCCTGTTTTGCAAAACTTATGACCGGTGCCAGATGAATGGGTCTTTAACACCTTGGAATCATATGCCACTCACTCCAATCTTAGTATGTGAAATCTTCGACGTTTAGGGTATAGATTTCATGGGTCCATTTCCACCATCCTTGGGGTTTGTATACATTCACTTATTGTGGATTATGTGTCTAATGAGGTCGAAGCAAAAACTACACGAACAGATGATGCCAAGGTTTTAGTTGATTTTGTCAAGACGAACATCTTCGCTAGGTTCGGTACACCGAAAGCCATCATTAGTGATCGGGTATGCATTTTTGTTGAGAGAAAAACTTGAACAAAAGTTAGTCACAAGAGAATATAATACAGAATAATAAGTTAATCTCTACGGATCTTGTTAGCTCAACAATAATAAAAGTTAGAAGAGTTAGATTGCGGAAATATAAAGGAAATGAATAGCAACAAATTATATCAAGTAGACACCAAGTTGATTCATAACAAGGTTTGTATGAAAACACAAGTTAGTAAGAGCGATCAACTTAAAGTGAAGAGGGAATCAGTTATGAAAAGATAATAGAGATAGAGATGAACGATCTTTGTATTTCAATAAAAGTTTAGGAAGTGATGTTCAAATCATGAAAATACATGAAGAGGGATTCTCTATTTATAGAGTCCCGAAAGTTACATTGAGTATAAAACTAATGTTAAACTACTGACTGCGGTGATCATGAAAGGTTCACTGGATAATACAAAGTAAACAAGCAATGTCAGTTAAAGTAAAAAAAATTCTTCATGCATCGTTCATCTCTGCGGTTGGTCTTTAGGTCTGCGGTTAACATAAGAAAAAAACAAACTCCGGTTCAAATCTTCTCTACGGTATCACCAAGTCTTTAGGTCTGCGGTTCCTTAGCTGAAGAGGGTCATTTTTTTTAACAATTTACCCCAAAGTGACATCTCAGCTAATTACTTCATCTATGCATATAACGAACCTGATGATAATCCACCAAAACTTTCTCACTTCAAACAACCACTGGATTCTTTTTGAAATTTCAAACTTAATTTCATCAGTTTTGTGCTTCGATCTTTGCACTAAATCCGAAGTGATATCCAGTTGCTTCTTTGTCAGTCGATGGATTGCGGATACATGAATGAAGTACTTGCGACCTTTAATAGCTTTCTTGTAAACAACCCCTAGCTCTGGGTAACTTGTTGCTCCAAGGGACATTTCTTAGAATCCTTAAGTGTAGTCTCGTACAGGCTCGAATGGAGGAAAATTGAATTTGTTGGCAAGGACTGGATGTATTTCAACATCAATTTTTTCTGAAGTCACAAACCAACGCCTTAAGGAATTCACAAGCCCTTTCGAAGGCCATCTTCATTTTGGGATATTTTTCAGCTTTAAGCTGAAACACCCGAGCTATCAAAAATATCTCTTCGGGGTTCATGTTCACAAAATCCAATCATTCCTTGGTATGTTTTAAGATCAACTGACTCTCCGATAGGTTCAGCTGAAATTTTATACCCAAAGGCCATCGAGACCTTTGCCGAGGAGGAATTGTCCATCAAAAACTTCTTCAAAAATTCAGTGGTGTACTTTTATTGATAAATGAATATACCATGGGGCACCTGTTTAACTTGAAGTCCTAGAAAGAAATTGATCTCTCTATTCATGCTCATTTGAAACTTGCTTGTCATGAGCCTTGCAAATTCATCCACCATACCCTGATCTATTGATCCAAAGATGATAACATCCACATATATTTGAACAAGCATCAAGTGATTGTCATTTGCTTGTCTAAATAAAGTGGGATCAATCACACCTCTTTTGTATCCTACGGTGACAAGAAACTCAGAGATAGTCTCATACCACGTTCTAGGTGCCTACTTTAGATCGTATACTGCTTTCTCCAGCTTGTAACATTGATTTGGAAATTCTAAGCTTTCAAAGCCTGTAGGTTGTTGCAGGTATACTTCCTCTTTCAGTTCGCCATTCATGAAAGTACTTTTTACATCCATCTGATGAACCTTGATGTTTTTTTGAGCAGCATACGCTAAGAAGATGCGTATGGCTTCTATTCTTGCTACAGAGGCATATGTTTCATTGTAGTCAACACCCTCGAGTTGACTATACCCCTTGACGACTAATCGTGCTTTGTTTCTTACCACCGCACCAGATTCATCTAACTTGTTCTTATACATCCATCTTGTAGCGACTATTGTGTGACCTTTTGGCTTCGGTGCCGATTACCAAACTTTATTTCTTTCAAACTCAGCCAGCTCCTCTTGCATTGCAATGATCTAATCGGGCTCCAAAAGCACTTCTTTTATTGTTTTGGGCTTGACCGCAGACATGAATGCTGCATAATGAAAATGGTTATTTAAATCAGAAGTGGATCGAGTTTGAATACCTGAGGTTGGGTTACCGATGATTTAACCCAGTGGATGATATCTTGTCCAAACATGTAGTCGGGATTGTTGATGGTCTGCAGCTGAGGTTGAGGGAATATCCTATAGGACTTTACGGCTGGAGAAGGTATTTCCCCTTCAATTTGAGAACAGCTTGCATATGAGTTTTGGTTTGTTGGAATGGGGTCTGCATTAGGTAATGGAAGTTCCCCTTGAGTTGTAGATGAGAACTCCCCCTGAACCGATGATGGTTTCCCCTGGACAAGTGACGTTGGTTCCCCCTGGACCGATGAGTGATGAACAATTATTGGATCACTTCTTGTATCAATGTTCTCAACTTCTTCTTCATCAGAGTCTTCAGATGCGTTTGATTGGTTGGTTTGTCTGTGGGTAAGCACTAGAGCAATATCTTCAAGTACTCGAACCTTTGCGGTTTTTATTTCCAAAGGAAATAGTCTTTATTGAATGATGTTTGTTCAGACATGATAGGTCCAGATACTACTACGTTTTGTTGTTGTGCCACCGGAGACACCGAAATTTTTGAGAGATGCACTGTCTCTGTGGGATCGAAGAGGCCATCATAGTTAACACCTACTATGTTCAATGGACCTGAGGAGATGGGGATATCACTTTGTTGGATTAGGTGTCTATGCCATAACTATATTTGGTATGTACTTGACCCGGTTGTAGCATGGTCCTTTTGGGTTGCCTTCACCAAAGCAACTTGACTGGATGAATAATAGATAAAGAGGTTATTATGGTTTATTAATATATTATATGAAAAATATATTAAAAGAGAAATCATATTTATTTAATTAATATTGGTCAAGAATTAATTTAGAATGAATTTAGAATTAATTTTGTGGTCAAAAGAGATTAATTGAATTAAGGGGACCGATATTGTAATTATGTTATAACAGCAATATGGGCCGAAGAACCCTAAAGATAGGGCGGGCGAAGTCTTATGGAAACCCATAAGGATTTCGTCCAAGGGCTAGGTTCTGTAAGGATCTAGTGGGCTGCTTAGAGCCTAAGCAACCATATTAGGTCTTTGACTGAAACCCTAATTCCTCACCTATATAAGGAACCCCTTGGCTTCACTTTTTCGGCTACCACAACCCTATAAGGATTTGTTGAGCCGAAAATTACCTCTCCCCTCTCTCTTTTGCATTCTCCAATTGCTTTGGTGTTTGTGATTCATTATATGCATCATATTTGAGGTGCTAGGTTATCAAAAGCTCAAGATCTTCAAGCTACAATCAAAGGTAACTTTCTAACTTGTTTATTAGATGTTAATTTCGACTTTTATTGTATGCTAGATTAGGGTTTGCAAGCTTTGGATGATTTGCATGTACAAATAGAAAAACTAGATCCAAAGATTTAGGGTTTGCATGTGCAACATACGATTGATGTTTTGCTCATAACCCAACAGTGGTATCAAAGCCTAGATCGTTTTTCTTTTGTATTTGATGCATAGCTAAATTATTCAATGCTCAAAAGTCAAAAAATCTTGCCTCTGACTAATGGACTCATCGAATCATGAGATGAACTCGACGAGTCATGGCTACTCGACGAGTCCAGTTCTATGACTCGGCGAGTCGACTCGTCTGGTGGCTGATTTTCGGGATTTTGACTGAAATTCAATTGGGATCATTACCAAAAACATTTTTGGCTGATAAAATCCAAATTTTTCAATATGGTATTGATTATCCTAATTCAATTGAAAGATAATTGTCATAAATAAGATAATTACTTGTTTTATAAGATAAAATTGATTATTTGTATTTTTGATTTGAATTATCTTGTCTAGAAAATAGATTAGGTCAAATTATGTGATAAAGATTAATAATATGATTATTTAATTATTTTTCAAATTTGATTTAAAAGATGTTTTGAAAAGTTTCAAAACTTGCCCTCAAGTTTTGGAATTAAAATCTTTAATTAAAAGTTTTAATTTGAAATATTTAAATTCTAAACCCTAGAATTTTACAAGTTTAAAATTCAACCCTTATACTATTATAATACTATAAGATTAATAATTATAAATATGTATAAGATAATCTAGTCTTACCGTTAGTAGGCCTCATTCAGGAAGCCGATCTATAAGGGGGGGGGGGGTATAAGGTTACTGCCTATATAATGGCAGTTTAATGGGTGTCCACTCTTACCCACCGCTTCCTTGATTGGTGGAGGGTCGTTAGCCGAACGAGTAGGATAGGGTAATAATTTCCTCATTAATAAGTATAATGATTTAATAAAATAACTAAATGTTTTTTTTTATAAATTCCCAATCTTAGTTACTTTAGGAAAAATGTGAAAGTGTATGCTATTCCATGAAATTACACTTTGCACCTTGCCAAGTCATTAGTGGAGCGTGTGTGGTTAACCGACACACTAATTTAGGACTAGAAAGGGTGGCAAATGGTAGCTCGATGTTTATCATAGATCAATGGAGTGTGTGTGGTTAATCGGCACATTGATTAGGTGGTAAATGACATCGAGAGTGCCAAGTACATTTGCATGGTTATTCACACCTTGTTTGTGATCCTTGGTATCCCAGTCACAAACTTGAAGGGAATAATCGAGATTTAAACATGCCATTGAAAAGTTCAATGAATCTCAAAAGAATCTAGGAATTTCAATTCATTTAAAACTTAAGTCTCTTTTTGTTTTTCATGGTGGAAGTTGGTAAATCGTCATTTACCTACCTTCAAATTATTGTCAATTTGATTACGGCATCCCTCTTCTAGATTGTAAATAATTGTGTTGGGTCCTAGACCTAATTTCTCATTTGGGTGTTTAAATTGGGGATTCTTATCTAATCTAATATTTGTTCCTTTTCTGTTTTAGATGTCTACTTCGAACAACAACAACGCTTCTCGCTCCACCCCTTCTGGCTCATTCTCAGTCATGAACTTGTGTAGGAGGGTGATATTCGATGGGTCCAACTTCAAAGATTGGATCCGCAACATTCACATGGTCACCCGTTACGAGGACAAGGAGTATGTTTTCGAAAAGGATCTGAAAGAGATTAACATGAACACTGCTACTCCCGAAGAAATCGCTGCTTACGAAACTCATGAGCGAGATGCTACGAAGGTTCATTGCATCATGCTCGCAACAATGACTGCTGAACTCCAAAAGTCCTATGAGGAGTACTACCCGTAAGATGCACCAAGATTTGATGGAAATGTACCATCAAAGTTCTAGGCAGAAAAGGTACGAGATCATCACTACGATGATTACTACCAAAATGAAGGATGGAGAGTCCATCATAGCCCACTTGTAGAAAATGTAAAGGTTTGTGGACCGTCTGCTAAAGTTGAATGTGAACTTCGATGAGGAGTTGGCCATAGATATAATTCTACATTTTTTGCGTCCTTGTTATGATCAGTTTCGTATGACTTATCATATGAACAAGGAGGAGGTCACTCTAAGCAAGCTTTAAGGCCTGTTAAGGAGTGTTGAGAGTAGTCTAAAAGGAAAATCTACTGCATCAACTCCTACTGCTGCTACCCCTGTCTTGGCTATTGGGCAAGGGAAAGGAAAGAAGAGGAAGGCTCATTCTAAGAGCCAGAAGGGCAAGCCCCATGATGGATCCTCTTCTAGTGGGACCAAGGCTGGTTCCGATGCTCCTTCCTCAAACCCGAAGAATGCAGAGTGCTTCTACTACCAAGAAAAAGGGCATTGGAAACGAAGCTTCCTGAAGTATCTACAAGATATCAAGGATGGGAAGATAAAGGCATCCTTCGCAGGTATTTATACTATTCAATCTAATAACTCATCACATGCGATGTCTTGGGTCCTTGATACAGGATGTGGTTTTCATATTTGTTCTGATTTACAGGGTCTAAGAAGAAGTAGGATGTGGAGTATGGGAAGATAAACTTGATCATGGGGAATAGGAAAGCGCCGCCTGTCACCAAGATTGGAGTTTACTGTTTAGTGCTTAGTAGTGGGTTAGATCTAGATTTGAATAATTGGTGCTACTCGTCAGAAATGACACGAAACATTATTTCTTTTCATGGTTATACAAACAAGGTTTTAGATTTTCGTTTAATAATGAAAATGGTTCTATTAATGCTTTCTTTAATGGTACTTTCTGTTTTGAAGCATTGCCTTGTAATGGAATATATGAAACTGTGATGGTTGTAGACAACTTAGGAAATGATGTGTTGTATATCGATTATTCCATTGAATTGGATAAAGATTGTGTGTGGCATTGTCGTCTTAGACATGTCAACAAGAAGCGCATAGCCCAACTCCAAAAGGATGGAGTCTTGGAGTCATTTGACTTAAAGTCTGATGACATGTGCGAATCTTGTTTACTTAGAAAGATGACCAAGTCACCCTTCACTGGTACATGTGAAAGGGGTGAGGGTTTATTGGATCTCATACATACCGATATATGTGGGCCCTTTAGATCCACCACAAGGGATGCAAACCGCTTCTATGTGACTTTTACTGATGATTATAGCAGATATGGGTATATCTACTTAATCGAGCACAAGTCAGAAATATTTGAAAAATTCAAAGAGTTTAAGCAAGAAGTGGAGAATCAGCTGGGCAGGAAAATTAAGATGCTCTGATCCGATCGAGGAGGAGAGTACCTAAGTATTGAATTCCACGACTACCTCAAGGCATGCAAAATTGTTTCGCAATTGACGCCACCTAGGACACCGCAGTTGAATGGTGTGGCTGAGAGGCACAATCGAACCTTACCGGACATGTTTTGTTCCATGATGAGTTGAGTTTTGTTACATATCTCATTTTGGGGGGTATGCGTTAGAGACTGCTGCCCATATCCTTAATCTAGTCCCAACTAAGAAGGTTGCCAAAACACCTCACGAGATGTGGACAGAGAAATTTACCTCGTTGGCACATATCAAGGTTTGGGGTTGCGAGGCTTTCGTAAGAAGAGAGACTCACGACAAGCTTGAACCTCTTAGTGAGCGGTGTATTTTCATCGGCTATTCACAAAAGTCCTTTGGATATCTCTTCTATAGACCGAGTGACAATGTTTTCTTCGTTGAGAGGAGAGGAGTTTTCCGAGAACAAGAACTCATATGCCAAGAGGACAGTGGGAGGTAAATTGATCTTGAAGAGCTTCAAGAATCAAACGATGAAGGAACCTCTACCACTGGCACTCAACCTGAGGAGGAAACTCCTGTTGAACCAATTGACGAGTCCTTACCTTTTAGATGTTCCATTAGAGTTAGCGTTCCGCCTGTGTTTTATGGTTTCCATATAACAAGTGAAGATGATACGTTTAATAGTAATAGTATACTAATAAAGTTGGATGAACCTAACAACCACAAGGAAGCCATGGCAGGCCCGGAGTCTGCGAAATGGAAAGAGGCTATGGACAGCGAGATTCAGTCCATGTATGACAATCAAGTTTGGAACTTGGTTGACAATGTGCCAGGTCGTAAGACGGTCGGGTGCAAATGGATCTTCAAGAAGAAGACCGACATGGATGGGAAAGTACACACATATATGGCGCGATTGGTTGCGAAGGGCTTTACTCAAACTCTCGGAGTTGACTATGATGTGACCTTCTCACCAGTAGCGAAGATAAAGTCTATAAGGGTTATGCTAGCCATAGCTGCATTTCATGATTATGAAATATGGCAAATGGATCTCAAAACTGCTTTCCTTAATGGGAAGTTGGTTGAAGATATTCACATGAGTCAGTCAGAGGGTTTTGTCAATGCAGAGCACCCTAATAGAGTGTGTAAGCTTGAGAAATCCTTTTATGGATTGAAACAAGCGTCTCGCAGATGGAATCTTTGTTTCGATGAGAAAGTCAAAGAGTTTGGTTTTTCGAGAAGCGAGGATGAGTCATGTGTATATGTCAAAGCCAGTAGGAGTATAGTTAGCTTTCTCGTTTTGTATGTGGATGACTTAGTGCTCATAGGAAACGACATCCCAAACTTGTAGGAGGTTAAGTCCTGGCTTGGGAAGTGCTTCGATATGAAGGACCTCGGAAAAGCTGCTTATATTATTGGGATAAGGATATTGAGAAATAGGAGTAAAAGACTAATATGACTTAGTCAAAGTACTTACTCGGATAAAGTGTTGAAACGTTTTAACATGGAGAATTCCAAGAAAGGTGAGTTACCAATCCAAAGCAATACCAAGTTGAGTAAGACTCAAAGTCCAAGTATCGAGGCTGAAATAGCAGAGATGAGCAGAGTACCTTATGCTTCCGCAGTTGGCTCAATCATGTATGCTATGATGTGTACTCCCCCTGATGTGGCCTTCGATTTGAGCATGGTCAGCATATATCAAGGGAACCCTGGTAGAGCACATTGTACTGCAGTGAAGAACATTCTCAAGTACCTGCGGAGGAGTAAGGACTGGTTTCTTATCCTCAGTGGGAGTGATGACTTGCGAGTGCGAGGGTATAGTGACGCTAGTTTTCAGACTGTCCGGGATAATTTCCGCTTGCAGTCGGGCTGGGTCTTTACCTTGAATGGAGAAGTCGTGACATGAAAAAGTTCCAAGCAGGAGACTGTAGCTGATTCAACGTGAGAATCAGAGTACATAGCAACGAGCAAAGCGTCGAAGGAGATAATATGGCTGGACAACTTCATCGGAGACCTTGGAGTTGTACCGGCCATAAAGGAACCTATGGAGATTTTCTGCGATTATTAAGGTGCGGTTGCCTTAACCAAGGAACCGAGGGATCATGGCAGATCCAGGCATATCGACAAAAAATATCATTTCATTAGACATCGGGTAGAAGAGGGACTTCTGGTAGTGAAGAGGGTATTGTCAGAGGATAACCTAGCAGATCCCCTTACGAAGGGACTGAGTAGGGTTAAGCACTTGCAGCACGCTAGGAGAATTGGGCTGAAGGACGATATTAGTTTTAGTGATTAGATAGCTTTAAGAAACTTGTAATAGATAAATTGTAATTAACATTTGATGATTGAATAAAGGAGTTTTATTTAAAGTAAATTTATTGTCTTGTGTTAATTATTTACTATTGTTTCACTTTGCATGTTTTGACTTCCTAAATAATAAGATTATTTAAACTATTCACAGTCGATCATACGTTGGAAGTAAGTATGAAAGAAGACTGTCATGAAATGGCTTGTAGACTGTCTAAGGTGTTTAGACATAGCAAAGGTTTGCTGCAACGTTCATGAGTGCTCCTGAAATATGATTTGAGTATTGGGTTAAACCCGCACTCACATGAATCACTTCATGGAATTAATCACGAGTGATTGTGAGATGATAATATCATATAGTCTTTAAACCTAGATATATGATTTGTTTTTTACAAGTTGGTTGTACATTGATAATGTGTAAACGCATCAGTAAATTGATGTTATAAAATGCATTATTGTGTTCGATTTGATGAGTAAATAGTACAAGCATATAAGTCGAAGTTTATCTGTTCCTTTTATCCTAAGAGGGTAAAAGTGATATCTTGGGCCCCTCGATGATTTTGTTTTGACTTATGTGTTGGGCCCGGTCAGGACTGAATTGATGTGTTCAATTAAGTTCTATGCTAGACAAATCAAAGATCGAGAAACAAACTGCTAGACAATAAGTATGACTATATTCCATGTAATTGTCCACACAATATCTTGAGAACGGACGACTATACGATCCCTTATCTAAAGGACGTGTCAGAGTTCAACAACAGCTTTTGAGAGCTACGATTGCTAATCGGATTTCGAAGCCGTAGTTACATTTGTAGTTATTAGACTTATCCAAGTGGGAGACAGTTGGATTAGGTGTCTAAGACATAACTATATTTGGTATGTACTTGACCGGTTGTATCATGGTCCTTTTGGGTTGCCTTCACCAAAGCAACTTGACTGGATGAATAATAGAGAAAGTGGTTATTATGGTTTATTAACATATTATATGAATAAGATATTAAAAGAGAAATCATATTTATTTAATCAATATTGGTAAAGAATTAATTTAGAATTAATTTTGTGGTCAAAAGAGATTAATTGAATTAAGGGGACTGATATTGTAATTATGTGATAACTACAATATGGGCTGAGGAACCCTAAATATAGGGTGGACAAAATCTTATGGAAGCCCATAAGGATTTCGTCCAAGGGCTAGGTTCTGGAAGGATCTAGTGGGCTGCTTAGAACCTAAGTAACCAGATTATGTCTTTGACTGAAACCCTAATTCCTCACCTATATAAGGAACCCCTTGGCTTCACTTTTTCGGCTACCAAAACCCTAGAAGCATTCGTTGAGCCGAAAATTACCTCTCCCCTCTATCTCTTGCATTCTCCAATTGCTTTGGTGATTGTGATTCATTAGAGGCATCGCATTTGAGGTGCTATGTTCTCAAAAGCTCGAGATCATCAAGCTACAATCAAAGGTAACTTTCTAACTTGTTTATTAGATGTTAATTTCGATTTTTGTTATATGCTAGATTAGGGTTTGCAAGCTTTGGATGATTTGCATGTACAAATAGAAAAAGTAGATCCAAAGCTTTAGGGTTTGCATGTGCACCATAGGATTGATGCTTTGCTCATAACCCAACACATTTTCCATAATGTACTTTGTTTCAATGGAAGGAGCAGTGTTGCGGACATAATAGTCGTTGAACTTAACGTCAAAACTTTTGACTATTAGTCTGGTACGCCGTATGATAACCCTGTATGCAACTTGGTTGGTTGAGTAACCTAGAAAAATGCCTTCATCTGACTTTGGTGCAAACTTGTTAAGATGATCCTTGTTCTTGATCACAAAACATCTGCAACCAAAAATGTGAAAGAATCAAACGTTGGGTTCTCGATTGTTGAGACCTTCATAGGGAGTCTTGTGGAGGCGTTTAAAAATGATGCTTCGATTCTGAACAAAGCATGTAGTTGCCACTGCTTCTGCCCAGAATTAGAGTGGATGTTGGAAAAGTTCAACCTCGATCTAGCTGCTTCGACCAATGTTCTATTCCTTAACTCTACTATTCCATTTGGTTGTGGTGTATAAGGTTCCGAAAAGTTGTTACTGATGACCTTGGAAACCAAAAAGCTATTCAAGAGCTGATTTGTAAATTCAATGCCATTATGACTCCTTATCCGTCTGACTGGTAGTTTGATTTGCAGCTCTATTTCCTTGATGAAGTTGATCATGATCTGTAGTGTGTCTGATTTGAGTCTCAAAAAGAAGACGCAAGTGAAGCAAGTAAAGTCATCGACTATGACCAAAACATATTTCTTGTGGTGAAGTTTGGCTACGGTAGATGGAATGCAAAGATCAATGTGAAGTATCTCTAATGGTTCAACAATTGAAGAATCAACTATCAGAGGATGGCTACCCTTTGTTTGTTTTCCAGATTCACAGACTGGGCATAATGTGTCATTGTTGTACTTGAGGATTAGTAGTCCACGGACTAACTCTTCGGTTACCAGGTTGTTGATGTATCTGAAATTGAGGTGAGCAAGTTTGCGGTGCCATAATCAACTTACTTCAGACACTGCCTTGGACAGAAAACACAATTGCGGTTTGCCAATGATCAAAGAGACATCCAATGGATACATTATCCCTTCAGCTTTATATTTGATCAAGCAAGTATTTATGTCATTCGTCATGATGTAGCAATATTCATTATCAAACTCAACCCGATGACCAACTTTGCATAATTGACCCACACCAATCAAATTATGTTTTAAACCTTCTACATAAGCAACTCGTTGTATAGAGAAGCTTCCCATAGTCAATGCTCCATAACCCCTGATGATTCTGTTTGCATTGTTTCCAAAAGTGACGTGTCCACCACTGCTGATTGGCCTGAAATCTCGAAGGTATTCCAACCATCCAGTCATGTGCAAGAAGCAGGCACTATCAATTAACCATTATTCCTCTTGTTGCTCCTTGCACATTGCCTACAAAATCAGAGAGTTAGTTTGGACACCCAAACAAGTTTGGAGCCCTGGGTGACGTGAGACTTAACAATTGCATGCACATGGGACTTTTAAACAGATTTCTTTTTAGGTTTTAATCCAAGTCTAGGATGTTTTGTTCTTTTTGGAATGTTGCATGTTGGGATTGGATGTGACTCTTCTAATGGATAAAAGCCAAAAGCAAGGTTTTCTCGTTTATCCAGAAAGCATATTTTGTCAAAGGTCTAAAGGGTGTAACTTGTTTCTTTTGACTGGTCCTTACAGTGTGTTTTTCTGGAGTGTTCTTAAGACTTGAAAAAGGCTTATCACATGAGCTAAACTTAGATCTTGACTTTGTGACCGACTGATGTGATTTTGAAAGATTTGGAGTTGGCATAATACCCTTAAAATTTGGATTTCTTAAGGTATTTTGTGGAATTGACTTGACTTCTTTCTGAAATTTTCGATATGTGTTTTGAAAAGATTTTGTCACCGTACGATTCTTTTTGCATGATCCATCAACTGAAGTATGTTTTCGAAAAGTTTTGGAAGTGATCGGTTTTTCGAAATTCCTTTTGTTTGAGACTTTGACTTGATTTTTTAAAGTTTTATTCTTGTAATCAGCTTCATGCTGTTCATGTCGGGATCTGATATCCTTTTGTAATGCCAATTTTGCTTGAACTTTTGGTGAAACCACATCAGTGACATTCAATTGAGGTTTTTTGAAATTCTTTGTTTGATGTAAAAAACAAGGACTTGAGTTATCTGAACTGGAAAGTTCATGAATTTGGGAACATTAGCCATATTCAAAATTATTAATTGGCAATTCATGCAAGATAGGCTGAAGAGTGGTTGTGTATTGGACTTGGGTCTACGGTAGAGCAGATTGGACTACCACAAAGTAAGTCAAAGGTGACTTTTGATTGGGACAGGTTTTAGAAGACAAGGATGGACCATCTAAGACTAATTCAGGTCCTTCCAAGATAATCTCTTCATCAACAACTGAACTTGATTGAGAGCCAGAACTAATTTTTCCAATAGTGTATACGAATTCATTTGAATTACCTGAAGATTCAGGAAGAATTTCCTCAATGACACAATCGTTGCTAAGTTCACGAAGTCTACCAAAGTGACATTGGATATCTTCGGGATACATATTATTATTGACAGGATATTGAAAAGGTCTATCCGGTGGGACATAGGGACGTTCAATATTGAATCGGGGAGAAGAAGTCTCATCGGTTGAGAACCCATTTGACCATCCCCAATTATAAGTTTTGTCTACGGTCCCATTTTTAACAAGATTCTGAATAGCTTCACTTTCATTAAAGAGTTTTTCAATTAAAATATTTAAACGTACAATCTCTTTTTGGGCAAGATCCCGTTGATTCAAAGCAATATCTAATTAAGTTTCATTTAACATCCTAGCATCCTTTTCTAACACTAAGTCCTTTTCTAACATGGCGACCTTAAGCCTTTTATCTTTTAGTCTTCCTATGATATGGTACATCTCTTGGGATGATATGTGCTTTTCGTCAAGGGCTTTGTTGTAGTGTGAAAGGACAGCAACACAAGTTTCATTAAGTCTTTCTAAGTAAGCTTCACAATCATGCATGTTGTAATTATTAGACCGAATCATAATTTTTACCTGTTCAACGATGCTGTGAGTTCCATCCTTGGACATGTAGCAGTAGTTCTTCTGTAGGTTTGTTGATCCATCTTCCTCACTAGTTGCCACCATGCAAATTTTCCCTTTCTTCTTGTTGTTGTCTATTTCTTCATCTTCATTACCCGAAGACCATACTTGATGATCCCTTTTCACTTGAGCAACATAAGCTCTTGCCTTTTCTTCTTCTTCTTCCGTTTCTTGAGCCATCCTGAGGTAGAGTGGCTTGTCTTTATCACATTTTCTTTGCAGTCTTTGGCAAAGTGGTTTTCCTTGTGACACTTATGGCAAACAATGATTCCATCTTTATCTTTGGTAGTGGTACCGGAGTCTGAAGGTTTTTTTTTCTACGGTATCTCTTTTGAAGAAGTATTTTGCAGTTGTGAAGGATGATGAGGATTTCTGGGATATCTTGAATGGTTACTCTGCGGGTTGAAATTGCGATTGAAAGGTGGTTTTGTGAACTGTTGGTTTTTACGAAAGGATGGCGGTGGGAGTCTATTAAATTGTTGGCTGACCAGGCCAATGGCATTCTAAAACTCTTCTTCATCATCTAGTTCTGCATCAGCTTCATATGATTGCGGTGAGCTGTCATATGAGTGTTGGTATGATTACTCTGTGGTATATGGGTACTGAGGAGTTTTAAACCGTGGAGTTTGAGCCATCAAAGCAAGTGGTCCTCCCAGATCTGCACAATTCTCTAACACTGTCGATTCTTGGGCTTGAAGTACACCATAAAGTTTGAACAGTGAAAGAGTATGGGTCTTTCTATCTCCTTGAACTATCATCTTTGCCGTAGTCCAGTGTCTTCCTAGACCATTAAGGAATTACAGGTTTGTTCCATGATTACTTCGGACTGTACCAGCGTTCGATAGTTTTGTGATGATAAGGTTGAACCTTTTGAATGAATCATCAAGACTTTCACCAGGTAAGGCTTAAAAGTTGGTGAATTCATTGAGAGCTGTTGTAAGTTTCTTGTCTTGAGCTTGTTCTGACCCCTAGTATAGATTATTGAGCACAACCCAGATCTCTTTGGCGGACTTGCAGTTGATGATGATGTCAAAGTTGTCTGGAGGGACACCACATGAGATTTCATACAAGGCTATGGCATCTTTCTCCATTTTGTCAAGATCATCATTTGTTGGTCGGTTCATGGCTGCCAGACCTGCACCTAGTTGTGCTTGAGTACCATCTGCGTGAACGAGAGTGAGAATAGGGACATGGGGTCCTTCTTCCACAGACCTCCATACATCTCTACCGAGCCTCTTAAGATACATTTCCATTCTTTGAGACCAATGGTGGTATTCATTTGCAACAACTATTGGAGCTCTGTTCGAACCTCCAACACTGTTGGAAACGTTTAATGAAAAAGCTTGTGCCATATTTCCTTTTTTTTGTTTTTTTTAAATGAGCTTAAGTGATATAGAAGGATTTCTAAAATCAGAGTTTTGCTTAAAAAGCAACCACTCTGGCTCTGATACCAATTGTTGTGAGAAAAACTTGATCATACATTAGTCACAAGATAATATAATGTGGAATAACAAGTTAATCTCTAAGGATCTTGTTAGCTCAACAATAATAAAAGTTAGAATAGTTAGATTGTGGAAATATAAAGGAAATAAATAGCAACAAATTATATCAAGTAGACACCAAGTTGATTCATAACAAGGTTTGCATGCAAACACAAGTTAGTAAGAGCAATCAACTTAAAGTGAAGAGGGACTCAGTTATCAAAAGATAATAGAGATAGAGATGAATGATCTTTGTATTTCAATAAACGTTCAGGAAGTGATGTTCAAATCGTGAAAATACATGAAGAGGTATGCTTTCTTTATAGAGTCCCGAAAGTTACATTGAATATTAAACCATTGACTACATGTTAGGGTACAAAGTATTGGACTAACGAAGTTTTTGGAATAGCAAAGATTTTAGATCGCTAATAGCGGAGTTTTTTTATCGCGAAGGGAATTGGAGTGAAGTTTCGATGGTCAAAAGTATTGGACGAGCCTGTAACTAACAAATTGGGAAGAAGACAATCACTAGTTTCGAAATCCACCCCTAATGTTTTGAAGAAATGACAATTCATATCCAAATTCGAATTGGTGTAGTAATTTTGTGAAGAATGAAGATTTTTCTCATTTAGTCCCTGTAGTTTCGAAATGTTGGCAGAAACTACCCAACTTCGAAATTGGACTAAAAACTCAGAGAAATTCAAGAAGTTTCAAGTTTAGTCCCTGCATTTTGTGCGAATTTACACTTTATGCCCACTTTCGCAAATGGGGTAAAGTTTTGCATATTTAGCTGTTTTTGGCGCAACGGGTCCCTGCAGAATTCTATCAATGACGGTTTTTACCCGGATTTTGGAAAATCTAGCAGTTCTCACTCAAAAAGTCAAAAATTTTCACAAATTTGGAAATTTTTTTGAGGCTTTTTCGTGATTGTTTTTCCGTGCCAGATTTTTGGTGTTTCATTTTTGGTACACATCAAGGAGGAGTATTGCATCGTTCATTCCTCGGGCGCTTCTCACCCTTAATGGGTTTTATAATCATTTTTTGATTATAAAAAGGGAGAGAATGATGGGTATTCGAAGCGGGTTTGTTTCAGGTATTCATTTGCGGATTTGAAGACCGGTGTTACTTCGAGGGGGAGTTTGGTCTTGATCGCGCTAGCTCGTTGGAGACTAAAGCTGGGACATCCAATCCTAACTTTGAGGGGAGAATGTTAGGGTACAAAGTCATGCTTGGATGTGGAGTCTTAGGTTTTACCCCTTTGTATGTGTAAATGGGTTGAGTCTTTCCTATAAATAGGAAGTGAGTGACTCCCATTATATAAAGGAACCATTTGGAGTGTTAGACTAGAGAGAGAAATTTGTACAAACCCATTTGTATATCCTTTCTAGATCTAATATGAGCTTACACAGATTTATTTACTCCTTGTGTTCTTGAGTTTACATGATGATTCACTAGATCTTTTCTAATTCTGCACATGCCATCATAATCAACACCACTACACTACGGTGACCATGAAAGGTTCACTGGTTAATACAAAGTAAACAAGCAATGTCAGTTAAAGTAACAAAAAGTCTTCATGCATCGTTAATCTCTGCGGTTGGTCTTTAGGTCTGCGGTTGACATAAAACAAAAACAAAACTCTGGTTCAAATCTTCTTTACGGTATCACCAAGTCTTTAGGTTTGCGTTTCCTTAGCTGAAGAGGGTCACTTTTTGTTTCAACAATTTCCCTAAAGGGACCTCTCAGCTAATTCCTTCATCCATGCATTTTAAGGAATCTGATGATAATCCACCAAAACTTTCTCACTTCAAACAGCCACTGGAATGTTCTTGAAATTTCAAAACTTGATTTCATCAGTTGTGTTCTTCGATCTTCGCACTGAAGCCAAAGTGATATCCAGTTGATTCTTCGTCAGTCGATGCATTGCAGATACAGGAATGAAGTACTTGGGACCTCCAATAGATTTCTTGTAAACAACCCCTAGCTCCGGGTAACTTGTTGCTCCAAGGGACATTTCTTGGAATCCTTAAGTGTAGTCTGGTACAAATTCGAATGGAGGAAAATTGAATTTGTTGGCAAGGACTGGATGTATTTCAACATCAATTTTTCTGAAGTCACAAACCAACGCATTAAGGAATTCACAAGCCCTTTCGAAGGAAATCTTCATTTTGGGATATGTTTCAGCATTAAGCTGAAACACCCGGGCTATCAAAAATATCTCTTCGGGGTTCATGTTTACAAAATCCAATCATTCCTCAGTATGTTTTAAGATCAACTGATTCTCCGGTAGGGTCAGCTGGAATTTTATACCCAAAGGCCATCGGGACCTTCGCCGAGGAGCAATTGTCCATCAAAACCTTCTTCAACAATTTAGTGGTGTACTTTTTTTGATGAATGAATATCCCTTGAGGGGCCTGTTTAACTTGATGTCCTAGAAAGAAATTTATCTCTCTATTCATGCTCATTTGAAACTTGCTTGTCATGAGCCTTGCAAATTTATCCACCATACCCTGATCTGTTGATCCAAAGATGATATGATCCACATATATTTGAACAAGCATCAAGTGATTGTCATTTCCTCGTATAAAAATGATATCATCCACATATATTTGGGCTCACCGGACAACATACAAGATTCAATCGGTATGTCACCGTATCTGATAGTTTTTGGCGTACTTAGTCGATTACTGGTTGAATTGGAGCATCGAGCATACTGGGTTGTCAAGAACTTGAATATGAGCATGGATGAGGCTGGAAAGAAGAGGAAATTGGACATCTAAGAACTAGAGGAAATGTGGAATGATGCCTACGATAACGAAGCAATCTATAAGGAGAAGACAAAAGCTTTTCACGGGAAGATGATCTCGCGAATGGTATTTACTACTGGTCAAAATGTACTCTTGTATCACTCTCGTTTCAAACTTATTTCTAGTAAATTAAGTTCTTGTTGGGTGGGATCTTTTGTTGTTACTAACGTGTTTGATCATGGTGCCATAGAAATCAAGTTTGATCCTGGTGCCATAGTTTGTAACCTGTGGTTCTCACGAGTTATAAACTAGTAAATAAAATAAATGAGTGGCGCCTAGGCATTTGACAACCAGGTGTCTACCAACGTACCAAGGATTTTTTGTACTTTACTGCATCTTTTTTTTAATATTAGTTATGTTAAACCTATCAACAAGCAAGAGACCGGAAAATTACCATTTTCTGCTATTTTTAAGCATCTTATAGCTTCGAAAATTATGTCAAATTAATAAGTAAAACTTCAATTAGTTATGTCCACTTCATTCTAACATTTTCACATACTTAATCTTGAATAATTCATCATAAAGCTACTTTATATTTACCATTTCTTTTACCAAAAATTAAAATTTGTTTTTCACCAAATTCAGTTATTCCTTGGCCGAACAGAGACATCGGACCGAACCAAAATACGTAATGGAATCCTATAAACCTAGTCAAACAGCTTAATCAAGCTTAAATATGAATGAAATACCTTAATTGCTAGAACTACGAAAATCTTCAAGAACTTCTAACCCCGATTTTCCTTGATTCTCAACCTGTTCTTCCTATTCCAATGGGGTTTTCATAGGGTTTTTTTGAGATTTTTATAATTCCTAAGATGACATTGGTTATTGTCTACTCAATCAATCAAATTTTATTGCTCATTATACGTGATAGTTTTGAATATTAATACCCATCCCCAAATTAACATAATTACACTTAATTACTTCTCTAATTACTGTAATAACAACTTAATTAGCTTATATATAATTATAGTTATTTGAGTTATAACAGAAGAGTTACATAAATGTAAGTTTCCAAACATATAGATAGGATTCTCGTTTGCGGTCAGGTTTCATGTTCTTGATGAATGAAGTAGCACTGAATTTGAGGAGTTCTAAGCAAGAGACCGTAGAGGATTTAATATAAGAGTCAGAGTATATCACAACAAATAAAGCAACAAAGGAGGTTATGTGGTTGAAGAATTTCATCTCTGATCTCATTGTTTTTCCAAGCACCCATGAACCTGTTGATTTTGTATGACCACGAGTTTGCAATCACCTTGCCTAAGGAACCCAGATAACACAAACTCTTGAGACATATACTCAGAAAGTACTACTACATTAGAAAGTTCGTGGAAGATGGAGACATCATATTAAGTCGAGTAACATCGGATTAGAACATGGGTGATCCGTTCACCAAACAACTATCACAAATCAATCATGATGGTCATACTAGATCAATATGAATTAGATATGTTGGTGAACTGATTTCATTACTTAGTTTATAGTTTGATACTTTGGAACTAATACTATTTTTATTTTATCTGATTTGTTGATTATTTAATGGAGACTTACTAATGAGTTTGATAGCTACCATTTTCATTAATATATTTATGTGTTTCGTTTATCATGTTTTTTGTGACAACCATCAAATTTTGGTCAAGTCAAAGTCAAACAAAGTCAACAAGTTAAACCGATCAACTCCATTAACCCTTGTATGTTAGGGTTTACGTTATGTAATCACTGTACAATTCGCTATTTTAATGAGAAAACATCATTTGGAAAGTTCATGTGTTTGATATTCCTTAGCCTTAACAGTGCTAAACAACGAACCAAAGCGATAAAACACTATTGCACAATCATCGGGATTGTGTAGGACACTAAATCATGGCTTAACGGGGTCTATGGACCTTGCGTTGCGAAGCCGGACACTCAAAAAGATCACAAACGAAACCTCTCGCAATCTCATTCAAACCCTACTCAAGATTACTTGACGCTAATAGGATCAAAACTCATACACTACGATATAAATTGACGTTAATAGCAACATAGTATAGTACAACGTTATAACTATAATCAAATTAAATTATGATACCATATTAAAATCAAATCAAAGTATAATGCTCTAATTAAATTTAAAAGAATCAAACTTGAATGCTATAATTAAACTTCAAATCAAAGTAGATTGTTATAATCAAATAATAACTCATCTTTTATAAAACTCCATTTTTATAAACTTTACATTAAATTTTATAAAACTCTATTTTTATAAACTTTACATTAAATTTTATAAAACTCTTATATTAATTATGTAAAAGATGCTTGTGTTAGTGGGAAATTATGAAGACCACCAAAAGCAAAAAGATTATTCCCATGGTCTCCCACTCACACCTCCCATCCACTTTCCTTTCCTTTTTCTCCCAACACATTATTGTCTTCACCACTTAAACCTTCTCTATTCTTTCTCTCACTCTCAATCTCGAAATTCATCCAAGAAATACTCATATTCCAGCCAAGAACAATCTATTATACTCAAATCTTCATCCCTCTTGAAGCATTCATCAAGGTATGTTGTTAAAAGTTTCAAATTCATACAAGAAACAAATTAAATCCACCAAAATATCTAAAACTCATTTTATGCATAAACCTGATTTTTCTCAGAATCCCATCAATAAAATAAGAAGTTCTGGAAATTTTCAGAAAATAACTTATTTTTATTGAATTATTATAATTATTGCAATAAAGTAGGGCAATAATTCACATAAAATACTTGTTGCATTCAATAAATGCTGAGAAAATTCTGGGATGACCTATATATTGATTAAACAAGATATATGAAGTTTCATGCATTTATATTACTGTTTACTATTATTTATGATTTTATTGATTAATTAATAATGAAATATATAAAAAATACTTCCCATAGTCACAAACATCTGAAACTTATACACTGGGCTCTATATCATGTTATAAAACTATGGTTAATTTTACAGAATTTTTGGGAATCATTTATTATTTTTCCCGAATTTTGTTGTTGTTTAATCATTAAAGTATTAAATAAATACTAAAACAGTTCAGAAAAATATAAAAATTTTACAGTAATTAATATTGTATGAAATAATGATTTCCTAATAACTTCATAATTTTTTCAATACTATGTACTATTTAAAACTATTTTCCTAAGTATTTAAGCATGTAAAAATGCATTTTAATGATTATTTCATATAAATAATTGTTAAAATCTGTAAATAATTATAATTGGGCAAGTTATTATTTTAATAAGAAATTATTAAAATCTGGCCTAAATTGAAAATATAAATTAATTATGCAAAGTAATTAATTCAATTTAAAATTCATTTAACAAATAAATACCTTAATATTATAATCAAAATGAATTATTGTTAATTCATCTAATATAAGAATATGTGTCTAATTATTTGTATTAATACTCCATTCTCGTTTAGCAGTTCCTAAACCAAAACTATTAATTATATTAGGTTCTACGCCATTTTGACCCGAACCGTCTATCGTACGACACACGCATTTCGTTTTGGGACTAAAGTGAGTAATCTACCCCATACTTTATAATTTTCAATACTTTTGGGGTGTATCATGTGGTTCTAATATGTTCCAACTTCATTTTATTGTTTTATCACAATTGAGACATTGTTGGGACATTTATACGTGAGTCATTAATTGTATAACTATTGTTTGTTTACGCTACATGTATTTGTAGTGCATTACCATTTTTAGTCTAATCTCCATGACTATGCCCGTATTCTTGAGGTACGTTATGGACAATAATAGCGCTATTGGGTTGACCACCCCGCCTTGGGACGCTAAGGTGATTGATCGCACGTGGTTGAGTGTGTATGATGATTAGATGCTCCATCCTATATATATATATATATATATATATATATATATATATATATATATATATATATATATACATATGTATATATAGGGTGAGGACTTATTGTTGTTGTTATCATTTGTTAATCAATTTTTGATTGTTATCTCAAATACAATTGTTTGCCGACTTCAAAAGAAAACAAATTTCAAATTATAAATGTTTCAACTTCACAATTTTCTCTACTAAAATTAGATTACTCACCAACTCTCGTAGTTGACCTGTTTTTACCTATGATGCAGATTTGAAGAATGAAGTTGATGAAAAATAGGTTGTGCCTTAGAAATGCACAAGACTATTTAAATTTTATGTAATAAATGTTGTTCGTATTTGGATTTGTATTTATATGTTGTGGATCTTGTTTGCATACTTAGTGCTTAATTGAATCTAATCATATTATAACATAGTTGTCATGAGACTTTGAACAATATATCACGCCTTGATCGATTCCGACAAGGATCGGGGTGTGACAGATTGGTATCAGAGCCCTTGACTATAGGGAATTAGGTTAATTGCCTTGACCTAGTCTATAGCCTCTAGGGTCCTCTCGTATGCTAGTTTATAAAATGCACACACAACTGCATGCAATTCACACTTAGAAAATCCTAGGAATACCTTTGTGTGTTAATTGCTCCCTTAAGTGCATACGTATTACTCCTGACACTTATATGTGTGCATACACTGGTGAATATTCTCCTCTTTCTCTGAAAATCACACACATATTCAAGTGGTTTTAAAAAAAATGTATATACATATATATTCCCTAGAGCTCATAGGAAATTCAAAGTCATCCACTCTAGTTGGGTAGGATCATAGTAATGGACGCGTAGTAACTGGAAGGGGGAGGTGCCGGTAGCCCGAAAGTCCCGACTAGGCAAGCATTCATATACATCCCAATCAACCGAGGGACCAGTTTGCTTATCTGGGGACCAAAGGCGAGAGTTCCCAAACCTATAGGCCAAAGCGCGTCATTCACATTACTTTTGAGCCATCAAAATACCCGACCTTATCAAACGTATCCGAAAGGATACACTCCAAAATGGCCAACTCATTGGACTATTAAGTTCCCTAATGGGCCTAGAAGTGGGAAAGACATGTGAAAACTTAGTTTTGTGGGGGCCCACGCAAGTGCTACATGTTTCACATTTAGTAACCATGGAAAGCCCAAAAGGTGCCCAACACTCCTAACCATGGCCCAACAAGTGTTTTACAATTATTTTACCCAACAATGTCTAAAAACTTTATTTCCATAATCAATTTACAAATAACTCACAAGTCCATATGCGTGTTTCTCGTAGTTGACTTGTTCCTTGTTTGGTTGTGGACTTAGGGTAGACTCATTAGGATCAACAGTCTAATAAAATTTTAATTACACGTAACTGGGGGCATGTCGAGTGAATCTTAGGAGTGGATCAGACATGGAACAAATCACAAGATTATAATCAAGTTATTCCTACTAAATTCATAAGTCTATTTATATAGACCTCTAGTATAGAGTCGTCGGCGTAGTCGTGTCGGCAATCTAGAATATGGCTAAATACATAATACAAACTATAATACCCAAATTATACAAAATGTTCTGCATTAAAAATCAATAGACAAACAAACACAATGAAACTAAAAAGGGTATCAAACTATCAAGAGAAAAACACATACAATGTAGATTAAAATCCACTAATTATAACAAAATGGCTAAAAGAAAAGGTAAGGACTAAGGATTGTTAAGTCCTCTCTTCTTATAAATAGCTTTGAAGCAAACTTGCCTAAGCTTCTTTGTTCTTTCTGTCAATTCCATACCTGACAATTTCTCCATCATCTTCTTGTGCCCTGCTAACGTCTCTATCTCCTCCTTTAATCCCAACTCCTAGTTTTTTTTTAAAAAAAGGTAGATGCAATATATTTTTCGTGTGAGTTCACAAAATTTACAATGAGTTAAGTTTATATAAATATAAATCAGGAAATCGTAGTAAATCAATTGATTTGATGTGGCATATGCCTAGGGCCATTGTTTATGTTATAAAGAAACTAATATTTAAAATTTTAGAAAATACCAAAACTACTTTGGTTACCAAGTGCATGCATACATGCATGAGTAATGTATAGAAGGTTATTATCGTAGTTTACCTTGGCATTTTGAATGAGGGATTGAAGGCTCTTAAGTTTTCTATGAGGCCATCTGTTTATGTTTAGCTCTCTGCATCTTTTCTTCAACAATGTTAACCCTATCCCTAGTTCCTTTGCTGCCATGATTATCGGCATCTCAAAGTACTTCGCTATCTCTTCAAACTCCAATGGTCTCAATCTCTTTGCCACCTTCCGGCCACCGTGATCAGTGGTGGTTGCATTAGAACTACATGTAGCCTCACCACCGGATTTACAGTCTTCACTGAAACTAACCAATGGTAAATTACCATCCTCCCAACAATCCCATAAGCTTATATCTTCAAGGGGATCCAAATCGTGAAACTCATTTCTAGAAATGATGTTTTGATCTTTGTTAAGTACTGTGGAAACGTTCTGATCGAGCACTTCATGCAATTTTTCCGACAACTCGTAATCAGGATGGTCGAGCCTGTCACCACTGCAAAAATCCAAAAACTCAAGATAATCAAATCCAACACGATGGAAGACTCTTTTTGATCACTACAAATCCAAACCATGTTTTGATCAATATAGACAAAATCACTTTTTTGTGCGAAAGATGGGGTAATGAGTGACGTTTATATATACCTGAAAAGATCTTGATGATCAAAGTACTGAAACCAATCGAGGTCATATATGGGGTTTTGATGATCTGCAGGTGGATCCATTTGTGAGGGAGAAGTTAAAAATTGCGGTAAGAATGTGATGATTTATATAAGTGAAGTGGGAGAAGTAATTAATAACAAATAAAGAGGAAATGAATATATATGGTCTATGAGCCGTAACCTTCTTCTTCAATTCACACACATATACGTATATGTTGCTGCAAATTATGACTTATGTGCCTCATGCATTTAATGCATCACATGCCTACTGCATATTCTTGACTTTGAAGCTACGCACCAGTTTCGAATTTCCCCAGTAGCACACTTTTCATTAGAAAGTACTCCAAGTCTTCACACATGAACCAGTTAGAAAGTACTCCAAGTCTTCACACATGAACCAATTAGAAAGTACTCCAAGTCTTCACACATGCAAATTATGACTTGTGTGTCGCTATAGGTAACTAATAAAACTTTATTTTTTTTAACCCCTTAAATATCAGTACAAGCTTCTAACATCGACGTTTAAATTCTAAATTTCTTTTTATTACTAAAACTAGCATCGATTCAAGTATATAAACCATGAATCTTGAGAACACGGCAAAACCCAAATAAGTCTTATCATCTATGTAAAAACTCAGGGTTTTTACTAGTGAATCTATCAGTGGCGGAGCTTGAACAATTAACTTGGGGGGGGGGGGGGCGAAAATATTATAAACTGAAATTAACAAAAATAATAATAATAATAATAATAATAATAACAGATTGTTTTCAACAAATAAACACCAAAAACACCTAGAAAAAGAATTACAACTCAGCCCGACGGCCTTTAATGTCTTTAAAAACAGATTATGAATGATATATTAGTAAGCAGACAACAATTTCTCTTTCAATGTTTTCATCTTTCCCATGATTATATCTAGAAAAATCAAAATGAAAGAACAATTGATTCAATCAAAAAAATCAAAGATCAAAATTTGAACAATAACCAATAACTCATTTAACAATAACCAAATCAATCTTTGTTTTCACTTTTCAGTTTTGTTTGAAGCTGCCTAGCTGTTAAGCATAACCAAATCAATAACGAAATCTAAAAATAAAAAAATCAAACTGAAAACAGCAGCAACAGTACAAGACCCAACACCAACAATAACCAAATCTATAAGTTCATAACTTATAAATCAAATTGGCAAATCGCCAAATCGCAAATGACAGCCAAATTAAAAAGAAACTCAGTAAGACAGTAGTAACGCATAAATAGGCAACAGATTGACAGAAAACAGCAGCAGCAGTGCAATACGCCAACACCAACAATCAACAATCTTACAATCAGAAAAGAAAGAACAGCTGAACAGGATTTGGGTCTCGGGATTACATACCTGATTTCTGTGAGTGAGACCAGGCGACTGACTTGGCGAGACAGCGACAAACGAACAGCAGGCGAGATAGGCAGCGAATTGGGCAAATGGGGATGAATCGATTTTGATTTCTTGATACCCCTTGGTCGCTTGGAGAATTTGGAGTATTGGACAATTCTGATTAGGAATCGGGAGGGGCCAAAGCCCAAGTTTGAAGATAGCAGGCTTATAACTATTTTATTTTGAACTACAATTCCTACTTCTAGCCCAAAAATCAGGAGGGGGCCACTGCCCCTCCTGGCCCCAATAATACTACGCCCCTGGAATCTATGATGGCTAGTGTAAACATTATGGTCATATATCATTAAGATTCTATGGACTTAGAATGTGTGATTCTGCCTCATTCCCTGTTCCTTGTTTGGTTGTGGGCTTAAGGCGGGGTCACCCATCCGAATGCCCTTGCAATCTTAATGATATACGACTAGTTTACGCCAAGCTACTATAAAAGAACTGGTAGGACTTATAATGCAAATTTCGTCAAAATTTGTTGAAACATTCGTAATGATGGAACTCGCTAACTACGTTATAAAATATTCATAGTGGTAATACCAAGGATAAAACAAGGAGTATAAAAGCACACATAGGATACTCTATCATCCCAAAACAATAAACTCCTTTTAAATCGACTCAGTTCAAGTTACAATAAGAAATTTCCAAGGTCGTCATGTGACATCAGGCGGGTTGTTCCTCACCAAAATCAATTTCTTGTACTACGAAACGTTTTCCACATCTTTTTCCAAACTCTTGAAGTCCCAGTCAAAATGCAAATTTCGGGACGAAATTCCCTCTAACGGGGGGATGATGTGACAACCATCAAATTTCGGTCAAGTCAAAGTCAAACAAAGTCAACAAGTTAAACCGATCAACTCCATTAACCCTTGTATGTTAGGGTTTACGTTATTTAATCACTGTACAATTCGCTATTTTAATGAGAAAGCATCATTTGGAAAGTTCATGTGTTTGATATTCCTTAGCCTTAACAGTGCTAAACAACGAACCAAAGCGATAAAACACTATTGCACAATCATCGGGATTGTGTAGGACACTAAATCATGGCTTAACGGGGTCTATGGACCTTGCGTTGCGAAGCCGGACACTCAAAAAGATCACAAACGAAACCTCTCGCAATCTCATTCAAACCCTACTCAATATTACTTGACGCTAATAGGATCAAAACTCATACACTACGATATAAATTGACGTTAATAGCAACATAGTATAGTACAACGTTATAACTATAATCAAATTAAATTATGATACCATATTAAAATCAAATCAAAGTATAATGCTCTAATTAAATTTAAAAGAATCAAACTTGAATGCTATAATTAAACTTCAAATCAAAGTAGATTGTTATAATCAAATAATAACTCATCTTTTATAAAACTCCATTTTTATAAACTTTACATTAAATTTTATAAAACTCTATTTTTATAAACTTTACATTAAATTTTATAAAACTCTTATATTAATTATGTAAAAGATGCTTGTGTTAGTGGGAAATTATGAAGACCACCAAAAGCAAAAAGATTATTCCCATGGTCTCCCACTCACACCTCCCATCCACTTTCCTTTCCTTTTTCTCCCAACATATTATTCTCTTCACCACTTAAACCTTCTCTATTCTTTCTCTCACTCTCAATCTCGAAATTCATCCAAGAAATACTCATATTCCAGCCAAGAACAATCTATTATACTCAAATCTTCATCCCTCTTGAAGCATTCATCAAGGTATGTTGTTAAAAGTTTCAAATTCATACAAGAAACAAATTAAATCCACCAAAATATCTAAAACTCATTTTATGCATAAACCTGATTTTTCTCAGAATCCCATCAATAAAATAAGAAGTTCTGGAAATTTTCAGAAAATAACTTATTTTTATTAAATTATTATAATTATTGCAATAAAGTAGGGCAATAATTCACATAAAATACTTGTTGCATTCAATAAATGCTGAGAAAATTCTGGGATGACCTATATATTGATTAAACATGATATATGAAGTTTCATGCATTTATATTACTGTTTACTATTATTTATGATTTTATTGATTAATTAATAATGAAATATATAAAAAATACTTCCCATAGTCACAAACATCTGAAACTTATACACTGGGCTCTATATCATGTTATAAAACTATGGTTAATTTTACAGAATTTTTGGGAATCATTTATTATTTTTCCCGAATTTTGTTGTTGTTTAATCATTAAAGTATTAAATAAATACTAAAACAGTTCAGAAAAATATAAAATTTTACAGTAATTAATATTGTATGAAATAATGATTTCCTAATAACTTCATAATTTTTTCAATAATGTGTACTATTTAAAACCATTTTCCTAAGTATTTAAGCATGTAAAAATGCATTTTAATGATTATTTCATATAAATAATTGTTAAAATCTGTAAATAATTATAATTGGGCAAGTTATTATTTTAATAAGAAATTATTAAAATCTGGCCTAAATTGAAAATATAAATTAATTATGCAAAGTAATTAATTCAATTTAAAATTCATTTAACAAATAAATACCTTAATATTATAATCAAAATGAATTATTGTTAATTCATCTAATATAAGAATATGTGTCTAATTATTTGTATTAATACTCCATTCTCGTTTAGCAGTTCCTAAACCAAAACTATTAATTATATTAGGTTCTACGCCATTTTGACCCGAACCGTCTATCGTACGACACACGCATTTCGTTTTGGGACTAAAGTGAGTAATCTACCCCATACTTTATAATTTTCAATACTTTTGGGGTGTATCATGTGGTTCTAATATGTTCCAACTTCATTTTATTGTTTTATCACAATTGAGACATTGTTGGGACATTTATACGTGAGTCATTAATTGTATAACTATTGTTTGTTTACGCTACATGTATTTGTAGTGCATTACCATTTTTAGTCTAATCTCCATGACTATGCCCGTATTCTTGAGGTACGTTATGGACAATAATAGCGCTATTGGGTTGACCACCCCGCCTTGGGACGCTAAGGTGATTGATCGCACGTGGTTGAGTGTGTATGATGATTAGATGCTCCATCCTATATATATTTATATATATATATATATATATATATATATATATATATATATATATATATATACACATATGTATATATAGGGTGAGGACTTATTGTTGTTGTTATCATTTGTTAATCAATTTTTGATTGTTATCTCAAATACAATTGTTTACCGACTTCAAAAGAAAACAAATTTCAAATTATAAATGTTTCAACTTCACAATTTTCTCTACTAAAATTAGATTACTCACCAACTCTCGTAGTTGACCTGTTTTTACCTATGATGCAGATTTGAAGAATGAAGTTGATGAAAAATAGGTTGTGCCTTAGAAATCCACAAGACTATTTAAATTTTATGTAATAAATGTTGTTCGTATTTGGATTTGTATTTATATGTTGTGGATCTTGTTTGCATACTTAGTACTTAATTGAATCTAATCATATTATAACATAGTTGTCATGAGACTTTGAACAATATATCACGCCTTGATCGATTCCGACAAGGATCGGGGTGTGACATTTTTGAACCACTTCCAGAATATTAACTTATTGGAACCTCCACAGTCGGTCCTAATTCTAGAAGTAAGTACTGATTTAAGATTGTCATGGTGCATTGGTAAATTTTCCATTCAGATGCACATAACATAGAGATTTGACCAATTCTCTTGAGTACTGAAAATGGAGATTTTAGGTTTGGAGTTTTAAGAACCCAAAATTTAGGAAAATTTGATTTTGAAAGAGTTTTTAACCAAAAGGGTAATTTGGTCATTCAAATTAATTTCATGAATTGGTGAAGATGTAGCTTCTTGAAATAAGTTGAGATAAGTCTAAGTCACTTTTATGAGATGAGATAAGTTGATTCAAGAGGAGACATGCAAGAGATTGTCTAATTAGTCCATAAATGGTAAAATGGGAATTTTATGCCTTTATTGGCAAGTTTGTAACTTTAAGGATTCAGAACCACAGGCAGTGAGTCCGAAATGACTTAGTGGAGTCGTAGAACACATTCCTACCTTCTTGTGGATATAAGATTTGTAGAAAACGGATATAAGATGAAGAAGATATGCATCTTTCAAGATGCATTAGAAAATGGGGAAAATTGGCATTTTTAGCTTTTTACATGGCTTAATGGATTATTTTTCAGATGACTTAAGCCAAAAGTAATTAGATAGAAATTTAGGGATTTTTAATACCTTCTCATGGATACAAAGATCACTAAAAACAACTTTGAAATGAAAAAGTTATGAATGTCTGAAGTTGGAATGGAAAATGGCCAAATTTGGAAAAATGCAGTCACCATGGCGTGGTAAGAAGATTGCCATCATGCAGTGACGCTACCAGAGTAGAGATTTTAATATGTTATACCCATTTTATCAAACCTATTTCACAAAAACTCATTCTAGAGCTTTGGTAGAGCGATTGTGAAGGCAAGAAAGTGTCTTGATGCAATGAATAACCTTTAAGAGCATCGAAAGGTATCATCTTCTTCTTGATTCACGTTTTTAAAAATCGATGGTGGTTTTGTGATTTGAACGGGAAGCATAAAATTTTGGTTAGATAAATTGATTGTGATGTTATTGTAAATATTTGGATGCTAATTACAAGCTTTATAGTATGTTTTCATGGTTGAATTCATCAAGTTTTAGAGTAAGGGTTATATACACTAAATTATGAAAATGATGAACTTGTGAAATTAGGTATAGTATTAATGAACTAAGTCATATGTAAGCTTAATTCGTGAATCTTAATCAATTTGACAAGAATTTGTCAAGTTACTATTTTGGGACAGAATATGTTTTTTTTATTAGAATTGGAATGTTATTAAGGTCCTAATGGGTTAAGATGAGTTCAAAGGAACATTATATGATATGTGAGTAGGCTTTGGAAAAGAAGATTGATCAAGTCCATCAATTGGAGATTTAGAGTCGATGGTAGTTTGAAACACCATGATTTTTCAACCATTTCTTTTATATTTTAAAGCATTTATTTATTAGAATATGTTAGCAGAAGTCTTATTTTGAATTTCATGAAAACATCACCAATGTTACTTTTATTACAAAAAACAACATTCATCAAAATTAAAGTTCATAAACCAATCCAAAACATGTTCTAGAAAAAGTGTTATGAAAACTCAATGACATGTCCAAATGGTATCAATACTAAGACATAAACTGAAATATAACTACCCCCCCCCCCCCCAATCCTCACCAGGCCATCAAATCATGCTACATGTACCAATGCAAGACAAAAGCCATAAGCAAATAAACAAGTGTCAGTACATGCTAAGGGTGTCAACCATAAGTACAATGTTAGGAAAACACACATTACATATCATCAGATATATTACACACATCACATACATCATATGAATCACTCACATCACATACATCACTAGAGTATCATTAAGGTCTATCGTTGTTATTTATCTTTTAATATTCGATAAATATTAATTATTCCTAACCTAGAAATGGGTTCATCACTAACCCGTAAGGTAGACAACCCATACATAGGTCCATCACTAAACCGTAAGGTAGACACCCCACATGTAGGTCCATCTCTAACCTGAAGGAAAAACTCATTCACTACTAAGTGATTAGTCCAACCTTTTCCCACTAGGTCCATCAATAACCCAAGAGGTAAAAACCTCATTCAATACTAATGAGATTGGCTCGACCTAATATCTTAAGTGAGGCGCGACGCTCACCCATAGAATTTCCCCCGATATGTTGTCTTCGCTGAGAGAACAAGTAGATCTGATGCGCAGGGACAAGGTTTGAAAACTCAAACCTTGAGTGAATGCTTAAGATCAATGTCTTCTTTCTAATAAATGTTCTAGTGAAGCCTGGATAGACCAGTCAAGTCTGAGTTAATATATTCAACAAATGATCAAGTCATAAATGAAGAATGAGACTAAAAGATCAAAGTAAAGTTAATAAATGAAGAACAAGAAGAATGTTTGAAAGAGAATTGAAGTAACTTAGTAAATGCCAAAATGAGTGAAAGATCCGTCTCTTAACATTGCATTGAAAGCTCATTTAAATAGGAGTGAGTGAAACATGGTACAAACCAGTAAACATACATAGGGCCGGATAAAAGGAATAATTCTTACATGCTGATTGTCCAAGTTGACAAACACACTAAGTCCTATGAAATGTATAATCATGCAAAGAGACAAAAGTAATTAATACACAAAGAGACAAAAACAGCGACTCCGGATCAACACACATTCCAGACATAATGTCCATTCCGGAATGTCTTCACTCCTGAACTTCTCATCTTCTACTCTCCAAGTCCGGACAGATTCCAGACTACTCTTCACTTCGAAACTCTTGCTGACTTCAGAATTGACGTTTGGACTTATGATTGCTAGAGGTTCACTTTCAGGTTCCAACAATCTCCCCTAAGTGAACTTAGCAATCCAGTCAGCTTAGATGGCTTCTTGTTTGATGAAGGTGTAAGCTCTGAACAATCATTCTGTGACTTCAATGTACCAGGTCAGTTGACTTACAAACTTTGCTTTGACCGGTTCCGGAGCTTTAGACTTGGATGCACGAGAAATGAACTTCTGAAGGGATTTGGTAGGAACTAGGTGTTTGTCAAGGACTCGGAAAAAGTCCTTCTTGTTTGTCTTCCTGGTTGTGTAGAAAAACCCTAGAACCGGGTCATCGATTGGACCATCTGCAAGCAATTCAGCTTCCGGAAGAACAAAGTTGATTTTCACAACAAAGTCTTTAGTTCCGTATAAGTGGGCCAGCTCATAGTCGCATCTGCAAAAGTCCGCGACATAGTCCTTGAGGAAACTCAGAGCGGCATGGTAAGCAACCATGCTGATATCATTGTTTTGAATTCCTCGGAAGTGAGCAGCCAAAGTAAGAATGTCATTCAGATTCATCGAAGGGAAATCAACGTCAGTGATGGTCCGGTAAGTTGGTTTGTTCCGAAAGACGTGGAATCGAAATAATGAGTAGTTGAGTTCGAACTTCACCAAGATTTTTCTTGCAAATCCATGGACTTTGGTAATTCTTTTCCTCGTCCACACTTCATTGAGAGGTTGTGCATTCTTGGAGTAGAATGTTTCAAGTCTTCCACGTTCAGTCCGGAGGATCGCTTCCGGATCGTCATTGGGGTGAATAGGAGCAAACTTGATGTAGTATTTGCTGTATGGAGAGAGAGAAAGATCTAGTTGTTCGGAGTCATTTGTCGAAACATCGTAATACATGAAAGGAATGATTTCATAATCACGGAGAATACCTTTACGGCATAGAGGAGATATTCTACGGATCGGGTCAGGATTATCCTTGAGAGTTGGATCCGGATGCTGTCCTGTAATGCCTTGTTAATTTCCTCCTGAGACCATCCTTGTTTTTGCTTTAGAGGAGGTCCGGAGTGAAAGGGTTGTTGTTCGACTGTCATAGGCGTTTTGCCTTTGTCTCTCTTTAATGCAGACATGATGAACTGCATGTTCTCATCAACATAAAATTACGGAGTAGGGTTCGGAAGAGGTTCTTCCGGAATGTCATCAGGGATCCAGAGTGGAGAACCCTGATCTATAAGAGAAATCTTTGGAGCGGGAATAGGAGGAAGCATTGAAGGAGTGGCTCGGAAGGCTTGGACAGTGAGTAGTGATTTTGCTTTGGCCATTTCAATAGCCCTTGGAGAACGTCAGGCAAAGAAGATGGCCAAGAGACTGCGTACCATATTCTCTTTTCTTCCTCTGTCATCACCTTTGGAAAGAGCTTGTTTGGAGCTTCGAGACCAAGAACTCCATTCGTAAAATACTTCTCTTCATCACTGTCTTCATCATTATCAGAGTTGTTTCCTAGAAGTCCGGACATAACATTGACTTCATCATCGGAATTAAGATCTTCATCTCGGAGTTGAAAAATCGAGGCAGGTTTCCATGGTTGACTGGGACCTTCTCCCCCTCTTGCATCAGTGTCTTTCAGAACCGGTGCAAGCAATAATGAGTCCTTCATCTCATCAAACTTGGTGAACAATTTTTGAAGGCCCGTGTTGAGTTGACGAGTAAGCGCATCATATGCTTTGGAAGTGGGAGCTTGAGCAGCAAGATGATCGAACAAGTGTCCAAGAATGGCTAACATCTGATCAAACTTTCGATTCAGAATGTTAACAATGTTCTAAGTGGATCGAAGGAGTTTGATGAGGACTTGTTGAATTATGAGATTCATCTCATCCTTCTTCTTGATTTCTTTCTGTAGTCTCTAAATCTGATTCTCATGACGAACATGGGTCTGCTTGATAAGATCATTAGTAGCAGAAACCAAGTCATCATGGACCTTGAGCATAGTAGTGATCGTATCAAGGTAGTGATCAACCGAAGAATCATACTTAGCTTCAACTTCTTCTATGGAGTGCTTGAGCCGGAGTGAGATTAGCTGATCTAACTGAGCTTCTCTTTCAGCAATTGAAGGTCTGTACTGATTGGATAAGGACTGAATGATGACATCGAGCTTGTAATCCAGTCCGAAAACCTTTTGATCCATTTTGGTGTTGAGCTCTATTACAGAAGTTTCGATTGAGGAGACTTTCTTCATGGTATCGGACACATTTATTTGAATCTCAAGGAGAGCAAACGGATCGATATAATCACCAGCTGAGGATCCGGTGTCGAAATTTGAATGCAGAGGTTTTTCCTTTGTGCGGCATGGGATTCGTAGAAGGACCAGGATGAGTTGCAGCATCATCATGAAGCTTGTGGGTTGATTCAGATTCATGCTGAGTAGAGGAGGAGGATCCGAAATCAAATGCGGACTTTGATAAAGATGGATTTAAGTGGAGTTGAACTGAGGAAACCATGGTGGCATTAGCAACATTAGCAGCATCAGTGGTCAGCAGTACTTCTTCGAAAATCTCATCGTCCGAAGCTGGAGGATTGGAATCTTGAGGAGGAGGCTTTGGAGTTGCTCCGGATGTGAACTCTAGATCTACAAACTTATCAGTATGAGAGACATAGTGCAAGTTGCTTAGCATGACTCTCTTCTTCATGGAAATAAGGGTTGACTCCACTTGTGATCTGGTGAGCTCCGGATGCCTAGTGTGTGCCCTGTTCACATAATTTTCCCACAATGGATCGTTAACTACTGGTCGTCCTATACCCTTTTCGGGTATCAGACTAGTTGTGGCATCAGAGGTAGGAGGGACAACTCCAACCTCGGAATTCTTGGGGTCCGAAATAGGGGTTTCGGAGTGTGTGCGTGTAGAAACAAGTGGGATATAAAAAATGACACGTGGGTGTGTTCCAGGGGGTGCAAGGAAATATGGTCAACACTGGCATCACCTTTCTTGAAGTCTTTTGCTCTATAGTCCTGGTTGTACCCAATGTGATTCAAGAACAATTGAAACTCCTCTGCAGTTGGTTCTTGAACATTGAAACCCCTGGGTTTTCTTTTACACCGACCGCTTTAAGGAATGTGGATTTGTAGATGGGTACTATTTTGTCGCCAATGATTTTAGTTTCCAACACAACATCTTCTTCTTTGATTCTTGTGAAGGATTTGTGAAGATGATGAAGTGGAAGAGGTGGTTCAGGGAGTTTTGTGAAAGGGATGGAGATGGGATGGTTTGCTATGAACTCGATCATAACTCTAATGGATTCATTGTAATCCATAGGGTTTAGCAAAAAC
Organism: Lactuca virosa; assembly: GCF_052849685.1. Classification (NCBI taxonomy): domain Eukaryota; kingdom Viridiplantae; phylum Streptophyta; class Magnoliopsida; order Asterales; family Asteraceae; genus Lactuca; species Lactuca virosa. The sequence continues at coordinate 65,717,766 of NC_136427.1, read as the reverse complement.
AACTGTGTTGTATCCCTGAGAAAGGGTTCTGGCGATGTAGACGATGATGATCCCTTGAAGGGTTTCTTCTTTGAAATCGATTTTTTGGAAGTGGAGGCGGTTGGAGCATGTTTTGGTGAAGAAGATTGGGAGGCCATTGTTGCAGAGGGATGAATGCTCGAAGAACACGATGAACACAAAGAGAATTTTGAAGTTTTGGAGGGTTGGAGCGCGTAAAGAGGAAAAAGGGGGGTTTTGATGGGTATATATAGGAAAGGGAAACGGGTCGGGTTAAGGATGGTAATGACGAGGGTCCAAATTTGAACCAGGTTGCATTAAATGAAAAACAGCTTTTGGGGGTTGAGTTGACTTGGGAAGGGAAAGGTAGGATTGTTTGAAGCTTGAAATAGAAAACCCAAACTGCGATTGGATGGTTTCTTTTGGAGACGTGCAGTCGTGGCACGAAAATCAAGGAAGATTAGATAAGGATCCTAACCGTTGCAGCAGAAAATGTTTCGCCTTATAAACCTTTGGTATTCCGGATAAGCGATTCGGCACAGTGTAAGATCTGGAGGATAAAGAGTTGAGCTCCAGAACATGGTCTTTTGAAAAATGGTCCGGAATGGGAAATAATCCGGAGAGAGTTTCAGTTTAAAAAGAAATTCGATTCCGGAGTCAAAAATTGATTGTGATTCCAGGAAAAAGTTCATGATTCTGGAGCAAAATTCCGAAATAGTGATTTTAAAGAATTTCCGGAAGGGATTTGAAGAGGTTTCTGGAAAATGATTTGTATGACATTCTGGAATAAGATTTGAGTAAACTTCCGGAGTGAATTTTGAAAGTTCCGAAGTGCAGAATGCAATACCTTTCCGGAGTGGAATTCTGGGATGCCATTATGAAGTATATTCCGAGATGAAAATTTGATCACTATGACTATGTGGACTTTGAACAACAAATAATCAGGATGAACTGCACAGCTTAAAACTCAGGTGATGGTTAAAAGTAAAGACAAGTAAAATGATCCTATGTATTCCGAGATCATACCCATCTTGTTCAGAAAGAAGTGAGCATTTGGCATCATCATACCCATCTTGTTCAGAAAACCATTGAACTTGGTTTCTTCTAATGCCTTAGTAAATACATCAGCAATCTCATCGTCAGATGGAACAAAAATGAGTTCAATGTTACCATTTATACCATGATCTTTTATAAAATGGTACCTTATATCAATGTGCTTAGTCATGGAGTGCTGAATTGGATTGTGTGAAATAGCAATGGAACTTTGAAAATCACAATAGATAGGAATGCGTTGAAAGCGGTAACCATAATCCAAAAGTTGAGATTTCATCCATAGAACCTGAGATGTACAGCTGGCAGCAGTAATGTATTCGGCTTTGGATGTGGAGAGTGCAATGCAGTAGGAAGCTCTCGTTCGCTGGGTACCAGATTCCGAGTCTCTTTGTTCCTTTGAGGTATCGGAAAATTTGTTTCACAGCCAATAGATGAGACATCTTTGGGTTGACTTGAAATCTGGCACACAAACATGTGGAAAACATGATATCCAGACGACTTTCTGTAAGATAGAGCAGAGATCCAATCATTCCTCGGTACATCTTTTCAGCAACTGATACACCTGAAGGGTCGGCAAAGATCTTGTGTCCGAAGCCCATTGCTACCTTGGCTGAGGCACAAGTGTCCATTAAGTATTTCTTGAGGAGTTCCAAAATGTACTTCTCTTGGTGAATGAAGATTCCTTTGTTAGTCTGTTTGACTTGGAGGCCAAGAAAGAAGCTTAACTCCCGATTCATGCTCATTTGGAATCGATTGATCATTAGTTTAGCAAAGTCAGCAACCATAGATGACTCCATAGATCGAAAAATGATGTCATCCACATAGATTTGAACCAGCATGAGATGTTTCCCATTCGATCTTCGGAACAGGGTAGGATCTAGAATTCCTCTTTGGAAACCGGAGCGCTTTAGAAAGTCAGTGAAGGTCTCGTACAATGCGCGAGGAGCCTGCTTTAGGCCGTAGACTGCCTTCCGGAGGTTGTAACAGTAGTTTGGAAAGGAGAGATTGACAAAACTGCGGGGCTGTTGAAGATATACTTCAGTGTCAAGTTCACCATTAAGAAAAAGCACTCTTAACATCCATTTGGTAAACTTTGAAGCCTTTGTGAGCAGCATAAGCAAGAAAGATTCTGATGGCTTCAAGACGTGCAACAGGAGAAAAGGTCTCATCGTAGTCGGGCCCTTCAATCTGTGTAAATCCTTTTGCCACCAATCTTGCTTTATTTCGAATAATAACTCCAGCATCATCTAGATTGTTGCGAAATACCCATCTCGTATCGACAATGGGATGATTCTGAAGAGGAGGCACGAGAGTCCACACTTCATTTCTATCGAATTCTGCCAATTCTTCTTGCATGGTTGTAATCCAGTCAGCATGCTCTAATGCTTCCTTGATGGATTTGGGTTCAACCATGGATATAAACGCCGATAAATGTGTAACAAACCGTTATTTCAAATCTATGTAATAGTATAGATCAATTGTAATTCTTTTTAAAACAATAAAGAGAAATTTTTGTATACTGTGTGCATTTACATAATCGACCCTAAAAATGAAGTATTAAACAATCTCGATTGGGATGAACAAAGTGGTATAGATTGTAACAAGGTTTCCAAAAATATTAAGAACACTAAAATCCGAGTTATAACGAAGGAGTTATGGCCAATCGAAGATCCGCGACAAAACCGACAAAACACTGTTCAGTGTAAAAAGTGAGTTTTCAATAAAATGTTTTTTAGCCTTAACAATCTAAATGAAAGTTATAGAATAAGTTAAAGCGAGAATATTTATAAAAAGAACGTCAAAATCTGACTTCGTGTGAGGAAGTTATGATTTTTCTAAAGTTCAGTTTAGCAGTATACAGCTAAAAACTTTAAATAAAGATCGAATGATTTTTAGCCAACACAACCTAAACGAGAATTGAAGGTCTCGTCAATAGTAGTACAACGGTAAAAAAAAAGACAAAAACGGACTTCGGATAAAGAAGTTATGAATTTTTAACGGATTTTCCTGTCCTGGTCTGTTAAAAATAATAATATTAATAATAAAGTCAAAATTAGCCGACGAAGTCTACACGAAAGTCGTAGAGCATAATTTCACCTACGCGTGCATATAAAGAACGTCGAAAACGGAGCTTGTATGCGAAAGTTATGAATTTCGCAAGTTTTGGGCACAAAAACCGAAAAATATTGAAAACCGGGAGATTTCGCATGGCTGAGAATCGGACACGTCACCACGCATGCAAGGCCGCCCTGTGTCCGCCACTTGTTTGCTGCTGATTCGACCGAAGCCGCGGCCCAATGAAGAACCGACGCGCCTCGCATCCGTGGATCATCAGAAGCGAGCCACGTCTCGCCTGCGAGCCTTCGACTCGTGTTCCCTTCCCTCACATGTGAACCCGCCACCTGCCCTCCCTTCACCACCTGTCCGAGCATGTGTTCTCCCTCGCACCTCTATAAATGGTGCGAGATTTTTCGGTTTTCACATCTCTTTTACACCATTTTTCACACCTTTTCACTTCTTTCACCTCTCTAAACTTCCCTACAACCCCCCGAAGCCCCGGTAACATATCTAACACCCGAAGCAAGCCCCAAAGCCCCGAGATTCCCGACAAAAACAACCTTCACCAGTCGAAACTCTGCTTGTGTAAAACCCGGTTTTTCATCAAGTAAATTCCTTCCCAAAAACGAAACGCTATCCAAATCACCACATATCAAGTGAGTTCATACCCCTGTATTTTCATAGTTTTTACAGTTTTAGGGGGGGGGGGGGGGAGGGGAATACAAGCCTAACACATGGATTTTGTGTTACAAACAAATGATTTCAATTTGTGATAAAATGACATCAAGTTATCAAAAGTATTTCAAAAATATTAAACTCTTTTATAAACTTATATTTTTTCCCCAAAAATCATATATATATATATATATATATATATATATATATATATATATATATATATATATATATATATATATATATATAAGATTTAAAAGGCTTAGGACTGATAACTCTCTTTATTTTCTTTTCCTTGTTTGGATGTGGATTTACGGTATCAGTTATTTGTCTGATTGTCGTTTCAATTTTAGTTATATATCTTGTATATATATATATATATATATATATATATATCTATATATATATATATATATATATATATATATAAAGATTATTTCATTTAATTTCAAATACCCTTTGTAACATGCCGAGCAAGGGATTGCATTCATGAACAGTTAATATCAATACAGAAAGTACATATAAATTTTAGTAGGTATAACTTATGGTTCAAGAACACTAACTCACAAGTCAAGTATACTAGAGTACACTATTTTACAAAAACATGGGTTTATACTATTGTACAAGAACAAGAGTTTGATTCTAAACTAAGCGATGTTATACAACTTTCAAGTACAATTAGAGTATACTAAACAAGGAAAATACTATCAATCATTTATTTTAGAATGATTGGGTTATTATTATACATGTAACGTTTATATGCTTTTTCGGAGACAACATGTTCAGGTTGTTTATTCATTTAAACAACATAGTTAAAGTCCTGATATTATAACCATAATCTCCATTCGTGGATCGAAACAAGTGTGTATAGATCTATATTGGGATTGACAACCCCGCACTCTGGCTTCTAGCTACATTCAGGTATATACGCCTATGAGTGACAATTGTTATCAACATTTTAAACGCCTTCAAAGCGTTTGTTCTGGGTCATCTAGTCACAGTATGGTTATAATAACTCATTAAAAAGATAATAACAATATCTTAGTGTATAATTAACTAAGCATTAGTACATTTTCAAGGTACTAGTTTACAGAAATACAGTTTACAGTATAGTTTACAATAAGAGCTGGTGAAGCCAGGCACAATCACTTTACAGGATACAAATATAGAACAATGGTTTACAAATAGATCAGTTTTATGGGATTAAAACTACTTTCCATATACAACAAAAAATATATGATTTTTTGGAACAGTTTACATATTCAAAGAACAGAAAACATACTTTTAAACATAAATATTTATGCACTCACTCAACTTTATGTTGATACTCTCTTTTCAAATTACTTGTATTCTCAGGGAAACAATAAACAGGTACTCCCCGAGCTTTTTGAGAAGATGGAGCCATTTTGAGTCATATCTTCTGTATTTTGCTATAACTATTTTGGTGTCAATATATACAGTGATAGAACACATGTAAATACTTTTACTTTTAAATGCAATGGTTGTTTGTACTTTGATTACTATGATGCATGTGTTGTGATACTACAAATGAAGTCCTCCACCCCCGGACGTTTCCGCCGTCTGGTTTGGGGGTGTGACAGATTGGTATCAGAGCATTGTTTATAGTGAACTCAATATATCAATCCATAAAAGATATACAAATATAAATACATTTGGGGATGAGAGCTCTGACTACAAGTATACTTTTAAAATATAAGTATTTATTAAGAAGTATACTAACACTTATATATACAGGAACAGTATCACAGTCATAACAACTGAAAAGTATTTGGATATTGAACACTGCAGTCAAACCTGGGCAGTTATGTAATCATATCTGGGATCAATAGAGCCTGATCAACTATATTGGTTTGAGATATGACCAACATGTGTTTGGGAGTGAAAGTAGTGCTGCAACAAGTCTAAAACTTACCAACTACATATATACAGAAGAAACTCTAGAGTAGAACATAAATTTAAAATACTATAGGAGTATTTTATGATACTATAGATGCAATAGTTTAACATCGATTTTTAATATTATGTGCTTTAGTTTTTGATGCACTTCTCATGTCCTTATTCTCGCACAGAGACAATGGTCGGATTTCATTTACTAGGGGACCCTTACTTTCCGAACCACGGTAACGAAGGATGGATAGAAGAGGATCCGAAAGAGGATCTAGAAGAAGAGGAAGAAGAAGATGAAGATGAAGATTCAGAGGGTACCGACACAAAACCCACAGTATACAATCCCCCACCATCCATCCCACCTCCTACGGTCAGGCAAGGATTTCAAGGGCCAACGCCAGTTTGAGGAGATCACATATACCACTGGAGCCGACAACTGGGCCAGTGCCCACCCTATGGAATGTGCGGAGATTTCTACGACCTCAGTAACATAGGATCAGCCGACAGGGCTCTTCCTGTCATTGTTCATCCTATAGCTCGCCAAACCGATCAGACGAGGGTTTCGATAAACCGGATTCTGGAAGTCAATGCAACAGCACAAATCAACGCTGCGGATATTCGTCGTCTGGACGAAATTCAAGATGAATCCCAAACCCACACTGAGGCAATGCAAAACCAAATGAATGCTGCCCTAACGGAAATAAGAGAATTAAGGGAGCATCAGACTACCTTGGAAAGATAGCTAATGGAAACCAAACACCAGGAAGCAGAGTCTAGTACTCGTCGCAGTACGCGACGCAACTAGTGTTTACACTACTTCTATTTTCTATTTTAATGTAAATTAAGATCACGAATGTATATACTATGTTTTACTATATGTACAAAATCGTATATCAATAAAATGATAAGCATTTTACTTCAACAAGAGTTATTACAATTTTCATAAACATCTTATTTCATAAATTTAGGTTATAGTATAAATCTACGGATATGTTCTAGTGCTATTTTTCATGTTTTTCAGTACGACCGCGAAAATTTCATTTTCGGTAGATCGGTTTCATGTCGATGTTTTCCCAGTATTGTGGTATATTGTAGACCTGCTTTAAGGTCAAGTTTTCCAGATTATATGTACTTAATATACCAATACAATCGACATGTATTTTCATACTCTTTGAAAAATAAGTATTTTAGTTCAGAGATATCAAATTCATGTTTATTCTTGATATCTAATTCTCTTTTTCATCTTTTAACTTTTATAGCAAAAGATGCCCCCACGGAGAAACCCAAGGCATGTCAATATTAATGAAGCGTGAACACCACCTCCGCCACCACCTCCTCAATTTGACGTTTCCATGTTTCAGGCAGCGGTCACGGCAGTTGTTCAGCTGCTATGTCTCATATAAACACCACTGGTGCAAGTGGATCAGGAGTTGGTATTCATCCCTCCAACCACGGAGAAAATCACAGGCACTCACGAGAGTGTACCTATAAGTACTTCTCAAACGCCAAACCCAGGACCTTCAACGAGACTGGAGGAGTAATGGCGTTAAGACAATGGATCGAGAAAACAGAGGCAGTCTTCGAGATCTGCTCCTGCTCGGAGGGTATCAAAGTCAAATTTGATGTCTGTACCTTTGTTGACAGAGCCCTAACATGGTGGAACGGCCATATTAAATCACTAACCTTGGTAGTGGCTAACTCCATAAGTTGGGAGAACTTGAAGACCATGCTAATGCGGGAGTACTGCCCGCGGGGTGAAATTCAAAAGCTCGAACAAGAGCTGTGGGTTCTTACTATGGTTGGTTCAGACATAACAACCTATACAAATCGATTATGTGACTTAGCAATCCTATGTCCAGAAATGGTTGCTCTGGAGAGCAAAAAGATAGAGAAGTATATTTGGGGGCTGTCACCCCAAATTTAGGCAAAGATCATAGCTTCCAGGCCTGTTACCTTTGACAGTGCCAAGGAACTGGCACAGTCGCTCATTAACCATGGAGCTCGTCAAAACTCTGTGGTTGCTACCCCAGAACAACCCAAGGGAAACAACAAGAACAGCAAAAAGAAAGGTTGGAATAAGAGGAAGGGAAAATCTTCACAGGAACCCCCGAAAAAGCAACAGCTAGTGGCGGTCCATGCTGTTACTGTACCTGCTGCCATTCCTGCTAATCTTGCACCAGTTAAGCCTTATGCTGCTAATCTACCCAAATTCAACAAGTGCAATTTTTACCACAACAGAAATTGCTGGGAAATGCAGTGTCGGAACTGCAATAGAAAAGGGCATACTGCCCGATTCTGTATATCACCACCCCAACCGATTAACCAAGTACCTGCCGCTGGAATAGGTCAAGCATGCTATGGATGCGGTGATGTGGGTCATTTCAAAAGTGATTATCTGAAATATGGAAATGCCGGTGGAGTTGGGAGAATTCTAGCATTGGGTCACGAAGAAGCTGTGGCAGAACCTGCTGTGGTCACGGGTACGTTTCTTCTCAAAAATACTTATGCATGCATTTTATTTGATTTTGGTGCTGAGAGGAGCTTCGTGAGTCATAATTACAAACACCTGCTAAATCAAAACTCCCAACCACTAAATGAAACCTTCACGGTAGAAATGGCTAATGGGAAATCTAAATACGCTAACAACATATACCTAGGATGTATCCTTACCTTGAATGACTTCTCTTTCCCAATAGACCTTATGCTAGTCTCTATCAAAAGTTTCGACGTCATTATTGGTATGGATTTGTTGTGCTCTAACCATGTCGATATCCTATGTTACGAAAGAGCCATTCACCTGAACTTGCCAACAAATGAAACTCTTATCATTTATGGCGACAAACCCAGAACGAACCTTCAGATCATTTCTTGTATCAAGGCACAAAAGTACCTTCACAAGGAGTACTGTGCCTTCTTAGCTCACGTGGTAGACAAAAGGTAAGAAGTGAAAGACATCATGAGCATTCCTGAGGTCTGCAAATTTCCCGAAATTTTTCCTGATGACCATCCAGGAGTACCTCCCGAACGACAAGTCGAATTCAGAATCGACTTAATTCCTGGGGCTACCCCTGTAGCCAGATCCCCCTATCGTCTTGCACCTTCTGAAATGCAGGAATTATCCAGCCAACTGAACGAACTCCTTAGCAAAGGTTACATAAGACCAAGCTTCTCACCCTGGGGAGCACCAGTTTTATTCGTGTAGAAGAAGGATGGATCATTCCGTATGTGCATAGACTACCGCGAGCTGAATAAACTTACCATCGAGAATCGATATCCTTTGCCTCGCATTGACGATCTGTTCGACCAACTTCAAGGTGCGAGCTACTTCTCAAAATAGACTTAAGATCCGGGTATCATCAGTTACCGATTTTGGAGGAGGACATTCCCAAAACCGCGTTCAGAACTCGTTATAGTCATTACGAGTTTGTAGTGATGCCATTTGGATTGACGAATGCACCTGCTATGTTCATGGACTTGATGAACAGAGTGTGTCACCCATTCTTCGACAAATTCTTAATAGTCTTCATAGACGACATCCTTATCTACTCAAGAAGTGAAGAGGAACATGGCCAACATCTTCGTCAAGTATTACAAACTCTGAAAACGAGAAACTTTATGCGAAGTTCTCAAAATGTGAATTTTGGATCAGGAAAGTAGATTTCCTGGGTCACGTGGTTAGTTCGGAGGGAATACACGTGGACCCTTCCAAAATCAAGGCAATTGAGAACTAGTCAGCACCCAAAACACCTACAGAAATCCGACAATTCTTAGGTCCTGTTGGCTACTATCGCAGATTCATCCAAAGTTTCTCCCGAATCGCTAAACCGCTTACCACCCTGAGACAAAAGGGTGTAAGTTTTAGTTGGGGAGAGAAGCAAGAAACAACGTTCCAAACGCTAAAACGAGCTTTGTGCAGTGCACCGATCTTGTCTCTACCCGAAGGGACAGAGGAATTTGTAGTGTACTGTGATGCTTCTAATCAAGGGCTTGGATGTGTTTTGATGCAACGAGGAAAGGTTATATCCTACGCCTCGAGACAGCTCAAGACACATGAGGTCAACTATACAACGCATGACCTTGAGCTAGGAGCAGTGGTATTTTCTCTGAAGATATGGAGACATTACCTATATGGAATGAAATACATTGTATTCATGGACCATAAAAGTCTCCAGCATATATTCGACCAAAAAGAGAGCTAAACGTGAGACAACGACGGTGGGTGGAGCTACTGAACGATTACGAATGCGAGATTCATTATCACCCTGGTAAAGCCAATGTCTTAGCTGACGCCCTTAGCAGAAAAGAATATTCAGGACGCCGAGTAAAGTCGTTGACCATGACCATCAATTCACATATGTTCACACTGATCAGAGAGGCTCAACTCGAGACCTTGAAACCCGAAAACGTGGTAGGTGAAACCCTAAGAGGAATGGATAAGAACTTTGAAATTAGGGATGATGGAGTCTATTGTTTCATGAACCGGATCTGGACACCAAAGTTCGGTGGTTATAGAGACATGGTTGTGAATGAAGCACACAAACCAGATACTCCATTCATTCGGGTTCAGACAAGATGTACCTGGACCTTAAGAAACTTTACTGGTGGCCTAAGATGAAGGCTGAGATTGCTACCTTTGTGGGCAAGTGCCTTACTTGTGCCAAAGTCAAGGTAGAATACCAGAAACCTTCAGGGCTATTGCAACAACCTGAAATCCCTGAATGGAAGTGGGAGCGGATTACGATGAATTTCATAACTAAGTTACCCAAGACAACGGGTGGTTATGATACTATTTGGGTAATCGTCGATATATTGACCAAATTCGCACACTTCTTGTTCATAAAAGAAACCGACAAGATGGAGAAACTAACACGAACTTACATCAGAGAAATAGTTAGACTGAATGGTGTGCCAATATCTATTATTTCTGACCGAGATAGTAGCTTCACTTCTCGTTTCTGGCAGTCTTTACAAAACTCTCTGGGAACTAGGCTGGGCATGAGTACAACCTACCATCCACAAACGGACGGACAAAGTGAGAGGAAGATTCAAAATCTAGAAGATATGTCGCGAGCCTGCGTTATAGACTTTGGGAACGCATGGGATACTCATTTACCCCTTGTCGAGTTCTCTTACAATAACAGTTATTACACTAGCATAAAGACTGCTCCATTTGAAGCACTCTATAAACGCTAGTGCAGATCACCTCTGTGTTGGGCTGAAGTGGGTGATACGCAGTTAGCTAGAGGTCAAGTTCCAAACAGTACTCTCACTGGCCCGGAAATTATTCAAGAAACTACGGAGAAAATCGTACAAATTCGGGAGCGACTTAAAGCTTCCAGAGATACACAGAAAAGCTATGCTGACAAAAGGAGAAAACCCTTGGAGTTCCAGGTTGGTGACCTCGTCTTGTTAAAGGTCTCACCCTGGAAGGGCATGATACACTTTGGAAAGCATGACAAACTGAATCGAAGGTACATAGGACCATTCGATATTCTTGCCAGAATCGGTCATGTAGCTTACAGACTTCAACTACCCCACGAACTAAGTAACATTCATCCTACCTTCCACGTTTCGAACTTGAAAAAGTGTCTATCCGACGAGACTCTTGTGATCCCACTCGAGGAGATCGAGTTAAACGAGAGCCTCAACTTTGTGGAAGAACCCGTAGAGATTCTAGACAGGGAAGTTAAAAAAACCAAACAAAGTCGTATCCCGATAGTGAAGGTTCGCTACAATGCAAAACGGGGACCTGAATTCACTTGGGAGCGGGAGGATCAAATGCAACAGAATTATCCACATCTTTTCCATAGTCTTTCTGTAATGCTATAGTCCTATTTTTGGGATGAAATTCTCTCTAACGGGGGGATAATGTAACAAATTGTTATTTCAAATCTATGTATTAGTATATATCAATTTGTAGTTATTTTTAAAACAATAAAGAGAAATTTGTGTATACTGTGTGCATTTACATAATCGACCCTCAAAAATGGAGTATTAAATAATATCGATTGGGATGAATAAAGTGGTAGAGATTGTAACAAGGTTTCCAAAAATATTAAGAACACTAAAATCCGAGTTATAATGAAGGAGTTATGACCAATCGAAGATCCGCGACAAAACTGGCAAAACACAGTTCAGCGTAAAAAGTGAGTTTTCAATAAAATGCTTTTTAGCCTTAACAATCTAAATGAAAGTTATAGAATAAGTTAAACCGATAACGTTCATAAAAAGAACGTCAAAATCTGACTTCGTATGAGGAAGTTATGATTTTTCTAAAGTTCAGTTAGCACTATACAACTAAAAACTCGAAATAAAGATCGAATGATTTTTAGCGACACAACCTAAATGAGAATCGAACGTCTCATCAATACTAGTACAATGGTAAAAAGACAGACAAAAACGGACTTCGGATAAAGAAGTTATGAATTTTTAACGGATTTTCCTATCCCGGTCTGTTAGAAATAATAATATTAAAAAAAATTCAAAATTAGCCGACGAAGTCTAAACAAAAGTCGTAGAGCACAATTTCACCTACGCGTGCATATAAAGAACGTCAAAAATAGAGCTCGTATGCGAAAGTTATGAATTTCGCAAGTTTTGGGCACAAAAACCGAAAAATATTGAAAACTGAGAAATTTCGCATGGCTGTGAATCGGACACGTCACCTCGCATGCGAGGCCGCCCCGTGTCCGCCACGTGTTCACTGCTAATTCAACCGAAGGCGCGGCCCAATGAAGAACCAACGCGCCTCGCATCCGTAGATCAACAGAAGCAAGCCACGTCTCGCCTGCGAGCCTCCGACGCGTGTTCCTTTCCTTCGCATGCAAAGCCACCACCTGCCCTCCCTTCGCTATCTGTCCGAGCACGTGTTCTCCCCTCCTCCCTTTGAACCGAACCCTAGCACATATATAAAGGGTGCGAGATTCTCTGGTTTTCACTTCTCTTTTACACCATTTTTCACACCTTTTCACTTCTTTCGCCTCTTTAAACTTCTCGAGAACCCCCCGATGCCCCGGTATCATATCTAACACCCGAAGCAAGCCCCGAAGCTCCGAGATTCCTGAGAAAAACAACCTTCTCCAGTCGAAACTCTGCTTGTGTAAAGCCCGGTTTTTCATCAAGTAAAATCCTTCCCAGAAACGAAACGCTATCCAAATCACCACAAGTCTAACATAAGGATTTTGTGTTACTAACAAATGATTTCAATTTGTGATAAAATGACATCAAGTTATCAAAAGTATTTCAGAAATATTAAACTCTTTTATAAACTTATATTTTTCCCCAAAAATCATATATATATATATATATATATATATATATATATATATATATATATATATATATATATATATATATATATATATATATATATGATTTAAAAGGCTTAGGACTGATAACTCACTTTATTTCCTTTTCCTTGTTTGGATGTGGATTTAGGGCATACATTATTTGTCCGACTGTCGTCTCAATTTTAGTAATATATCTTGTGTGTATATATATATATATATATATATATATATATATATATATATATATATATATATATATATATATATAAAAAGATTATTTCATTTATTTTCAAATACCCTTTGTAACACGCCGAGCAAGGAATTACATTCATGAACAGTTAATATAAATACAGAAAGTACATATAAATTTTAATAGGTATAATTTATGATTGAAGAACACTAACTCATGAGTCAAGTATACTAGAGTACACTATTTTACAAAAACATGGGTTTATACTATTGTACAAGAACAAGAGTTTGATTCTAAACTAAGCAAGGGTATACAACTTTCAAGTACAATTAGAGTATACTAAACAAGGAGAATACTATCAATCATTTATTTTAGAATGATTGGGATATTATTATTCTTGTAACGTTTATATGCTTTTTGTGAGACAACATGTTCAGGTTGTTTATTCAGTTAAACAACATAGTTAAAGTCCTGATATTATAACCAGAATCTCCAGTCGGGGATCGAAACAAGTGTGTATAGATCTATATTGGGATTGACAACCCCGCACTCGGGCTTCTAGCTACAGTCAGGTATATACGCCTATGAGTGATAATTGTTATCAACAGTTTAAACGCCTTCAAATCATTTGTTCCGGGCCATCTAGTCATAGTATGGTTATAATAACTCGTTAAAAATATAAGAACAATATGTTAGTGTATACTTAACTAAACATTAGTACATTTTCAAGGTACTAGTTTACAGAAATACAGTTTACAGTACAGTTACAATAACAAGTGGTGAAGCCAGGCACACTCACTTTTACAGGATGGAAATATAGAACAATGGTTTACAAATAGAACGGTTTTATGGGATTAAAACTACTTTCCATATACAGCAGAAAATATAGGATTTTCTGGAACAGTTTACATATTCAAAGAACATAAATATGTATGCACTCACTCAGCTTTATGTTGATACTTTCATTTCAAATTACTTGTATTCTCAGGGAAAAAACAAACAGGTACTCCCCGAGCTTTTTGAGAAGATGGAGCCGTTTTGAGTCATATCTTCTGTATTTTGCTATAACTATTTTGGTGTTAATATACAGTGATTGAATACATGTAAATACTTTTACTTTTGAATGGAATGGTTGTTTCTACTTTGATTACTATGATGCATGTGTTGTGATACTACAAATGAAGTCCTCCACCCCCGGACATTTCCGCCGTCTGGTTTGGGGGTGTTACAAAATGGCATTCATTTTGGACAGTTGCAACAGAACGAGTCTGTACACCAGCATTAAGGTTTCCGATTACTTGGTTCGGAGTTCTTGTGCCGCAGTCGATCCGATATCAATAGTAGGATTGAGTTCCTCCCCCTGAATGGTTTGAATATGTGGATGATGCTCCCCCTAAACTTCTGAACCGAAGAGGTTGACATCATCATCATAAGGGAACTCAAATAAATTTTCATTTTCATCAATGTTGATAAGATTGGAGTCGTCGAAATCAACATCTGCATCTTGGAAACCATCCACATTTGATTCAAGAGAGGGATGAGCATTCTTCCCCTGAACCTGAGAAGGTTGAAACGGTTCAGAATCAAATGGAGGAAGGCTTGGGATTGGACCAGAGACAATTTGAGAGACAGGAGCTTCCGAAGGAGAGATGGGAGTGGACATTGTCCTTCTTCGAGATTCCGAATCAAGGGCTGTTTCGAAAGGTCCAAAGAGAGTGTCAAAATCAACTTTAAGAATTGTTTGCTGATTCGGACATCCTGGCGGTGGAACATTGGACTCCATAATGTGAGTTGTAACTTAGGTTGGGCCAGAATTCTGAACAAAATTTTCATCGAAAGTAACATCAAAACATTCTTCCAGAACATGAGTTCTTCGATTAAGAACTCTGTAAGCCTTTGATTTTGAAGGGTACCCAAGGAAGATTGCTTCATCAGCTTTAGGTTGGAACTTGGTAAGCTAATCACGGTTGTTCTTGATGAAGCATCTGTATCCAAAAACATGATGAAACGAGATTTTTGGCTTCCTACCATTCATTGCTTCGTACGGTGTCATGTTGAGGCCTCGATTGATGATACTCTAATTTTGAGTGAAGCAGGCAGTTGATACGACTTCATCCCAGAGGTAGAGTGGTAGATTTTCGAAGTTTAGCATGGATCGAGCAGCTTCAACAAGAGTTCTATTGTGTCTTTCGACTACACCGTTCTGTTGTAGAGTGTAAGGAGTTGAGAAGTTGTGGTCAATTCCTTTCTCGGTGAGGAATTTCTCAATGATGGAATTAGTGAATTCCAAACCATTGTCACTTCGGATTCTCCTAACTAGGAGTTTGATAAGAACTTTTATTCCTTTGGTAAAATTGATGAGCTCAAAGGCTGTTTCGGATTTCAGCCTTAGGAAGAAGACCCAAGTGAACCTTGTAAAGTCATCAACAATCACAAGAATGTATTTCTTATGATGAAGACTTTCTACAGTGGATGGTCTACAGAGATCAATGTGTTGAAGCTCCAATGGTTCCGAGATGGATTTTTCGATCATAACAGGATGACCCTTCTTCGATTGCTTTCCACACTCATAAGCGGCACATAAATGATCATTTTGAAATTTGAGAAGAGGTAAACCTCTCACCATTTCACCGGATACGAGATCATTCATGTACTGAAAGTTCAGATGAGCGAGCCTTCGGTGTCATAACCAACCGACGCCAGGAGCGGCTTTGGAGAGAAGGCAGAGTTGCGGTTTGCCATTAATCATGTTGATGTCGAGTGGGTACATGTTCTTGTTGCGAAGCGACTTGATTAAACACTCTTTCCGGTATTGAGTCATTACATAGTTGTACTTCTTGAAAAATTCCACACGTCGATTTGAATCAGTGAGTTGAGCAACACTTATCAAATTATGTTTCAGATTAGCTGCATAAGCCGCATTTGAGATAGAGAAGTTTACATTGGTGAGAATTCCGTAAACACGAATTTCAGAGTTGGAGTTGTTGTCATATGTCACGTAACCAACGTTTGGAGAAAGGTTTAGATCTTGCAGAAAGTCTTCCTGCCCCGTCATGTGCATGGAACAAGCACTTTCATTATACAATATTGTTTCTTGCTCCGAAGCACAAAGTGCCTGCAAAATTAGTGAGTGATGGAGTTTTTAGGCTCCGAATTAGACTTTGGGACATAGGCACGGGCTTTGGACTTTGATTGTGACTTCGGAACAACTTTGTGTTTCCTAGTGGTACTTTTTGAGTTCTTTGGAAACAGATAGAATGTTAATGACTTTTCATCTATCTAGTAGTCATATTTAATGACTTGAAGGTTGCAAACAGTCTTCTTCGGACCATTGACTATCAGAGCGTCGGAAACAGTTGTAACCTCCGGAACTATTGTTTCATCAATGTGAGATTTGACTTTCCACACAAGATTTTTCTTTGAAGATTTTGAAAGATTTGTTTTCATAGCAATTTTTGATTTACTTGATGACACATTGGTTATCGAAAGATTAGGTTTAAAAATTGTGCCATCAGTTTTAGCAATAAAAACAGATGAAACAGTCCGAGGATAAGTGTTTTGGAAAGTCATGGCATTCACACGAGATTTAGGCTGAGTAGCACTGACTACTTTCTCGGGTTCTACGGGACTGAGAGAATCAGAGGATCTTTTGAGGATCTTAGTGGGTGTGAAGGAGTTTTGACTATGAGTTGATGAATGGGAATTTCGAGATACACTCTTTTTGGAGTTTTGAAGGAACCTGAAATTTTGTCTAGTCTTAACTTCCTTTTTATGTGCATTTCTAGCTTCTACTTTAGGATCTACAATATCCTTCCTATTTAACATTGGTTTTCTCTTAGGGTGAAACGAGGATTTTGAAGTTTGTCTTGTGGATGGGTTACTAAACTCAGGGTTAATGGGAACCAATTTTGTTTTTCAGATGACTAAGGAATCCGATTCGCAAGAATCAGAGGAGACAAAGCTTGAAGTTTCAACTTTATCATCTAAGGATGCCCATACAAACTCAGAGGTTACAGTTTCAGTTGTCACTGGAATGATTTCTTCAACAACACAGTTGTTCGGATGATTATGCTTAGGAACATAATCTATGCAATTTGAAACACTGTGATGAAATTTCATGGTCCGATTCAGGTCCAGGTTTATCAAAGGCGGAAGAGGCATGGAATCAAGACACTTGACAACAATTGGTTTGAACTTAGGAATTAAGGACTCAAGGTTGTCTGTGGTTTCATGAAGAGGTGACAAGGGAGAAACAGGGGTGTCTGAATGTTTGATGTTCGGAACCTCTCCCATGGATGTCAAATTTTGCAATTCCTTCAAGGGACGAGCAATTGGTTTCGGAAAATCGCTTCCGAGACCAGGTGCTTTAGACCAGGGATGACGAAAATTATGAGTCATCCGTTCGTTTTCTTCAAGCATGTTTATAGAATTATGCAAGGCATCTATCTTAGCATTGAGACGTTTGTTATCAGAAATCAAGACATTTCTTTCAGAATAGGTGATTTCACATTTGTCTTTTAAAATGATACATTCATCTTTTGACATTACAAGCTCAAACTCTAAAGACTCGATTTTCAATTTTTTATCCTCAAAACGTAACCTAAGATCATTTAATGCAGACTCCTTCTTCTCACTGGCTTCTATGGCAGACTCATAGGCTTTATTGATGGTGCTCATATCTGTTTGGATCTGGGTTAGATAAGGTTCACAGAGAGACAAATCAAAATTACTATCAGTAATCATAGATTTTACCTGCTGAACGATGCTTCGGCCAGGTGGATCGTTGGTGGCCATGTAGCAGTAGTGTGGTTCAGCAACATCATCTTCATCTTCTGACCCGGATGACCAATACCCTTCACCACATTCAACAGTTTTTCTTGCCATCAGGCACATGTTTCTTCCAGTTGACATGTCATCATCATCTCCGGATGACCAATATCCTTCAACATCCCTTGATACAGTTGTTACGAAGGCTTTTTCACTTTCAGCCATATCTTGAGGTTTTCAGATGTAGTAAGCAGAGTCCTTGATCTTTTGTTTTTGCGGAGCATCAGCCAGGCAATCTTTAGCAAAGTGGTTTGCATGTCCATACATATAACACACAATTTTCGGTTTGTCAGATTTAGGATTCTGAGAAGGTTCCGGAGTAGAGTTTGGCTTAGTGATGTTTGGTTTGTCTGCAGGAGGATTTTCGGAAGTTGGTTGAGGTTTCGGAGCTGAATATTGTTGTGGATTGTTTTGGTGAGGAGCATGGAATTGGTTTTGGTATGTTTTGTAAGGGGGATTGAAAGGACGTTTGTATTTCATGGAGAGTAGAGAAAATTCCTGTTGGAAACGGAGTTCAGAGTCGATGGCTTCGGAATCATCAACATGATAGTTTTGTGTGGGTAATATGGGTGCGGAAGGTTGAACAGATGGAACAATGGGTTTGAAAAGGTCTGAAGTGGATGAGTTCAGAATGTTTGGTTCGAATGAACTGACAAGAGCAAGAGGGCCTCCGGAGAGTTCCCTTATGGTTTGAGCAACATTAGACTCGTGTCCTTGAAGTTCATCAAAAAGTTGATAGAGCTTTAACTTTTTCAAAGAAACATTACTTTGGAGACAAGATTTCACCCCATCCTTTGCCGAGACTGTTTATGAATTTGAGATTGTACTCCAAAGGAGTTCGGACAATCCCATGAGCAGTCATGTTGTTGACCACGATTCGATAACGGTTAGAGGTTGAGGCCACTGATTCACCAGGAGTGGTAGTGAAGGTATCGAAGTCATTGACAACTGAGGTGAGACGCTTGTCTTTCATATTTTCCAAACCTTCAATTAGGTCCTGAAGAGTGTCCCAAATCTCTTTTGCTGATTTGCACAATTTGATGTGCTCAAAGAGTGAAGGAGGAACACCAAACTCCAGTTCTGAGAAAGCAACTTGATCAGCATGCAACTTCTCAATATCATCTGCAGTTAGAGGAGCTGGACGAGCTTCATCTTGACCCATAAGCTGAGCAGCAGCATCTCTCACAACTGTTCTTACAGGAACATGAGCACCTTCTTTGATGGATCTTCAAATTTCTTCACCTTTTTCTTTGGCTGGTAAAAATCTTTCCATTCTAACTTTCCAGTGATCATATTCTTCCACAACTAGTAATGGGGAACGTGTAGGGCCACCCACACTATTTGCGATTTGCATTGAAATCATTTGTTAAGGATTAGAAGCAGCCATTGAACTTAAGATATCTTCATGCAAAAGTGGTATATAGAAGAGCTTTTATCCTTAACACAGAAATAGTTGAAATACCAAGGTAATTTCGAACCAGCTATAATATGATTTTATGGATTCAAAGGATAACCACTCAAGCTCTGATATCAATTGAGAGAATAAGTAGATCTGATGCGCAGGGACAAGGTTTGAAAACTCAAACCTTGAGTGAATGCTTAAGATCAATGTCTGCTTGCTAATAAATGTTCTAGTCAAGCCTGGATAGACCAGTCAAGTCTGAGTTAATATATTTAACAAATGATCAAGTCATAAATGAAGAATGAGACTAAAAGATCAAAGTAAAGTTAATAAATGAAGAACAAGAAGAATGTTTGAAAGAGAATTGAAGTAACTTAGTAAATGCCAAAATGAGTGAAAGATCCATCTCTTAACATTGCATTGAAAGCTCCTTTAAATAGGAGTGAGTGAAACATGGTACAAACTAGTAAACATACATAGGACCGGATAAAAGGAATAATTCTTACATGCTGATTATCCAAGTTGACAAACATAATAAGTCCTATAAAATGTATAATCATGCAAAGAGACAAAAGTAATTAATACACAAAGAGACAAAAACAGCGACTCCGGATCAACACACATTCTGGACATAATGTCCATTCCGGAATGTCTTCACTCCTGAACTTCTCATCTTCTACTCTCCAATTTCGGACAGATTCCAGACTACTCTTCACTTCGGAACTCTTGCTGACTTTGGAATTGACGTTTGGACTTATGATTGGTAGAGGTTCACTTTTAGGTTCCAACATTCACTACTCCGACGATGCAATACAAGTATGTGCATTGTCGTTCAAGAGTGGTACTTATCATTGTTTCCAATCACTAGAAACTTCCCACCCAAACGTGATATGTGATCAAGCGCTATCACTATGCCACTATAACTCCAGTCTTCGCAACCTTGGACCATTGCCTGAATGGTGGTCTAGAAAAACTACTCAACGTCACTATTGGCTTAAGCTCTTTCCCATTTAGGTGTCTTTCAACCTATAAGGCCCTCACAAGTATCCAGATAGGATACACACCTAAATCTATGTTTCTACCCTTTACGCCCCACTACGTGTATTCTGCTTTTAATTAATATAATATTAATTCATCATATAAGTATTACAGTACTTCGCTCCCTAAGAAATCATGCTTACTTTCTATTAATAATATTAGACGACATATTACATCCTTACTTCACATTATGTCAACATGCAACAAAGTATCACAAGTTAAGGCATTTTACATCTTTTATATAATCATGTTCATATCATTACGTCATCATTATGCATATTCTATCACTAGCATGCATTATTCTAATCAACATAGAATAATTTTATCAAAAAATTATAACATGCATATATCACACACAGTCAACACAAATCCTTCTTTCTATCATGGACCTATCACACCCCTCACATAATAGAAAGTATAGAATGAAGGAAGCATCATTCACATCAATATTTCATTTACAATTGGGATACATGCAACCTATACAACCTAGGTTCATTCCAATCCCTCTAAGATGTGGAATTACTAACAAGTACGTTAAATAACCACAAAGATTGACTAACCTTTGTCAAAAAGTACCCTTTCCACACTTTAAATCTTGTAGTACTTGAGGTATCAAGTTTTCCCAACACAAATAAGTAGATTACTACACGTCCACAAGATCAAAAATAACTATTCTATACCCCAAACATGTAAACTAGTTAGTAGGCTAAATTCTCATATTTTGACCTGAAACAACAGCTTGTTCAAGGCCACTTTTGCACAACTAAAACATGTAAAAACAACAATTTTTTCCCATATTCAAGTAGTTTGGACTTTTAAGATTTTCATAGAGTGCTTATATAGGTCCGTACGGTTTTTCTACAATTTTCTATGAATTTTACAAAACTGCATATTTGTGCATCTAATTTCAGACTAGTCAGTGAAAAAGACTATTTTCACCTTTGTTAGAGACAACATCTGGTCTTGAGAAACATTGACGACAAACTAGACTCAAAATGTAAGGTTTGAGAGTTAACGGATCCTAAATTTGACTCCCAATGATTTTTCTATATCTTTTACAAAACAGGTGTAGAATAGGTATTTTCCTATAATTCCCAACTTTGAGTTTTAAGGGTTGATTGACATGTTAACCCATTAAGCCATAACCAAAAATGACTATAAAGCTAAAAATTGAATTATTAACAGTAACAACATGTCAAGGAGCCAAATGGACAATTTCAATTTCAAACCATGACTCAAAATACATTGCTTTTTAGGGAAAACAAAGTACATTGCTAAAATAGAAAACACCATCAAGGGCTTGAGTTTCCTCCATTGTTAAGCCACATAAAAAGACATTTTATGGACTATTTTTGAAACTTTTGGATGTTTCAAACCATGGTCTTTTTACGTAAAAATGCCTCATGAAAATCACTAGAAGTGAAGTGAAAGAACACAAGATTTTAGCACCAAATCAAAGCAATTTGACTCCACGATTGTAGCCAAATCGTAAGAATCAATTCCAACACATGAGAGAGTGTTTCGTCTTAAGATTTTCTCAGCAAAAAATCACTCAAAGATACACTCAAAGTGGCTGGAAATCAATCACATATAACCACTAGAATTAAGATTAGAAAGAAACAAGATTTTTGACACTAATGAAAGCAATTGACTCAAGATTTGCTACTAATTGATTAACAATTGAATCATAAACACGAGAGGAAGAATGTATATAGAATTTTACCAAGTCCGATGATCAATTTTTCACAGGTTCGATGCAGCCTCAAGAGAACCTGTCGACCTCTGTTCATTCTTCCTTGTCCCCCTCTCAATCCCGATATGCCTTTCTCCCTTGTTCGACTCGATATGCCTGCTGCTTCCCTTAATTTTTTTCAGCCAATGCACGATAGTAGCTAATAGACCAGTTGAGGAAGCCCCTTTGATCACACACATATGTAATGAAAGGAAAAAATGGACAAACTCCTTCAATGCATCGATTGGAGTCATGGGACAGTTTATTGCGATTTTTTATTTTATACCCCTGAACTCATTTCCAATTAATTCTTTTTAACCTTTTATGAATTTCCTTAATAAATCAAATTTCTTTTTATGACAATTTAGCCTCCCAACACCATTTACACCAATTAAAAGAATGATATTTATCCTATTTTCCACAAAATCAATTAATTAAGTTATATACCCGTTGAATATATCGATTAATTATTTTAAGTATTAATTGACACTTTTTTTATTTAATATTTTCAATTTATAAAATTAAAAGCTAAAATTCATTTAGAAGAATAATTATTCAATTAACGGAGGCTAACATCATTAATAGAAGAATTTCCGGTCGTTACATAGTTAATTTTTGCTAACTAACAAGTTGGGCTATAACATTCAGTTGATAATGATTATATAATTTATAATCTTATAAATGACTATGAATGCATCATTAGATGTTAGTCTTATTATGTTAAATACCTAAAAGTTAGTAGATGAATTCTTAGTTCAACTACTTAATGAATTGAGTACTGAATTGATATAAGAAAATTTCTTAATGAAATGAGATGATAGATTATTTATGTGCCAAGTACCATCAATGACTACGGGAAGACCATAACATTCAAATGAAAGAATATAAGATTGTAGAAAGGTAATTCCTTGAGGAATAGAGATATGTGATTCGTTCAAGAATAAAGGTATGTGATTACTTAGAGAATAGAGATATATGATTCCTTCGGGAATAGAGATATGTGATTCCTTAGGGAATAATGATATGCGATTCTATTAGGAATAAAGATATGTGATTCCTCCGGGAATAGAGATATGTGATTCCTTTGGGAATAGAGACATGTGATTCCTTCAGGAATAGAGATGTAATTCCTTTGGGAATAGAGATATTTGATTCCATCAAGAATAGAGATACGTGATTCCTTTGAGAATAGAGAAATGTAATTCCTCCGAGAATAGAATTATATAATTCCTTTAGGAATAGAGATATGTGATTCCTTCAGTAACAAGGATAAGTAATTCCTTTAGGAAAATTAATATGTGTTTATAGAGATGGAGATATAAAGAGATTGAGAAAAGACTAAGAAATAATGAGAAGTGATAGAGAGAGATAATGAGAATAGATAGGGATTGAGAGAATGAAAAAATATAAAGAGATAATGAGAACATATAGAGAAAATGAGAAAAGGTAGAGATAGACAGAATGAGAACAGATAGAGAGATAATAAGAACAGGTATAGAGAATAAGAAAAGAAGATATAGAGATATAATGAGAAGAGATAGGGATAGGGAAACAACGAATGAGAAGAGATTGAGAGATAATGTGAAGATATAAAGAGAATGAGAAAAGATAGAGATATAGATAATAAGATGAGATAGAAATAAAAAGAATTAGAAGAGATAGAGATATTATGAGAAGAGATAAAGATAGAGAGTTAGAAAGAATGGGAAGAGTTATATTTAGAGAGAATAAGAAAATATAGAGATACAGAAAGAGATAAAAATGTATAGAGAGATGCAGAGAATGGGTATAACGAGTTGTGAATCCACAAGAAATTATATATAATAGATTCGTAAAGGACCATTGGATCCGTGAGGGATCAAAGTAAGGGGCCTGAGTCAGGATGATTGTACACCGGAAAGGTCAGAGTTATGATGTCAATCTACATGATAGTTGTAATCGTTTTATGTGACTATATCATTTTGGTCTCAAAGAGAAAAGAAAATGGTACGGTATGAGAAGATGTGAATAGAATGTTTTATAACTCAGCATACTTATTGTCTAATTTTTGTATATTTTCATGTGTTGCAGTTTAACGTAGCATCCGTACTACGAGAGGAGATAGAAGCACCAAATGACATGTAATAGATTTAGATTTTTATTTAGGTATATCCTTGTTGAAGAGTCGAGAATTAATCAAGTACAAAAGCAATCAAAAATACGAACAAGAGAATGTAAATAAGATTTGGTTTAGCTTATATTATTTGGAAGTTCCAAGAGTACAAATGCATATGAAATGGGAGTGAAAAGTTACAAATGACTAATGCAGCAATACTATTTATAGTACCCTTACATATAGCTAAAACTATAATATGATTTCGACTCTTAATGTTACTTACTGACTACACCTAGTAAAATACATAGATATATTGAAGGACTATAACCTTCGATTTAGACAACTACGTAATACTTCGAATTAATTAAATGAAGACTTCCACTTTCAAAGATCATCAAAACACTCAACTCTACAATCTCCCCCTTTGTGATAGATATTAAATCTTCAAATACCAGGTAAAATGGTCACAACCTCTAACAACACACTTCAAATCTTCATGTACCAACACATAATCTTCCTGATCTCCATTCAATATTAATTGGAGTTCTTCTTATACTTTTCGATTCTGAGAAGAATGATGGTAAGATTTGCATTAGAGTACAGTTCCTTAAAATCAGTATGAAAGAAGTATTTCTTCTTTCCAAACATTATATTGATAGTTGATAAGTTTTTACATTGTATTCGAATCATTATTTGACTCCAAAAGCATAAAACAAAAATATAATACGTAACAATACTAGGTTCCGTCTTCACAAAACCTGTGTGGGTACCTGTCTACTGATTTCCTGAGAATACAAGTGGTTTTGAAAAAGAATGTCAACAATTAAGTTGGTGAGTTCATAATCATTTTATATGAGAAATATATGTCTTTGTTCCTTGAAAATAACAGTGTGTTCCTCCAGAAAATCCAATATATTCTTTTAAATGTAATGTATTCTTAAATGTTCCAAGACTGAATTGTATAAGTATTGTTGTACTTTGAAGTAGTATAATGTAGTTTTATATCTTTATAAAACCATTTGAATGCATGTTTCCAGAAAGGTAAACTGTATTGTACTAGAAAATAGTGTAATGTAGTTTTATATAAATAAAACCATTTGAACACATGTATGTATTCGTAAACCAAAAGTATTGTTGATACCCCATATGAGTTATTATAACCATACTAATGCGACTAGTTGGCCTAAACGACGTTCTTCAGGCCTTGGAACTGTAACGACATTTATGACCCCATACATGCCGGTCTAACTGTTACGATATTTGTCACGCTCTCCCTCTAAGAGACTTTGGTTATAATACATGAATTTTGTTGGTACTTAGGTAAGTACTTGAAGACGTGTCTCACAAATTTTGTATCAACTGTTTACGTGTAGTATAACGAAAAGCCATTTTGTAATGTGAAAGTGTTATCCTTCCATAGTAGTCACGTAGTTCAAAATAATTATGCCTTTAAGTAATTATTTTTGTATTGTAACCCGAAATAGTGAAGTCGTATGTATGTCTCATAAACTATACTTATTATAGTTTATAAAATGTTCTGTTGTACTGGAGAATCTTTTATATGAACATTATCATTTTTATTATGATAATAAAATGAATGAAATAATTATATATGTATTTTTATATAATTATACCATTTTTGCTAAACGCATTACAAAAGGGTTAAAAATCTTATAAACTATTTTATATATAGTTTATTTATTGAAAAGCCATTTGTACTCGTTTCACACACACACGCACGTATATATATATATATATATATATATATATATATATATATATATATATATATATATATATATGTTTTATTGTTGTAATGAATATGTACAAAGTCACAAAGAGTTGTCAACAGTCATTATAAGGTATTCCAATGGAGATCAACTCCATGGAAACTAAGTCTCATATTCAAAGTACATTGCTTTGGACATGCTTCTTGCATTAAGTTTTCTAATCTTACACAGATAACTTCCACCTATGGAGACAACTCCATATTCTCATTTTGACTATCACTTCTGAATAAGAGATGCCTCTTTTCAGAATATGTCAATATGGTCCTTCCAAAATTAGCACTATACTTCCAACTGTCCCTGAGCAACCAATCTTTGGTAAACCTCAGATTGTCCTAGACAATTGCTTAATCATTTTAGTCATATCCAATTATAGACCTTTTCCCTTCTTAATGCCTCTGGGCAATTGGAAAAATTTAGAAATGACAAATATTATAGCACATGCAATCGATCCTGTACCCAAAGCAAATGGTACACGATTCATGATGTCTCACATAAAGACATGATTCTAGACCAGTCTTTTGCTACAATATTTTTATTTGCCATGTTTTCAAATTTTGACTATGAAGAGGGATGCCGTAATCATAATCGAATTTTGAGAACGCAATATATAGAATTTCCTTAAGTTGAACCAATCCAACATGAAATTCATATATATATTCTTAACTAAAGATGATTAAGGTCTCAATCTAAGCCTTTAGAACTGAAATGAAGTATATCCTCTCCCTTAATTATAGCAAAACAACTTTTTCAATCCCTGCAGCCTCACGAATTGAAACTTTTGTTTTCTATAATTAACATTGCTAACTTGCAACACTAACAATAATTATCATGCTCCCACTAACATGATGATTATTAGCATAACACTTATGCACCCACTAGCTTTGACATGTACTCAGAAATCAGCTGGACTTCTAGAAATCAATACTTCATTGAATTTCTTACCAAAGTTCAGATTTCTGATACGAGATGCTTTGATAAAACTTTATCAAAATCATACACCTTTCCTTAGATAACATGCATGTGTGTCTAAACAATTTCAGAACTATGAAAAGGGATGCCGTAATCATAGTCTCAATTGTTTAGACCTTTTGCCATCTGCTTCAAATCTACTTGGTGGAAGTGTTTCCTCACCATCATTTTCATGAATCGGAGAGAAACCTTATGACCCTTAGATTTTATGGTGTATGTGTTCTTATCCATGTGAATCGTCAAAACCATAGTCACAAGACAAGGATAATGACAAATCCAAACTCATATGGACTGAACTTATACAATCTTAACTTCTTGCCACCTGGAAGTACAGGGCCTGCCATTGCTTCCAAGTTGTTATGCAATCAATCGAGAACTTTCAGAACTCCTATGCAAAGCCAACTTTAACTGGAATGGGCACAAAATATGTCAACACGATAGGTTATAAACCTCAAGTCGTGTGCTAGTGAAGAACCTCAGGTTTTATTCTTGATTAGTTCTTGAAATTAATTTTAGGATCTTTAAGACTCCCACTATCCTCTTGACATATAAGACTATCTTGCCAAATATTCAAGAGATAGTGCGGATTCTTTATCAAGACAAACACTTCACACAATTGGCCTTAGTTGGTCTTTGTTTTATCCAAAACATCACAACTTACCAATTTCAAATGTACAAGAGTAGGACACTTTTACTCTTACATTTGACAAGTTTTTTAAACCTTTCTTTAAGATATGTCACTCAAGTTACAATCTTGGAGTATGACTCTAAGAATTGTTTTGGAACGAAGTATGACTCATCTTCCTGATCTAACCATTTCAACAATTCATGACTCCTCTTCTTCGTCATAAGAATGCACTAAGATGACCTTTAGAGGACTAATTGTGATATGATTTCTAAATCATTAAGATGATCACAAACATGATACTAAAGTACTCTCCCATCTTTTCAGATTTGAGAAACTTTTATCTTTCTGCCTAATTTGATTCTTCCCATTCGTTCTGCCATACATTGAGACTTTTCCAATGTTTCAGAATTATACTTAAACTTGTAAGTATAACCATATTTACTAAACTTTAGTAAATCAAATAGTCTTAAAGAGCTTTGTGGTGGACATGACCAGTGCACAAGAATGTGTACTCGATCCCTTTAGTCCTTCACTTGACTCACACATCCATGTGAACAAGTAATTAGTCTTGATTTTCCAATTCTTGAAAGTTCTCATTCATCATACTATTCAACTTGCATGATTCCAAGTTTCGGTCCAATTGAAACTTGGGCGATGAGGAACTTTCCTGATTTGGTAAATTTAGACACTACCACAAATGAAAGAATCAAATCCATTTTCCAATATTGCTGTCAGTGGAATCATATAAGTAACAATTTTCCACAAATGCCATTGTAAGGATACTTTAAATAAATAAAATTAAACAATTTTCTTTTATTTTAAAACTTTGCGGAAAAACTTATCCTTACAATCCACATGGAAAATTGTTGTTATCTATTCCTTAGCAATATATCATAACTTCTTAAGCAACTGCTCAAAATTCTGATGCGATCGAAATCCACCTTCGCGATCAGAATCAGCATATACTTCCTTTAAGATTTCTATCTATTCTTTGATTCTTAAAACATCAACATGTGACCCAGTCACATCATGTAATGAGGATCTCAGAATAGAACTTAACAGAGTTAGATAATGGGCTCTACCTGATGTAGAGTCAGACTTATTGACTTTAACATCCTTAGGTAAATTTGGCAGCTTTGCCCCTTCCTTTGGCAAAATAAACATATGGACCCTTTGGTAATGGGACTATCTCAGACTTAGCCTTTCTCTTTACCATTTGGTCAACCGGGTTGACTATGGCCAATCCCTTTCCATTGGGAAGAGAATGCTTTTTCTGGATTTCCAGTGTCACCATTGTCACTGTCCATAAATCTTTTGGGAAGTTGATCTTCTAATCAAATTTGCTTTACTATCGTTCCAAATCATTGCTGATTCAGCAGCACCAAGCAAATAGATATGATCATTAAGGTTTATGTCATAGTCTGTTTGATAGTAGTCCCAAAGGAACTCACTATGTGACTTAGAAAGTGATTGAACATCCAAATTTCTCAAGACTTTGACACCCAACTCTCCCGGCTTGTCAATATGTGACTTCATCTCTAAGATGTGATCACACATAGACCTTGCTTGCCATTAGGGCTTGAGTGACCTTGAACTTGTGGGTTAGGGAGAATAGTTGGAGGAGGTGGAGGAATAGAAGTATGACTTCCATGAGCCAAACTCGGGAAGTCATATTCATTAGGAAAGCTTGGTTTGGGAAGATCATTGTTGTCTAAACCAGACATCAACAATGGGAGAAATTCACGTAAAGTTGATTTAAGTCCTTAATATAACACCCAATATGATATATTAAGGCTAGGACCCAACAAACTATTTTATAACTTGGAAGAGGGATGCCGTAATCCTAGCTATAAAATATTTGAAGGTAGGTGAATGACGATTCACCAATTTCCACCAAGATAAACGAAATGTATTATTAGGTTTTAATTGGTTTTGAAACTCCTAGATTCTTTTGAGATTCATTGAACTTTTCAATTGCATGTGAGTGTGCCCTTCAGGTTTTGTGACTGGGATGCCGAGGATCACAAAACAAGGTGTGAAGTAACCATGCAAATATACCTGGTACCCTTAATATTTACCCCTCAATCGATGTGCCGGTTAACCACACACGCTCCAACGATACTATGATAAACATTAAGTTACCCTTTGCCTACCTTGTTAAGTCCACGTTAGTGTGCCGGTTAACCACACACGCTCCACTAACAGCTTAAACAAAGTGCAAAGTGTAATTTCATGGATTAGCACCTTATTCACATTTGCCTAAGTAACTAAGATTGGGAATTTATAAGTGTTTAGTTACTTAGTATTTATCATTATACTTATAATGAAGGGAGAATTATAGTCCTTGTCCTACCTGTTCGGCTAACGACCCTCCACCGGTCAAGGAAACGGTGAGTGAGAGTGGACACCCATTAAACTGCCATTTTATAGGCAGTAACCTTATACCCCCCTTATAGACCGGCTTCGTGAATGAGGCCTACTAATGGTAAGACGACTTGCTCTTATACATATAATATATTAAACTTTTAATATTATAATAGTATAAGGGTGTATTTTAGACATTTAAAATACTTGGTGGTTTAATCTATTAATTAAACTAGACTTTTAATTTAATTAAACTCAAACCATATATTTATGGATTTAATAATACTCTTTTAATTAAACGCTTTAATTAACTATTAATAAAGTCCATAAGAGTTAATTTGAACTATTCAACAAAACATCATAATTCCAATTATTAAACTCAAAATTAAAACCATTTAATTAATTGTTTAAGTTATGAACCCAAGAGTTTTAGAATTCAATTCTTTTTTTCATAAAAAACTTTTCTCAAATTCCAAAACTTGAGGGCAAGTTTTGTAATTCTTGAAAACCTTTGGATTCCATAACTTATGGAATTAATGGTGTTTTATGATGAAACTTTCCATGTTCCATAACTTAAGAACAAGTTATGGAATTCTTTAAAACATTAACACCAAATTTTGTAACTCCATAAAAACTTTGAATCAAATTTCTTTTTTAAAAAAAACTTTCATTTCCATAACTTATGGAAGTTTCAAAAACCCTTAAGATCACAACTTTAAAAAAAAACTTTTGAGCTCCAAAATTTTATGACAAAATATGTAACTCCTTAAAACATTTAGATCAAACTTTTAAAACTAATAAAATAATCATATCATTTTATCTTTTACTAAATTTGACCTAATTCAACTCATATAACAAATTATTCAAATTTTATAAATAATTCGTTTTTCACAAAACAAGTAATTATCTTAAAATTTGACAAACGTCATGTTTTTTTTTTCCTTTTTTTCAACTTTGAAAATCAAACATTTGCATGAATATAATAGAAAACAACCCATGGCTCTGATACCACTGTTGGGTTTTGAGCATTCTAACACTCCTATGATGTACATGCAACACTATAAACCTTGGATCTATGTTTTCTCTATTATAAATGCAAATATTAACTATTCCAAGGTTTCATCCTAACAAACATATTATGAAGCACCTATACTACAAAGTTCTAGTTAGATGACATACCTTTTGATGTAGCTTGATGTCTTCAAGCTTTAAGAGCTTAGCCCCAATAGTGTGGAAGCCTCAAATGGAATCACAAATCACCAAAACACCTTGGAAGAACTTGAGAGAATATGTATACACACTAAAATCGGCCCAGTCTTATTTTCACACACTTGTGCCAATTTTGTGAGCCAAGGACCCCTTTATATATTATGGAGGATTAGGGTTACATCCATGTAAACCCTAATACACATGACATTTCATTTACATAGGATCCATGGGTTAAAAGCTCCATGGACCATTCATGAAAGCTTAGCCCAACCTAAATGAACTTGGCCCATTCCATATATATAAGAGTCCATATTTAATTAGTTCTTTTTGATCACTTAATTAATTCTAAATTAATTCTTGATCAATACTAATTAAATAATATGATTCCATATTAATATATTAGAACTTATAATATATTAATATAAATCATAAATATACTATTCTCAAAAGACTATCCATATAAATTGTATCGGTGAAGTGCAACCCAAATGGACCATGCCGGGTCGGGTCAAGTACATATCAAATATAGTTATGGACTTAGACATTAATCCAACAGTTGTAGTAAACCCGAAGGCTTCTGGTATTCTACCTTGACCTTGGCGCAATTCAGGCACTTGCCCACATAGGTAGCGATTTCTGCTTTCATGTTTGGCCACCAATAAAGTTTATTGAGGTCCGGGTACATCTTATCTGAACTGGGATGAACGGAGTATCTGGTCTTGTGAGCTTCGTTCATGACAACGTCTCTGTACTCGCCGTCATCCTTGACTTCAAGGTTTTTATCCATTCCTCTTAAGGCTTCACCCACCAAATTCTCAGGTTTCAAGGCTTACAGCTGAGCATATTTAATCTGCGTGGACATGTGTGAATGGATGGTCATGGTTAATGACTTTACCTGGTGGCCCGAGTACTCTTTTCGATTAAGGGCATTTGCTACTACATTGGTGAAGGGTCCAAGTTGTGGTTGGGCTAGGCTTTTGGATGTATAGGTCAATTGTACTTCGAGTCTTGTAAATAGAAGTGTTTTGGTGTGTGTTTACGGCCAAGAGTGTGTTTACGGCCGTAAACCCGTTTACAGCCATGTCCAGTTTACAGTCATGTTTGTTTTCCTATATATAGGTTCAGTCCGTGTCTGTTAGTTTTTGTTGATGATCCATAGAGTTTACGGTCATCTGTCAGAGTTGTACCAGACGTTTTCTGAATATAAATGTGTGAAAGCTTTGATTCTTCTTCTTCTACTCAATTCTTATCTTATTTGATTGTTAGATTGTTTGATCATTGGTTAATATCCTGTTTCCAGGACCTTACAATTGGTATCAGAGCAAGTCCGGTGTCAAATCATCTTTCAATCTCGTTTTCGGTCAAAGGAGCTCAGTTTCATCATTGTTCGAGACTGGATTTGGTGTTTTCGTGACAAAAGGGGATCAGATCTGCTTCAAATTCGTGGTTTCATCAAGCTCTGCGCGTTTACGGTCAATAGTTTACGGCCGTAAACTTCCATTTTCGACCATAAACAGTCAATCTTCATTGACCGTAAACAGTCAATCTTCATTGACCGTAAGCAGTCAATCTTCATTGACCGTAAATCCCTCTTAGACCGTAAACTCACCTCAACCGCAAATCCCTCTTAGACCGTAAACTCATCTCAACCGTAAATCCCTCTTAGACCGTAAACTCAACTCAACTGTAACTCTTCTAGACCGTAAGCCCTCCTTAACCGTAAACTCCCCTTGTAATCGTGTGACCGCAAACTACCTTTTTGGCATTTCAGTTTATTTTTCAAGTCATTTTCAATTAAAAAAAATTAAAAAAAAATGGATTCTCAAGGTCAAACACTTCATCATGAATTGGATTCCATCATGGGAACAACCACTCGCATTCCATGATTGTTATCTGCACAAGGGTTCCCAGAATGGAAATACAGGATCGAGAAATACATCAAAATGAAAGATTTTAAGGTTTGGCGAAGCATTCTCAAAGGACCAGTCAGAATCACTACTAATCTTCCGAATGGACAAATAATTGACAAATTGTACACTGATTACACTGATGAAGATTTCAAAAAGGTTGAAGAGCAGGAAAGGTCACTGGCTACCTTGACTATGGCTTTATCTCCCGATATTGCTCAAGGCTTCAGAGAATACACTTCAGCCAAAGCACTGTGGGAAGCTTTAATTGAGGTCTACGAAGGAAATGAGGATATGAAAGAGAGCCGTCAGGATATGTTAAGACAAAAATTCAACATGTTCAATTATATCGTTGGAGAAACCCTAGAAGCTCAGTTGCAGCGATTTACTGCACTTAGTACTAAGATGAGTACATCTGGGATTTACTTGACTAAGACTGAGATAAACAAAAAGTTACTGAATTCACTTCCGAAATCGTGGGATATGAATGTGGCTGTCATCAAGAAGACAAAAGATCTTAATCGTATTAGTTTATCTGGTTCTACTTCTGGTTCGAAGACTGTACCTGAAGATGAAGACGAAGAAGTTGTTTACAGACCGCCGATAGTGCCTTCTGCAATTCCTACGGTGGATTCATCTGATCCTACTCCTCGTCCAGAATCTCCAAGTCATCAACAAGTTCCAGATGTTGATGCCACTCCTCTTACTCCTGATGAAAGAGAGTTCATGACCAGAGACGCTTCCGCTGTTACTCAAACTTTTATGGAACTTCTCTTTCCTGAGCAAATTGCAAATGAGTTTGTGGCAGATCCTACTAATGAGACAGGTTCGTCTGAAGTGGATCATTCGGCAAATGATGGAATTATCAACATTCACAATCTTCCTGTTTCACTCAATGACATCAGCCAGGAGATACCTTCATGCATTCAACGCAATCATCTGATCGATAATGTCATTGGCCAGCTGGGTGATAGTGTTCGAACAAGAAGCCAGAGTGGAGATGTTAATACATGTCTCTACTCCTGCTTTATCTCTCAAATAGAGCCCAAGAACATTGAAATGGCTTTGAATGAGCCCAGCTGGGTAGATGCTATGCACGAAGAGTTAAATCAATTTGAAAAGCTCGGGGTTTGGACGCCGGTTGAACTTCCTAAAGGCAAAAAGTCTCTTGACACTCGCTGGGTATACCGCAATAAGCAAGATGATTCCGGAGTCATAGTGCGAAATAAGGCGAGATTGGTGGTTCGTGGGTTTAGACAGATCGAGGGTCTTGACTACACTGAGGTTTATGCTCTGGTGGCTCGCTTGGAGGCTATCCGTATCTTCCTTGCATATGCTTCCTACATGAACTTTACTGTTTATCAGATGGATGTCAAGACAGCCTTCTTGTATGGCAAAGTGAAGGAAGAAATCTACGTTGATCAACCCTCTGGGCTTGTTAACTCGAAGTTTCCCAATCATGTCTACAAGTTGGACAAGGCGTTGTATGGGTTACATCAAACTCCTCGAGCGTAGTATGCAGCTCTCACAAAGCACTTGCTCGAACATGGATATTCTCGCGGCACTATCGATCAAACTTTATTCATCAAGCATATGGGTAATGATCAGATTCTAGTCCAGATCTATGTTGACGACATTATCTTCGGGTCCACAAGTCCGCATCTTTGCAAAGAGTTCGAAGGAGTGATGAAAAAGAGGTTCGAGATGAGCTCGTTAGGCGAGATGACCATGTTTTTGGGGCTTCAGGTCCAACAACGATCAACCGGAATCCTGCTCCATCAAGCAAAGTATGTGGAGGATATACTTGAGAAGTTCGGGTTAAAAGCGCAAAACATTCCTTGACGCCAATGGCCGAGAGACCCCTGCTGACTCCAGATACTGATGGCGAATCTGTAGATCAAACTCACTACAGATCGATGATCGGTTCGTTGATGTATCTAACTGCAAGTCGTCCAGACATCATGTTTGAAGTTTGTCAATGCGCACGTTATCAGGCTAATCCTAAACTTTCACATCTTATTGTTGTCAAAAGAATCTTTCGGTACATCAAAGGCAGCCCAAAATTGGGTCTTTGGTATCCGAAAAATTCTGAATTTGATCTATATGTATTTGCTGACAGTAATTATGGAGGCTGTGAGCTTGACAGGAAATCTACATCCGGAGGGTGTCAATTCCTTGGTGATCGGCTAGTGTCTTGGCAGTGCAAGAAACAACACACCGTCTCAACCTCAACAGCAGAAGCAGAATACGTTGCTGCCTCTGCTTGTTGCTCTCAAGTTATATGGATCCAACATCAGCTGTTGGATTACGGTTTGAATTACTTAGAAACCCCTATGTTCTGTGATAATGAGGCTGCGATTCAAATTGCTAAAAATCCAGTCCAACATTCGAAAACCAAGCACATTGACATCAAAATTCATTTCATCAGAGATTGTTATGAGCGTTCGCTCATTCGGCTGGAACAAGTTCCTACTGCTAATAATGTAGTGGATCTGTTCACAAAGCCGTTCAACAAAGCTCGGTTCGATGTGCTTGTGAGCTTTTTGAAAATGCTACGTTTTGAGGACTAATTTATGTTTTAGGTTAGTTTAAATTTGCGCATTTTAATTTCATTCTCACCCATTCACAAATTTAGGGGGAGAAATAAACAAAAACCAAACAAAAACTAAAAATCCAAAAATAGTGTTCTTTCTGTTTTATTTTTTTCAGAAAATCGAAAATCCAAAAACATTAGAAAATCAGAAAAACAAAAATATGTTGCTGATAGTTTCTGTTTGTAGGTGATGTTTTGGGAAGTGATATAATCATGTGATAACAGGCTATCTAAATCTGTGTAAGGTACCAAAAGTTAAATTGTCTAAGCTCTGCGTTCGATGCGCTGGTAGGCACGAAAGGTTCTAAAATAGACTTGACTAGGATCAGATGAACTTAAGGAATTTAGAGGCCTGACAAATCTTGACCTAGATAGTTCCATTTAGCCTGAAAATACGACGCTTGGGTAGGTTGAGCAGAGAGATATACATGGGAATCTGCGGATATACTAAATGATCTGTATTTAGAACTGTGTATTAACTTTTCCTCGATGTGCGGATTTTAACCTTAATTCCGGTATTGACGGGGCAACTGTGAAATTCCGATAAGTTAGGTATGTAGGAAATTATTTTCTTTCTTTCTATCTGTTAGTCATATGTTGCTTCCTCTACTGATTGGAAGAGATCTGACATGGAATGCAACATATGCAGCTCTGTCTCTCTGCATCTTCTATCTATGCAATTCTTTCTATCTGTTAGTCATATACTGTCTCCTTTGCATTATTAACAATCCGACCTGGTACACAGTATATGCAACCTTCTACTTCTTAATCCTTCTAAACTCTAGTTAGTCATATGTTTCACTCTCTGCGTGATTGGAAGAGATCCAACCTGAGTGTACAGCATATGCATTCAAAATCTAACTTCTTCCTTTATAATTGTCTGCTCATCTGATGTAAGGAGTATTCTGGAAGAATTTGATTACTGGGGTATATCAGGAAATGGGAAACACGTTATAATACAATTAAAATTGAACATTTTATAGGTTGTCTGTAGATCTCTCTGCTCAATTTAGGTGGACAACAATACTTTTGGTCGTCGTCAGCCGAATGGTCCTTTAGGAATATTATCTAAGCTCATAAGATCAAATGACTTGTCACTTATAGTATGCACAAAAATTTATCAAAATCTTTCATGTTTAAGTGAACCACAATACCGACGATTGACCAGACGTGGACATGAAGACAGAAGTATCGATAAGTGGATTATGGTTGTCTAACAACTTTGATCCCAATATCACAAAATTATTTTTAGTGTTAGAAAGAGGTGAAAATAGTTTTAAATATTTTAATTTCATTTAAGTTTTAATTTTACTTTTATTTTTTATAAATTTTATTTTATTTTTATTTTTATTGTTATTTTATTTTCATTTTATTTTCATTTATTTTTATTCCATTTTCATCCTCAAAATGTTTTATTTTTATAAAGTTTTTCGGGTATTGGACTTTATCATTGTGGATTGCGGCCCATGAATCTTTTGGACCGGGTATATAAAGAAAAAGGGGTCAGCCGAAAACTTTTTACTCTCATTTTCTTCATTCTGGCCGCAAACCCTCTAAATCCTCTCTCTCTCTCGAAAAATGTTTCATGAGTTTTGGTGAAATTGATCTGATAGCTTCAAAGGTATGCTAATTCCGACCAGGAATATGTAAATTTCGCATCAAATCGACATGTTTTCAAGCCTTAATCGATGAAAAATAAACTGTCGGCGTTTACGGCCAGCCGTTTACGGCCAGGCTGTTTACGGCCAAGGCTGTTTACGGCCAGGATGGCCAAGGCTGTTTACGGCCAAGGCTGTTTACGCATGCTTCACTTAAAAGCCAAATTTAAATTGCAAACATGAGGAAAACATAAATTTTTAAATGTATAAATATATTGTTTTCTCATTTGGCTTGTTTGAGTGCAGATTGAAATGGCAGAGCTCAAGTTTGCTGACAGTCACAAGCTGGCTATCATCTTGGCTGATCCTCCGGCTGCTCATGGAGAATTCAAATCCATGGACTGCGAGAAGTTGCTTGTCTACTGCTTTGACTATCAATCCAGATATCTATCAAGGATTGATTAAGGAATTCTGGAAGTCAGCATCAGTGAAGAGAGGAAGTGATGGAGCTATTTCTATTACCATCAATGAACAGTTTATCAGAAGTAGTCTCAAAATTGTCGACCAATCAACCTTCTCCCCTGAGATCGAGATTTCCCAAATTGAAGAATTTCTTGTCATAATAGGATATGAAGGTGTTTTCCCTCCAACCATGAAGAAGCTGCTGCCACCATTTTGGAGATTTTTAGCTCATGTCTTCGTGAGCTGCATTTCTGGAAGAAAGTATGGCGCATATGAGATCTCTCTAAGAAACACTGGTGCCATCATTTCTCTGGCTGCGGGATTGGACTACAACTTCTCCTAGTTCATTTTCGAAGAATTAATTGCAAACATCAAAGGGAAGACTAGGGACAGGTTCTTGTTGTACCCTAGGTTCATTCAAG
The DNA here is from genome assembly GCF_052849685.1 of Lactuca virosa. NCBI lineage: Eukaryota > Viridiplantae > Streptophyta > Magnoliopsida > Asterales > Asteraceae > Lactuca > Lactuca virosa. The sequence goes on along the minus strand of NC_136427.1, from coordinate 65,679,560 downwards.
TCTTCATTGATGAACAATTTCCTGAGATGGCCAAAGATGGAGAAATCCTCGACATGAAGTCTTTAGGGTCACATACCGTCGGATTAATAAAGCAAAACAGAAAGGGAAAAATAACTTTTCAAGGAAAGTTCCCCTTAGTGAAGTTTGGCTTGTTTGCCGACTCATGTGAGGCTTCTGAGTCTCATGTATCATCAGATCGAGTGACCTCTGAAGATGATTTTTTTCTGAAGACGACGTTATTCCGGTTTCCGATCACGAAGATGATGAAGATACACCTGCTGCCATTGTAGCTGAAGAGCATGACCTTCACTCTGTAAACGTTGAGAGTGATTTCAACAAGGGAACATCTGAGGATGCGACAGATAACGATGGAGATGATGCTGATTCCTTTGAGGATTTGGATCTTTCGGGCTTTGACAAGGATGATATTTTTGTAAATCTTGGAGGCAATGCAAACTTCCTGTCAAATGAGGATCTTGACTCTTTCTTTGACAATATCCATGATGTTGATCATCCAGCAACGGAGATAAGGGAGTCAGAAGATGTTCTTGAGACTACGCCTCCTTCTCCAAAACAACTGGCTGAAACTTCAACTCCTATGGAGACATCTTCAAAGATTCCTCCCTCTGAGAATGTTGATCCTACTATTGAGCCAACAGTGAGTGAACCACTGACAACTCAAACTTCCTCGCCCTCATTAAAGAGGAGAAGATTTGATCCTAGATCGGGTGTCTTTGTGCCAAAACTATCTCAAGGCTTGTCGACTCCACCAATAACTACTTCTATTGTTGCTTCACCTACTCCATCCCATGAAGGACCGAGAACCTTTTATGAAGCTGGTGGTTCGTCAGTTCCTTCGGGATCATCTCCTCTTAGGCCTTATCACGATGTTGCCTCTAAGAGGCTTGCTCTACATTTGGACCATGAACAAAGCTCAGTGCCTTCCTCCCGAGCTAAGGGAATTTTTATTGAGGAAGGCCACTCAAAAGAGGATGATCCCACCATAATTGGACTTCAAAAGGAAATCAGCGTGCTTAATCAGAAGAATATTGAGCTTGATATCCGGGTGGCTCATCTTGAAGCTGAAAAGGCCCAACTTAAAATTCAGGTTGCAGATCTTGAAGCGGATAAAACTCTGAAATCTCAGCAAATTTCTGATCTGCAAACACACATGGGAAAGTTGACTGCATGTTACTTTGATTTGAAGGAGAAGCTGAACAGAGCAACTTGGCGACAAGTTCAATTCATCTATTCAACATCTCATTGTTGGCCAGTCTTCTGCTCAACAAGTTCAAGACCCCCTATTGACCCACCCACTCAAAGAAGAACTTGAATTGTCGATCGCTTTGAAAAGGAACCAGTTCAGGCTCCAAGCATTAATGCACTCAAACGTGCCAAGTTAGCAGCTTCTGACAAGAAAAGGAAACTTCTTTTCAAGAAGACATCAGATCAAAACGCCCCTGGAGATCAACCACAAATCACCGTCACTGATCTTCAACAGAAAAAATTTGGTCACAAGTACGGTGATAGAACGGGAATTGTATCATGGGGCTATCATGATATGCTGAACATGTAGATCGTGAAACGCAAAAGCAAAAATGTTGAGTATTACAACGATTTCCACGATTTCAATTCATAGACAAGGGTTGATCTTTCTGAATTGTCCAGTGCTCCTTTTGCCAATCCATCAAATGATCCAAAGGCAAATCATTTCAAGCTATTCCTTGAGGATCAAGTAAAGAAGGGATTTCCCAGTATGAAGACTACTGAGCCTTTCATCAAACACTTCGCTAACGTGCTGGACCCCAAGAAAAATGAGCCCTTTCAGACTGTCATGTGGTCGCCAACAAATCAAGTTAGACAAATTCCTGTTCTGCATACCTTCAGTGATGGATCTCTCACAAATATGCATTATTGGGTCTTTGATGAAACTACTGCGTCTGCTGTCATCAAGTTAAAGATGGTTGTTTTCGCCTGTATGACAAACAAGACCTACTTCAATTTGGGAAGTGGGATATTCATCAACTGGCCCTACATCAGATCAAGGTAGCTAAAGATATTTTCAAACCTGCTGCTAAAGAGTACACATCAATGGTTGTTGAGATCATTGAAAAGGAGATGTGGCAAGGGGCAATGGGAGGGTCCGACGTGCTTATAATTGAAAGAGACTGAGTCACAGCTAGCCCCAAACAAAGGGGGAGATTGAAGGGTCCAAGTTGTGGTTTAAGCTAGGCTTTTGGATGTATAGGTCAATTGTACTTCGAGTCTTGTAAATAGAAGTGTTTTGGTGTGTGTTTACACCCAAGAGTGTGTTTACGGCCGTAAACCTGTTTACGGCCATGTCTAGTTTACGGTCATGTTTCTTTTCCTATATATAGGTTCAGTCTGTGTCTCTTAGTTGTTGTTGATGATCCATAGAGTTTACGGTCATCTGTCAGAGTTGTACCAGACGTTTTCTGAATATAAATGTGTGCAAGCTTTGATTCTTCTTCTTCTACTCAATTCTTATCTTATTTGACTGTTAGATTGCTTGATCACTGGTTAAGATCCTGTTTCTAGGACCTTACAATTGGCCTTGCCTGGATGATAGCGAATCTCGCATTCGTAATCATTTCATAGTTCTACCCATCGTCGTTGCCTCATGTTGAGTTCCTTTTGATCGAAGATGTGCTGGAGACTCTTATGATCTGTGAAAATTATGCACTTCGTACCATAAAGGTAGTGCCACCAAATCTTCAAAGCAAATACTACTGCTCCCAGTTCAAGGTCGTGTGTGGTATAGTTGACCTCATGGTTCTTAAGCTGCCTCAAGGCATAGGAAATGACCTTTCCTCGTTGCATAAGAACACAGCCTAGCCCTTGCTTGGATGCATCACAGTAAACTATAAAATCTTCCGTCCCTTCTGGGAGGGATAACATCGGGGCGATGCATAGGGCTTGCTTTAGTGTTTGGAAGGCAGTTTATTGTTTCTCCTCCCAGTTGTAGGTCACACCTCTCTCGGTCAAAGTGGTGAGTAGCTTTTCCATCTTGGAGAAGTTTTGTATGAACCTCCGGTAGTAGCCAGCGAGGCCTAAGAATTGAAGAATTTCAGTTGGAGTTCTGGGTGTCGCCCAGTTTTCGATTTCTTTGATTTTGGAGGGATCTACATGAATCCCTTCCTCGCCGACCACGTGACCTAGGAAATCTAACTTTCGAATCCAGAATCCGCATTTAAAGAACTTCATATACAACGTCTCCGCCCTTAATGTTTCTAAGACTTGTCGTAGATGTTGACGGTGTTCTTGATAGGTTTTATACAAACAATCCTATGTGTGCATACAACCCTAATTTTGGATCTATGTTTTCACTATAAGACATACAACTATATGAACACAAAATAAACCCTGGCATGCTTCTATTATTTTCGAAAATCATATAGAAGTGTAGTAGACATACCTTTGTTGTTATATTGCAATAACAACTAGTTTCCTTGATCTCTTGAACTCTTGAAAGCAAGCACCACAATTGTAGTGCCTCTAATGGCTCACAAACACCTTGAAGCAAGAAGGCAATTAAGAGAGAGAGGGAGGATACTAATTTTCGGCCCTAGGGTTTCTCTTTGAATCAAGTGGTCGAAAATTGAAGCATAGGGCATCTATTTATACTGTAGGGTGCTAGGGTTTCAGTCTAAACCCTAATGGATAGCTTAGCCACCAAGCAGCCCAAGGAACCTTCTGGAATGAGGCCCTTGGACGAAAATATGATGATCCCTCATCATAATTTCGTTCCTCCTTATTCCATTGGGTTTCCCAGCCCAAAAATTCAACTATCACACATTTGACAGTTTATACCCCTTTATTTAATTAATCTCTTTTAGTCACCAAATTAATTCCTAATTAATTTATGACTAACACTAATTAAATAAATATGATTTCTCCTTTAATATATCATTCTTATAATATATTAATGAACCAAAATATCTTCTCTCTCATATCAAATTACCTTGTCAAGTTGCTTTGGTGAAGGCAACCCAAAAGGACCATGCACACTCGGATCAAGTACATACCAAATATAGTTACGGACTTAGACACTAATCCAACAGTTCTTCCTTACTTCGTGAGTAGACTAGTATGTCATCGATGAATACTATTACAAATTTGTCTAATTAAGGCCAGCATACACGGTTCATCAGGTCCATGAACACCGTGGGTGCATTTGTTAATCCGAAGGGCATTACTACGAATTCATAGTGACTGTAGCGAGTTCTGAATGCGGTCTTGGGAACATATCCCTCATGGACTCGCAGCTGATGGTATCCTGATCTTAGGTCTATTTTTGAGAAGTAACTTGCTCCTTGTAGTTGATCGAAGAGGTCGTCGATTCAAGGTAAAGGATTTTGGTTTTTGATGCTGAGTTTATTCAGTTCCCGGTAGTCTATGCACATGTGGAATGATCCATCCTTCTTCTTCACGAACAAGACCAATGCTCCCCAAGGCGAGAAGTTTGGTCTAATGAATCCTTTGCTTAGCAGTTTGTTCAGTTTACTGGACAATTCCTACATTTCTGTCAGTGCAAAGCGGTATGGGGATTTGCCTACGGGGGTAGCTCCGGGAATCAAGTCGATTCTGAACTCGACTTGGCGTTCGGGTGGGACTCCTGGGAGATCTTCGGGAAATATGTCGGGGAAGTTACAAACTTATGGAATATCATTGATGTCTTTTACCTCTTGTTTCTTATCCACCATGTGTGCTAGAAAGGCGTACTATTCTTTGCGAAGATACTTTTGAGCCTTGACACAGGAAATGATTTGAAGGTTCATACCAGGTTTGTCGCCATACATGACTAGGGTTTCGTTACTTGGTAGATTAAGGCGAATGGCTTTTTCATAACACAGGATATCGGCATGGTGAGGACTTAAACAATCCATGGCCATAATGATGTCGGAACTTTTTATTGTGACCGACATTAGATCGATTTGGAAGGAATAGTTGTTTAGAGTGAGGGTACATCATACGTATATATCGTTAGTGCTCTCTGCCTTTTCGTTTTCCATTTCTACGGTGAATGTGTCTTTTAGTGATACGGGGTTTTGTTTAAGGAAGTTTTTAAATTTATGCCTCACGAAACTTTTCTCCGCACCACTATCAAAAGTATGCATGCATATGAATTGTTGAGGAGAAACGTACCGGTAACCACGGTAGGATCATTCACGGCCTCCTCGTGCCCCATTGTTAGAACTCTGCCCACACCTATGGAATTCCTTGCTTTTGGACAATCCCACTTATAATGCCCCGTTTCACCACATCCGTAGCAAGCCTGGCTCACCCCGACATTAACAGTTTGGGTGGTTTGTTGTGTCGAAGTCCTACAGAAACGAGCGGTATGCCCCTTATTTTTGCAATTGTTGCAGTACATTTCTCGACAGGCCCCGGTGTGATGGAAGTTACACTTGTTACATTTTGGGAGAGTTCAATCATACTGTTTGGCGGGTGTTGGAGCGGAAGGAACGGTAGTAGCGTGAACTGCCACGATTTGTTGTTTCTTTATGGGCTCTTGTGTCGAATGGCCTTTCCTCTGGTTCCAAAACTTCTTCTTATTGTTACTCCCTTTTGGTTGCTCGGGAATGGCTGTCGTAAAGTCTTGGCGGACTCCATGATCCACAAGTATTTGTGTCGGGCGCTTGGCACTGTCAAAAGTAGACGGTTTGGCTGATATCATATTCCCTTGAATCTGGGGGGATAGTCCCTAGATGTATCGGTCCACCTTTTTACTTTCCGGGGTGACCATCACGGGACATAGTACTGCTAGGTTACTGAATCTGGCAGTGTAGGATGCAATGTCGAAGTCCTTCATCGTCAGGTTCTAGAGCTCTTGCTCTAGATTTTGTACTTCGCCCCTAGGGCAGTATTCTGGTAGCATCAGAATTTTCAAGTCTTCCCAGCTCATGGCATTGGCCACTGGGTGAGTCAGCGATTTAACATAGCCGTTCCACCAGGAGAGGGCTCTATCCATGAATGTGCAGGCTGCGAATTTGAACTTTCTAGTTTCTGGGCACGTGAAAATTTCGAACACCGAATCTGTTTTCTCGAACCACCTTGTTAAAGTAATGACACCTCTGGTGCCATCGAAAGACTTTGGTTTGCCATTTGTGAAGTCTTTGTAGGAACATTCCCTCGGGTGTCCCTGGCTATTACCTTGGTTGGTATTGTTGGTATCGCCTCCTGTCCCACTTGTACTATTTGTGTTGATTTGCGCCATCGCGGTTGCCACAGCTGCTGTTACTACAGCTTGGAAAACTGCATCGTCCATCTGCGGAGGTGGTGGAGTTGGTGGTGTGTTGCTGACACGCCTGATAGATTTTCGTGGTGGCATCTTTCTGCCATAAGGTTTAAAGGTTTAAAGACACATAAATAGCCTAGTTGACTAGTCTTATAGTATCATAAAATACTCCTATTGTATTTTAAACTTTATGTTTGGTTCTAGAGTTTCCTTGTATAGGGTGTTGGTAAGTTATAGACACGTTGTTCACCACGATCATTCCCAAATACATGTTGGTCATATCTCGCATAAATATAGTTGATCAAGCTATATTTATTCCAGATATGATTACATAACTATCTAGGCTTAGCCGCAGCGTCTAACTTATCTAAATACTTTTATATGGTTCTTATAAAAATACTTATATTTTAAAAGTATACATTTAGTCAGATCGTTTTAGCCCCATTGTATTTATAGTTGTATATCTTACATGGTTTGATATACTTAGTTCACTATAAACAATGTTCTGATACCAATCTGTCACACCCCCGAACCGATAAAACGGCGGAAACGTCCGGGAGCGGATGACGTCATGTACAGTATCATAACAATTGAATAATATAGATCAAAACATTCAAAACATTATATTGATAATTGATAAGTTTTTACATTGTATTCGAATTGTTGTTTGACTCCAAAAGCATACAACAAAAATATAAGACGTAACAATACTAAGCTCCGTTTCACAAAACCTGTGTGGGTATCTGTCTACTGATTTCCTAAGAATACAAGTGGTTTTGAAAAAGAGTGTCAACAATTAATAAGAATTTTGTATGAGAAATATATGTCTTTGTTCCTTGAAAATAATAGTGTGCTCCTCCAGAAAACTCAATATTTTCTTTTAAATGTAATGTAGTCTTAAATGTTCCAAGACTGAATTGTATAAGTATTGTTGTACTTTGAAGTAGTATAATGTAGTTTTATATCTTTATAAAACCATTTGAATGCATGTTTCCAGAATTGTAAACTATATTGTACTAGAAAATAGTGTAATGTAGTTTTATATAAATAAAACCATTTGAAGACATGTATGTATTCATAAACCAAACGTATTGTTAATACCCCTTGTGAGTTATTATAACCATACTAATGCGACTAGTTCGCCTGAACGACGTTCTTCGGGTGTCGGAATTGTTACGAAATTTGTCACCCCATACCTGCCGGTCTAACTATAGATAACAGTTTAGGTGCGGGGTTGTCAATCCCATATAGATCTATACACCAGTGTCACGCTTTCCCTCCAAGAGACTCTGGTTATAATACATGACTTTTGTTGGTACTTAGGTAAGTACTTGAAGACGTGTCTCAAAAATGTTTTATCGACTGTTTACGTGTAGTTTAATGAAAAGCCATTTTGTAATGTGGAAGTGTTATCCTTCTATAGTAGTCACGTAGTTCAAAATAATTATGTCTTTAAATAATTATTTTTGTATTGTAACCCGAAATAGTAAAGTCTTATGTATGTCTCATAAACTATACCTATTATAGTTTATAAAATGTTCCGTTGTACTGGAGAATCTTTTGTATGAACATTATCATTTTTACTATGATAATAAAATGAATGAAATAATTATATATGTATTTTTATATAATTATACCCTTTTTGCTCAATGGATTACAAAAGGGTTAAAAATCTTATAAACTGTTTTATATATAGTTTATTATTTGAAAATCCATTTGTACTCGTTTCATATATATATATATATATATATATATATATATATATATATATATATATATATATATATATATATATATATATATATATATGTTTTATTGTAAGAAAACCATAGTGTATTTGTACAAAAGATTTGTAGCTTTGAAATTTTTGTAAAACTGTATATGCTCACGAGTTTGGAAATAAATTTGTTTCGTGTAATTTAGTATTTTTGCACAAACGGTAGTAAAAACATTTGAAACCATATAGTATTTTTAACACAAGTTTTCTTGTGTTTTACTTGTATTCCCCCACCACCCCCCCCCCCTAAAACATAGAAAAATCATGGAAAAATGTAGGGGTATGAACTCACCTCGGGTGTGTTCTTGGCTGGATAACGAAATGAGTGGCGATGTTCTTCGAGTTAGAACATGTGAATATAGTTGTATCCTAATGTGTTTTAAACACATAATAACATGTGTAAATTAGATATCTAATAATTAAAGTGTTTTAAAAACACTAAATTAAACAAGAAACTTACAATATTTCTTAACGAATAAATCTTGAAGAATTGTTTCCTAGGAAAGGTTTGAATGTGTGTCTAGGTAAATATGTTGAAGATTTGAAGATTGTATGAAGATGGTTTGAAGATTGGAAGAAGTTCTTATGAACTTTGAGAGCAAAATGGGGTGAGTTTGGGATGTAAATGAGGATATGTAATTTGTGTTTTCGACCTAATATTTATATATGGTGGAAAAATTGATGTGATAGATGCATTGGGATGTGTAATTTATCTCTTTGGAAGGTGTGTCACCGTTTAAAACTGAGATTTCGGCCTTATCTTCACCGAAATCCCTTGATTTCGGTCTAAAAGTCCAACCGAGAACTAGGGTCTTCGGTCTAGAGGGGGTTCTCTGTCATGGAAGGGATTTCGGTCTTGAGTGTTTTCGGTCTAAGGTTTGAGATTTCGGTCTCTCTTGTTCTCGGCCAAGAGGGTTCTCGGTCAAGGCATATATGGTTTTGACTTTTGATTCCTAAATCGAAAACCCTTAAAGTGGGGTATAATTCATTATTTATTGGATTTAAATTTTAAAATATTGACTTTCATTGGAACAATTGACTTTTATTTGACTTTCTTTGACTTTTATTGACCCGAAATAACCGGTTGTTACAGTCTTGTTCTTCCCCTGAATTCCACGCCTTTGGTTTTCATCAAAATCTCTCCATCTAGATAATCACAGATATTCAAATCCTCCCTCAAATCCGAATTTGGATTTTTTGGCATCTTCTTGAAAGCAGTTGCAAACTCGAAGTCTGTTAAACCTAAGTAAGCGAAGTGACAATCAATAAAGTTCTTGATGTGCCCGTATCCAATGATGTATGTTGCCTTGTCTTGAATATGATCATTATTAATATCTCCCATGATCTTTGCCATTGTGATAATATCATTCAAATTCATCAAAGGAAAATCAGCAATGGTGAAATCAAAAGGAGTGTTGTCTGATTTGACAACCTTGTATCGATAATTAGGACTTATGCCTTCAAAAATAACATCTATTGTTATCGAAACAAACATGATTATTTTCTTCTATAACCAGACCTCATTTTCAGGTTTCCCAAGGGCAACATGAAATCTAATCTTCAAGATTTTGAAATCTTCGTTGTCATGATAATTGTTAGGCAATTTTAACTGATCAAACTTGATCATCGAATGATTAAATGGAAAGGCAAGATGATTGAAATCTCGGTTTTAAATTAAATAGCTTTGCTTTGGTTGTTTCTCAAAAGCACCAACTTCTCCGTAAGCAATATTTTTTATTGTTTTATAACACCATGTCTTATTGATATCACCTTTATCAAGACCAGGAGGATCATTTGCTCTTTGCCTCATGATGCTATTAAGTTGCTTAAGCTTCTCAATCTATATGTCTTGTAATATTTTCTTCTCCTCTTCTGAAGGATTAATATGCATACCTTTTCCTTTATCCTTCAAGTAAGCTTGAGTGATTGGTTTTACTACCGAAGAACCAAAACCTACTTCATTGATACTGACACCCTTCTTTGACTGCAACTTTGATATATCAACAACCACATTCCGGGATTGTTGTTGGTGTCTAAACAGGTAAACAGGAATTGGAGTAGGAATTTGACTAGTAAATATCTTCCCAACAACATTCGGTTTCTCAGCTCCTCCTACTTCTGATGAACCACCCCTATCTCCCCCTTATGACATGAGCACTAGTCGTGGAGTATTCGTGGGAAATCGAAGTACTAAGTCCATAATTGGAGTTAGTTGGGCTTTAAAAGATTTTTCAATCGAAGAGATAGTAGAATTTAGCTTCTCATTATAAATCAAAGTTGTAGAAGACACAAAAGCCTTTGATATCTCTTCTTGAAACTTATTTAATGAAGTTTCAATACCCTTGAACAGCTTCCCATCTGATTCATTCCTCTTACTCAATTCCTCCTTCTATTTGATATTAAACGTTCGATTATCTTCAATCAAAGTACGAGTAGTAGATAGAATAACATAAATATTCTTCTGTATTCCTACATAAAAACCATCTATCTTCCTCACTTCTTTAGCAACAAAGTCATGAAGTTCCTTGAGTTTGAGTTCAATAGATTCCTTAGAAGATTGTATAGCCTTCTCTATCAACTCATGGCATTCTCTAGAAACATTCTGAACTTCTGTAATTTGAAACTTGTAATTCTCCAAGTTGTGATCTAGCCTCTGGTCAAGAATAGTCATAGTTGTGTTGACTAAAGCCTTCGTCTGTGATTCTTGAGAATTTATCAAAGATTCAAAATCTGCTTTCATAACTGATGAAGAAGAGCCGACAATATCATTGAGAAACTATATGATTGCAATGAGCTTGGAATTAAGAATGTGTACTCCTTTCTCGACATAATAGCATGATATTCAACATTTTATTCGTCAGAATTGAAGTAAAGATCAAAAAATTCAACACATTCTTCTTCTTCAATGTGTAGGTTCCCATTTATCGATTAGATTGGTGCGGAAAGATAATATCGAGAAGATAATTGGGTATGAATATGAAGAAAAAAACATGTGAGTGAACTGAATTGTATACATGGACAGATTCAACATGTTACAACAACAACTCTCATGGTTGGGAGAATTCCCCAAGCAACTCTCTCTCACTGCAAAAGTCTACATGGGCGCACTCATAAACAAATGACCACTCACCTCTACTTTATATACTAGTGGAGGGAATCTCCTCACATAGAAAGGAATATTCTAACCTAATAAATCTCTCATCAATGAAGAGCATTTCTTGCTCCAACAATCTCCTCCTAAATTCTTGGAAATGATGAGAGTAAAAAGCAGTGATAAAAGGCAGAACATCCTACGAGAAGGTTTTGGTATTGAAATATCTCGGAAAATTTGAATTTGTCGGGATTTCGAAATATAGAAATGGAATCTCTAGCATCACAGAACAAATATAGGAACCAATGTTGAATAAAACTATGAAATCCCATTTTGTGGATTGAGAAGAAAATAAAGAAGTAATGGGTTGTAAAATACCATCCAACATTGGTGAACTGAAAAGAACAGTTGTAGCTTGAATAGTCAAAGTAGCAATTGGTAATGTTGGTGGTGGTGGTGGAACTGTCTAGGTATCATTTAATGAAGTCTCACCCATATTGACATTTGAGTCCTTATTAGATAGGTTCTCAGGGATGTCTAAAGAGCTACCCTCCTCCATATTGGACTTGGTAGAAGAATCTTTGGGTGGTATGATAGTATTCGACTCGGGAACAAAAGTCAAAGGTGTTTCACTTTTCTTGATGTTTCTTCCACATTATCTGTGTTCACGGTGACATCCAGGTTGTTTGTCTCCTCGATATTCGACTTGATAGAGGCATCCCTTCGTGGTGAAACAGAAGGATTGTCATGCATCATTTGATCAACATCATCAACATTTCCTCTGTGATCATAAAATGTATCTTGAATTGGTTCTTGAACTTCAGTATCCGTCTCCTCATATTCAGTTTTAACAACTTCATCTTCTTCTTTGATAACTGGCTCGATAGTCTTCTTAAACTTATTGGACTTTGGTTTCGAATATTGCTTCTTCCCTTTGAATTTTAACACATCAGCTGCTTTTTTCTTCTTGGGTTGTTCTTCAGCAGATGGTTCCTGAAACATAATTCTCTTTTTCTCCGCCTTCACTTTCTTAGGAATGGAAACACGAGGATTAACACCCAATGTTTTTCTATATGGAACCAAAGCAGGATACGATTATGCCACCAAACGAAGCATGGCATCAGGAATCCTTCCAACAGTTGGAAATGCCTTAGGATCAGCAACCACAGTCTTTGGAATATGTAGATAAAAAAATGAACAACATGAACACCGAGTGGAACTTGAATTCCAGCTTGATTATAAGCCTTTCTTCAAATCAAACTCCGGGAGTGATCCCTTGCAATCTCAGGAGTCTTCTTAGAATGTGTAACATATGTGATAAATTCAATCCATAATAAGGAAGCGTAATCCACCATCAACCTATACTATAAACCAGACATAACAAAATACAATTTAAGCTTCACTTTATTTAGCCCAGAGTTCCTTCCCGTCGAACATCTAATACTAACCCCAAAGAAAAACCTCCAAATAATTGGTAAAATATACTTTTGGAACTCACTAATAACTGAAATTGGAGGATTGTGCTCCATTTCATTCAACATACGAAACACCTGTTCAGGAGTTGGTTCTTCAAACGGAGCACCAGATGGTAACTGAAGGATCTGAATAAATTTCATTCCATCTAGAACGTAATCCTATCCACATCCTTGTGATAAACAGTAGTAAAACAAGAAAGAGATAGCTATTGCATTGAAATTTCATACAAAGAAGATAAAGTGTATGCAAGAACAGAATAGTTCAAGCACTGAACCATCATCTTGAATTCTTCAGGATAAGCCACAAAGTTTGGATTGAACCAAACGTTTTTTGATTTAATCTTCATCTGAGGAATGGAATCAACATCATTAGTTGTGTCAAATTGATCGATGAGTGTCGTTAGAGTAAAAATGACGATCGTTGTTTGCGAGAATTTTGCAGAGAGAATCGATAGCTAACCAGAACACACCACGTGTAAAGTGAGTAACTGAATCGACATGAGCTTTATCTACCATGTGTTGACATAAGAAGTGTATTGTAACATCCCGTTTAAAATAGAATAATCAAATAATAAACCCGGAACCCCGAGAAATAATTTTTATTATTAATTTAGATTATTATAGCCCAAAATCAATTAATAATTAGCGGGGTGTTGGTTTCGGGAAGCCTAATGATAAGATTGGAACCTCCGGGGGTTAAAGTGTAATTTCAGGACTTGTTTTGCAAAGGATTTTAGATGTCAGGGGGTGTTTTGTATCATTTGGACTTAATATGTAAATATTTATGACAGCAGGGGCTGATTGGTAAGATTTCAGAATTGATTTGAAAGGGTTTTCAGAAGGCAGGGTTTAAATGGTAAATTATGGATTCGTTTTGAAAAGAATATGTCATGGAGGGGCCATTTAGTAACAATTGGAGTCAAATTGGAAGAAAAAGGAGAATGATGGGCCATTTATGTCACTATGGGTCGATGTTTGAAGGGATCGTGTATATAACCCGTCACCTTCTCTAACCCTAACCCTAATTATCACCACTGGCCGCCACTCTCCCTCCAACCTCCCTACAGCAGTCACCACCCCTTTTTCCTCCGATCTTCGGCGCCGCTACACCCTCACTGCCGTCGAGTCAGGAACCACTGTTGAAACTCTTGTTGTTGGCGACGAGGACCACCAAGAACCGAAGTTAAGGTTGCTGATGTCGTCGTTTGCTTGATAGACTGTATTTCAGTCATCGTTGCCACCTCCTTCCACTGTTGCATTACCACCGCCGATGTGCCCATCTGTTGAAGACAAAGCCGCCGTCAATGTCGGCGGCCAGTTTGATGTTGTTCGATGTGGACTCCAACGACTGCCCTCGTTTCCTTCCAACCCGAAGCTGATGTCGTCGTGTTTGCTGCCGATGAAGACGAAGTCGCCGTTAACCGATGTTGTTGCCGCCAAGCTTAGCCACTGCCACCACCGTACGCCCCTATGTGGGTGGTGGCTGCCACTCTCTACCACCGCTTTCCGCCGCAAGGTGGTTGTGTGTGTATTTATTGGGTGTTTATTTTTGGGATATTGTGTGTATTATTGTAATTTGTAACTGAAATAATCAAGAAAACTCATAACCACCACCATAAGGTTATGGCTGCCGCCTCCTGCTGCCACCAGCCGCTGTGTTGGGTGGCGATGTGCTTGTTTGTGTTTGGATTTGTTTGTGGTGGCCGCCGCCATGAGCCGTCATTGACCACCAATAACCAAGGTGGTAGTGGGTGGTGCCTGACTAATGAAACCCTAGTGGGCCTAACGAAACCCTAATGGGCCCTATGAAGCCCTAATTGACCTAAAAGCCCAACCATGTGACTAATGGGCTAGTATTGGGTAGGAAACCCTAATTAGGGTTTTGAAAAGCCTAATGTCATGAAACCCTAATTTTGGGGATTGATCGGGACTCACACTGGAATTAGTTATTAGAGTGAAAATGTTAATTAATAAACATTTACAATTAACCTAAGGCAATATTGGATTTAATGGATTAAGTCCTTAATGGGTTAAGTAAGAACACTTAACCCTAATCGTCATTTCATGTGAAAACCCTAATTTCACTAGGGCCTTAAGTTGGGCCTTTCTATTGGGCTTTGGTGATTTGGTTACTGATGGGCTATCTAAGAACAAGTAAATGGACTAAAATATTTGGATGGGCTATAGGGTAAGGCCCATGTGAGGGTTTGGGCCAAATTTGGAAAATTGGGCCATAGATGGGCCATAACTGGGCCTTGAGGATTATGAGAGGTTGGACCAATTGAAATGTCAAATGTTTGGACTGGACTAAGTGGTTCGGCCTTAGGGTAAGACCATATAGAGGTCTGGGCCCTATTTGGAAAATTGGGCCATACATTGGGCATTCCAACCCTATAGTTGTGGGCCGTGAGTATTCCATCCCGAGGATGATTGGACTCGTAGTATGTGGCCATTCCAACCCGATGGTTGTGGGCTGATGGTATTCCATCCCGAGGATGACTGGACCCGTTATATATATATTGGCATTCCAACCTAAGGTATTACATCCAGATGGAGGACTAGACCCGGAGGTCGAGTGGACCTGGGGTATTCCAACCCGATGGTTGATTGGACCCGACATATTTGTCATTGTATACGGTGACACTGGGTTGCTTCGTGCGTCAGTCAACAGGCCTGGGGTATTCCATCCCGATGGATGATTGGACCCATTGTACGTTGGCATTCTAGCCCGATGGTTGAGGGCTTGGGGTATTCCAACCCGATGGTTGATTGGAACCATAGTATGTTGTTTGTGATTATATGTGTATTGTTCTATGTATGGGTATTTTGGGGGAACTCACTAAGCTTTGTGCTTACGGTTTCAGTTTATTGTTTCAGATGCTTTAGATGTCTCGGCAAGGTGAAGGCGTGACCGTAAACATCCTCGTGTTTTGGACTTATGGTTTTTGGGATACTCTGATATTAAACTATTTTGAAAACATTTTGTAATAACTAATGGCTTTTGGATGTTTGAAAAAGTTTTAAATTGGATTGATTTTTATGGGTGTTACAAGTTGGTATGAGAGCCTTGGTTTGAGGGAATTGGAGGAACACTCGTGTGAATCCAGTCTCAAATCAAGGAAAGGATTTTCAAAATGATTTTTAAATGGTTTTCAAAATAAGTAAAGGAGGATGCAGAGTTTACGATCAGCCGGAGCCAGTAAGTAGCCCCAAAATACCATACAGTTATTTGATATTGAGATATGTTAGAACAACATGCTAGTACTAGGCTAGGGATCTTCAGGAAATGTATGATAGAATTGCCTGATTATATGATGCCTGGTAGCCTAGAGTTTTCCTTATATGAATTTGACATCGTTACTGTAGTTGCTTAGTGTATGCATCACGGTTGTACATAATTAAGATCTTATAGCCTAAGAATGTTTGGTTTAGCTTTATTTCCTGTTCCTTGTTTGGTTGTGGGCTTAGAGTAGGACCGAGTATTCGGATGTCCATAGGGTCCAACGTTATGAGTGGCTAGCATACACTAGTGCTGTAGGGTTGGTGGAAGTTTCATGGATGGGTTGTTTGGGATTAGTCTGCCAGTTATGAGATATTTATCATTCCTCTAGGAGTGAGGATTGAGCACTCGCTAGGTTATTGTATATTGTTAGGGCGTTGTGATGATACTTGATACAAATATGGGTAGGTGTGGAAGGTAGTATGGGCATGTACTACTGAAAGCACAGGACCCATACACGTAGCAAGGAAGTCACAACCCCTAGGATTTGGTTAAGAGTTGGTTCCCTGTTATTATATGGGTTATCTGAGATCTCTCTGGCGTATTATCATAATGGTGGTTACGAGACTTTTTGAGATCGGATCCGGATCAGGATCGGGAGCTGGCATCCAGGATAGGCTAGTATTGTTGGAGGATCGCATCAGGTAGATTGTCCGGGTTCATATTCCGGAGATGTTTGGGTCTATTAACACCGCCATGGTTGAGTACTTTGACGAGCGCTATGCAGCCATTGCTGAGACGGCTTCCGCAGCAGCTAAAGAAGCTGTCACGACGGTAGGGGAGGAATTGGTCGAGCTTTCCAGTACCGACACTTGTTACTCGGACATGTTCTGATGAGCGGAAGGTTGCAGTTACTTGTGATCAGGAAGATGTTTTCTACTCGTTACATTCCGCGGGTTGAGCGGGAGAGGCTAGCACAGGAGTTTCCAGATTTGAGGCTTCGGGGGTTTTGCTGGAGGCCGGAATGTGAGTCGTGGGGACTCCAGAAAGAAGTGATGATTATGTTCAGTTGGGGTTTTGCAGCTGGAAGTAGAATGGTTAATTGATGGATTGGAATGTCGTTTTATAGGGCAAGGATTGTACCCTTTCAATTTTCGAGCTCGAAGGAGTGAGCAGACTAGGGAACCCAGGATGAGGTTGTATTCCAGCTCGGGGTCAGTTAGTTGCAGCGGTTGTCAACATTATTTCAGCGCTGGTAAGCGCAGGTGGCTCGATGTGGCATGAGTATCTTGTGAGGCGTACACTATTACCGTCCCTACCCATAGGAGCTAAGATCTGTTTCGCCTTGGATCTCTTGTATCGGGCGGTAAGGATTGATTGTGCGATTTATTGCACTTTTGGGATAGGAGACTATGTCTTGGGAGTAGTTTGTAGCCCATTATAGGGCAGAGGTTGCTTCATCTACTGCAGTTCAGCTGTAGACGACTGAGCTGGTGAGTGAGTCAGGGTGTGAGACCCTGAATGATATGATTTCTAGAGCCCGAGAGCGGGATATTTGTTTGGAGCACCTTGGGAAGAGGCGTATTATGTGGGAGGTCTGCGGACAGGATCCCACAGGATGGTTATTCAGCATTGTCAGGATTTAGTGGTTTTAGTAACCGTTATTGATTGGCGGGAAGAGCGCCAAGGGAAGTAGATCTTTGCTAAGATATTAGTTGGAGCACCTATCTTTAGGTCTTCAAGATTTGAGTGTGGGATCATTCAAGTATTAGGGACTGTCGGTTTCACTGGGATTCAGGAAGTGTTCAGCTAGTTCTTAGAAGTGTGTGATCACTTGGGATTGGCTAGTAATGGGGCACTAGTTGGAAAGAGTTAGTTGTCATCAGATTGATCGTTGGGAAGTGAGAATGGTTGGCAATTCTCCAACTTTTATGTATTGTGAAGACTTAGTCGAATCTAAGTGGGGGAGAATTATCACGGGATTCAGAACCAGGAGCAGTATTAGAAGTGGCTGTTTAGTTTGAGCGTTGTGTGAGTCGGGAGTTCGGTAAAACTCCCCATCATGTGTATCGCGTCCTCTCGGTGCTTGATAGTAGAATTTCGGAATTTAAGTTGGGGTTCTATTCATGAATTGAGTTCAGTTCAGGTGTTCGGTCGAGTGTGTGCTCGACTCCGAGGGTATTTGGATTGATAGATTGAGGGTATGGCATTGGGTTGCGGTTGTGTTGTGACGAAAGTGTTGTAAGACTGCGGGGGTAACTGTAGCATTCACGAATTCCTTCAGATGATTAGGCCGGGCTGGGCTACGTCGCAAGATTGTGGGTAGACCACGACATGATTGGAATCAGGAAATGGTAGGTCGTTGGAGACCGGACATGATGTAAGGCTACAATATTCTGGTAGCGTTCACCTTTCGTATTTGATTCGATGACGAGAGGATGTCAAGCTATTATGATCGGATGGACCAGAAGGATTGATGGAGCCAAGAATGGTGATATAGCTAGGGTAGTTATTTCTAACCAAAGTTCCTTCGGGAGTTGCGTGGGGCGACTGTGAGATTACTCTTAGCTCAGCAATCGGACAGGACTTTGGTATTCCAGATGAGTTGGGACCAGGGAGGTCTCAGGGGACTTCAGAAGCAACCAGAAGGTAGCCTACTGTTTCGGACAGATTCTGTGCTTAGTGCGGTACTGATGAATTGGGTTTTCAGGTGTATGAGAAGTATCTGGATTTTGGAACTCCCAGTTATCAGAAGTTGAATAGTTAGATGGATGATAAGCGGACTGGGTTCAACAACAATGAATTGGTATGAGCGGTCTGTCAAGGAGCCAGACCATCTCGAGACTTCAGATTTCTGATTGAGTAATGTGATCCTAATGCGGGGAATTTGCCCAGTTTCAGAACCTTGCGAGGGTTGGTTACAGTTGCATTGGAAAGGCTGTAGTATGTTTTGTAGTTGTGGCCATGTTGCTCAAGTTGTCTGGCGTGTAAGGGATGATTAGAAATGATTTCAAGGACAAAATCAAATTTATGTGGGGGAGAGTTGTAACATCCCGTTTAAAATAGAATAATTAAATAATAAACCCGGAACCCCGAGAAGTAATTTTTATTATTATTTTAGATTATTATAGCCCAAAATCAAATAATAATTAGCGGGGTGTTGGTTTCAGGAAGCCAAATGATAAGATTGGAACCTACAGGGGTTAAAGTGTAATTTCAGGACTTGTTTTGCAAAGGATTTTAGTAGTCAGGAGGTGTTTGGTATCATTTGGACTTAATATGTAAGGATTTATGAAAGAAGGGGCTGATTGGTAAGATTTCAGACTTGATTTGAAAGGGTTTTCAGAAGGCAGGGTTTAAATAGTAAATAATGCATTCGTTTTGAAAAGAATATGTCATGGAGGGGCCATTTGGTAACAATTGGAGTCAAATTGGAAGAAAAAGGAGAATGAGGGGCCATTTATATAACCCGTCACCTTCTCTAACCCTAACCCTAATTATCACCACCGGCCGCCACTCTCCCTTCAACCTCCCTACAGCCGTCACCACCCCTTTTTCCTCCGATCTCCGACGCCGCTACACCCCCAATGCCGTCGACTCACGAACCATCGTTGAAGCTCTTGTTGTTGGCGACGAGGACCACCGGGAACCGAAGTTGAGGTTGTTGATGCCGCCGTTTGCTAGATAGACTGTATTTCAGTCGTCGCCGCCACCTCCTTCCACTGCTGCATTACCACCGCCTATGTGCCCATATGATGAAGACAAAGCTGCCGTCAATGTCGGCGGCCAGTTTGATGTTGTTCGACGTGGACTCCAACGACTGCCCTCGTTTCTTTCCAACCCGGAGTTGATGTTGTCGTGTTTGCTGCTGACGAAGACGAAACCACCGTTAACCGATGTTGTTGCCGCCAAGCTTAGCCACTGTCACCACCGTATGCCCCTATGTGGTTGGTCGTGTTACTGTTCCGGGCACATGTGTGCGTCTTTGGGCGTATTTCAGTCAAGTTTGTGTGGTTATTTGACCGAAAATGGCAAGAGATCCACCACCACCACCATGAGGTGGTGGCTGCCACTCTCTACCACCGCCTTCCGCCGCAAGGTGGTTGTGTGTGTATTTATTGGGTGTTTATTTTTGGGATATTGAGTGTATTATTATAATTTGTAACTGAAATAATCAAGAAAACTCATAACCACCACCATAAGGTTGTGGCTGTCGCCTCCTGCTGCCACCAGCCGCCGTGTTGGGTGGCGGTGTGCTTGTTTGTGTTTGGATTAGTTTAGGATGCTTGGAAATTTTCTAGCCAAAAATCATAATCACCACCACGAAGTGGTGGCCGCTGCCGTGAACCGCCATTGACCACCACTACCCGAGGTGGTAGTTGGTAGTGCCCGATTAATAAAACCCTATTGGGCCTAATGAAACCCTAATGGGCCCAATGAAGCCCTAATTGACCTAAAAGCCCAACCATGTGACTAATGGGCTAGTATTGGGTAGGAAACCCTAATTAGGGTTTGTAAAAGCCTAATGTCATGAAACCCTAATTTTGGGGATTGATCGGGACCCACACTAGAATTAGTTATTAGAGTGAAAATGTTAATTAATAATCATTTGCAATTAACCTAAGGCAATATTCGACTTAATGGATTGAGTCCATAATGGGTTAAGTAGTAACACTTAACCCTAATCGTCATTTCATGTGAAAACCCTAATTTCATGTGGGCCTTAAGTTGGGCCTTTCTATTGGGCTTTGGTGATTGGGCTACTGGTGGGCTATCCAAGAACAAGTAAATGGACTAAAATATTTGGATGGGCTTTAGGGTAAGGCCCATGTGAGGGTTTGGGCCCAATTTGGAAAATTGGGCCATAGATGGGCCATAACTGGGCCTTGAGGATTATGAGAGGTTGGAGCAACTGAAATGCTAAATGTTTGGACTGGACTAATTGGTTGGGCCTTAGGGTAAGACCATGTAGAGGTCTAGGCCCAATTTGGAAAATTGGGCCATATGTTGGGCTTTGGTCCATTGGTTGACTATTGGGCCTTTAGAGTGTGAGTTGGATCTTGGTCTTGGAACCCAATTATTTATTGGGTGTGGTTTTGATGATTGACAGCTCGGGAATCTGTAAACCAGCAGCTGGAGTTTTATCCGCGGGACTTCAGCAGTGTGAGGTGAGTTTTCCTCACTATACCTAAGGGTCTAAGTCACCAAGGCCGGACCTTTTAGATTGCTATCCTGATATGTTATATGCTCGAGTATTGTATGATCCGTTAGATCCGTATCCCGCTAGATAGGATGTTATATGTTGCTATGATCCGTTAGATCAGTATCCTTGTAGATAGGATGTTACTATGTTGTTATGATCTGTTAGATCGCTTTGTCGGTCTATAGACTGTTATGTGATTAGCTTATATATGTACACATGTTTGACTAGTGGTTGAGGATTATTTGCATTGTGCGAGAGCCAACAGACCTGGGCATTCCAACCCGATGGTTGTGGGCCGTGAGTATTCCGTCCCGATATTGATTGGACTCGTAGTATGTGGGTATTCCAACCTGATGGTTGTGGGCCGAGGGTATTCAATCCCGAGGATGACTGGACCCGTTATATATATATATATATATATATATATATATATATATATATATATATATATATATATATTGGCATTCCAACCTGGGGTATTCCATCCAGATAGATGACTGGACCCGGAGGTTGATTGGGCCTGGGTTATTCCAACCCAATGGTTGATTGGACCCGACATATTTGTCATTGTATACAGTGAGACTGGACTGCTTCGTGTGTCAGTCAATAGGCCTGGGGTATTCCATCCCGATGGATGATTGGACCCATAGTATGTTGGCATTCCAACCCGATGGTTGAGGGCTTGGGGTATTCCAACCCGATGGTTGATTGGACTCATAGTATGTTGTTTGTGATTATATGTGTATTGTTGTGTGTATGGGTATTTTGGGGGAACTCACTAAGCTTTGTGCTTACGGTTTCAATTTATTGTTTCAGGTGCTTCAGATGTCTCGGCAAGGCGAAGGTGTGACCGTACACATACACATCCTCGTGTTTTGGAGTTATGGTTTCTGGGATACTCTGATATTAAACTATTTTGAAAATATTTTGTAATAACTAATGGCTTTCGGATGTTTGAAAAAGTTTTAAATTGGCTTGATTTTTATGGTTGTTATATGTATTTCTCGAACAATGATAAAGCAATAGTAGCCATACGTCTGCATACAACAGTTACTTTATCTCTTCACCAGAAGCGAAAAATAACCAGATGAAGAATCAAACATCTACTAAACTTCGATATAAACCAAACACCAATCTTCAATATTTAAGGCTGTGGATATCAAACAAACTTTGATATAAAGCATTATGATCCTGGGCAAAGATTCTCTTCCTTCGATATCAAGAGAGAAATCGAAGTATTTGTGTGGTTTCCCATGAATTACAATCGAATACTTGTAGAAAAGTATCGAATGGCATCTTTTAGTCAGAATCTAAGGTAGGCTTGATTTTCAAACATGTTTGCAACTTAACATAAGAGCAAATCAATGTAAGAAAATACTTGAGTGATCAGTGTAATCAACAACAAGTAAGCTTTGTTTAGATTTTGTAGTGACTAAAGGTACAAAAAAATGTTCAAAGGAAAATCTCATTTCATAAAAAATATAAAGAACTGGATCTTCCTGGGAAAAAATGACTTAGGTTAGTATATTTCATTCAGACCACACAAAAGAAATGAAAATGAAATTTTGAACATTTGAAAAGGACATGGAAACAGGAAGTTTCATCCGTCAATTCCTTATGAAAATCTAGAACAATAAATTGTTCACCGTTAATTTCTTGAAATGCATTGATTTGTGGGTGTCACTATCATCATAGTTAAAATGATTTCATGATCATCAACACAGATTTTGGCACACCTACATCCTAGTTGTTTTCTGACTAGAGATGTCTTGGGATATGCATCATTGTGTGTGCAATGTGTAATAAATTTGGGATGAAAAAGATTGGTTAAAATAAACATTGTACCTCTGCTATAAAAATGACCAAGCAGCCATCTCTTAACTCAATTTGAGAAGAGAAAGGTAGCTTGATGGCTTTTGTTATTACAGCCTATTAGGAAGAAATTTTTAGAAGAAAATTTTCAGTAAGGCTTTGCAAACAAAGAGTTGATGAAATTTTGGACAACATGTTGTGACATGCTTCTAGGAACACTTAACTAGTCAATAAGAATCAAAGAATACCTTATCCCTTTGAGCTGTGTTTTTTTCATGCACATAAACAATACGTGTTACAATGATATTCAAGAAAAGAGTTTATGGTACCTGAGTTTTCCTATATTTTTATAACTTAATTGTTCTTATAAGGGGTTTGGGAGTAAGAGTTTGTAGGTTTTTGGAATGAAAAAAAGTTTATAGGTTTTGATGTCAAAAGAACCTATATCGCCTAACCTTATCAATTTGACATTCTTTTTTATTTTTATGCATTCTAGATAACTAAAATGAGGAAAAATAAAATAAGAAAAAATATAAGTCACATAATAAATTAAAAAAAAACGTTTATTACTCCATTATTTTTTAACATAGAAAATAACCTATACAGATTTGTCTATTTACGCATTGTTTCATTTTTCATGTTCTTGAGATATTTAAAACAAAGAAAAAAAAATTAGAAACAAATATAAGTAATGAAGTAAATCAAATTTTTATTTTATTATTATTATTATTATTATTATTATTATTATTATTATTATTATTTTATAAATGTTAAATGGTATTTGCACTCTCTTCTCCAATTTGGAAGTTGGTAAGTTCTTGTATATGAAAACATTCCAATTAGTCAATCAATTAAGTAACATAGTTTGAATAGTTTCAAATGGACATGATTAAAGATAAATAACATATCTTAAACCATATTGAATTTAATGACCTTTATTATAAGAGTTACAAAGATAAATATAATATATAATCGATATAACCCATAATAACAATCTATTTATATTTACTTACAATCAGAACTATTCTTTGTATTTGACATGGCATACAAATTCTAAGGCGTAAACTTGTAAATATCGTAGAATGTGTGTCGTATGCAGGGCCGGACCAAAGGGTGTTCAAAGTGTACTTATGGTCACGCCCATTAAAATATAGGGCTCAATTTTATTTTTTTTAGATTTTATATTAGGGTATTTTCAGATTTTTTAGAAGTAGCACATGAGAAAGGAAACGACGCAAACACAGTGGGAATTAGAAATCAGATGAGCTGGAATCCTTAACTTTTTGGGAAAAGGAAATGATGTTTTGGTTCTCGATGACGATGATTACAATTTAAGCATCAGGAAGACAAGAACTAGTTGACGATGACTAGCGGTATTCTACTCTTCTTATTTCTTATTTGCTTAAATCAGGAACAAATTAGTCTAAAAAATTCGTAATCCTCGATAATTAGAAAGAAAACACATAACCAGAAGCTTTAAGTTCATACTTTTTCTTTTTCTTAATCGTTCAGTGAATTAGAATAGGGTTCAAAAATCTGAAGCAAATTGAAATCGGGAGTGAGGTTTCTAAAACCGGAATTTGGGATCGTGTTTAGGTACGAATATCAGAAGGTGTTATACATTTTTTTTTTATCTTTTTGGTATATTTCCGATGTTGTTTAGGAGTATTTTTTTTTTGTTCTTTTTGATTCCTATTTTCTTCTATCCAGAAGATTGAAGCAACAATCTCCTCACTTTCGATCCAACTTTGATTTTGGAAGTTTCTGATTTTAAGATTGTCTTGAAGTGTATAAAAACAAAGGTATTATAAATTTTTTTTTATCAATCTGATACATTTCTTATATTATGTAGAAGTAAATCAGTTTTTTTCCATTCTTTTTTATTCCTATTTTTTAGAGTTCATAGGCAGTGATGCAACAATCTGTTGACTTTGAATCCTTCTTTGAGGCTTATAAGTTTCTAATTTTAGATTTTTTTTAAGTGTCAAAAATTAGAAGGAAACTTCTTGATTTTTATTTTTTTTATTAGAAAAAAACAACATTAAACTTATATAAAAAACTTTGAGTAATGTTCAATGATATTATAATGCACGGATATAGCGAAACAAGTCATTTCGCATTAAGAAAAATGGTCAAATTCATATTTCCAAAAGCTTCCTGTTCACCAACCCTGTTGTGAATTGATATATATATATATATATATATATATATATATATATATATATATATATATATATATATATATATATATATATATATATATATATATATCTTCTATTATAATAAAACAGTACATTTTTTGCCATGTGGCATCTCCTAAGCCTTTCTAAGCCAAAGTGAAGTACCAAATATACCCCTCACACATATTACATGGTTGAAGATTTGATTTTTGGAATTTGAATTTCAAATCTTATGCATAAATTGGTTACTTTCCATGTTAATCCTTCAAAATCTTCGCCCCAAATCTCGGTACCTTGAATCGCTCTGGATTTGATTTCAAAATCCCTAATGCTACGTTTGGTAGGTTGTAATCTTGGAATGAATTGAATCAGTTAATACGATGGAATGAAAAAACATATGTTTGTTTGGCAACGGATAAAGAATGATTCATTCAAGAAGGAATGACATTCCTCCAAGAAGCGCGTTTTCTATTCCATGGAACCCCCAACTTTTTTTTCATTCCTTTCTTACACGGAATGATAAGTGCCAATTTGCCCTCCATCGATTTTATTTTCAGTTCATAAAAATCTCAAGAACATCGTCATTATCATCCCGATCCAAACAAAATCATCGGTCCATTCAAATTACTACAGCATAATCAAGTTTAGTAAAGGAGATTTTTCATCCATCGATTTCCTATTGATACACTATTCATCGTTTAACACTTCCAATTGGCATCGGTGTATTTCTTTTTTCTTCCTGTCTGTCTTCTATCTCTACATCACATCCCAATATATATATATATATATATATATATATATATATATATATATATATATATATATATATGAGTTTGTTTTACATACAATTGACTATTTTAAATTTGCCCCTCATCTGTTTCAGATAGAGTTTTACCGCCTATTAGGTGTCTGATGAAATGCCACTATGAATTCCTTTTGGGATTGAAGGGTGATGTATAGTTGTTTTACTCAATTTTTGATTAATTTAGTCCTTTTATGCATACTTTACTTGAAAAAATAATAAATTGGTTGAATCTGACAAGAAATGTTGAGTTTTTTTATGCTTTATTATCAGTATTTGATACAATTAATCCATCATTTGTTTAAAAATGTTTGCCAAATTAGTGTGTAGGAACTATTGAGAGGCATGAAGGGAACAAAACTCAAGATTTTGAAGGCTTATATAAAGAGGGAGAGAGAATAATGTCAAGAACAATCACAATTCATAGCCATGTAAGTTTTGTTTGTTTCCGTACCGATTTCACCCTATCAATTGATGTTTCCTATTTTGAATTTTCTTTTAATAGATTGAGAGTTATAAGCCGAAATTATGAGGTTGCTTGATTTGGGGTCAATTGTTTATGTCAAGGATCCAAGCATGTATGTTTTTTTATTGTTTGAACTGTTTATATAAATTAGTTCCTATTGATCATCTGTGTATAACTGCTAATTACAGTCTAATTGGTTTCTTTTAACTTTTAGATATATAACCTTTGCAAGTGATTTTGAAACTACTTTAACAAGATTAAGTACTTTTTTATAAACTTAATGTTGACCAGTTTCTTTTATCTTTTGAAATGGGCCTCTACAACTTTTTGGTCCCAGTTTAACCAAGGCCACGTTGGACCACACATTTGAATTCTCTTAGAAGACATGGAACTTTGATTATGATCTCTGGATTCATAATTGTCTGACTGATTTTTTTTTATGTATTGTAATTATGTTAGCTGTTTCTATGTTATAAATTATTATCTTTCTCCTTTTACAATGTGTATAGGTTGTATTCTCTGATCAGTGCTGCTATAATAAACAAACCAATTAAAGTAAGTTTCTATTTTGCAATCTAAGAATCTGATTATGGAAGTTCAATTTGGCAGGATGATGGTAATCAGAGTTAAGACATGTTTTTTTGTGCACAGTGTAACAATGGAAAGTAAAGCTAGACATGTTTTTGTGCAGAATGAAGGAAAGTAATTAGTGGTTCATATTGGATATGTTTTCCCTATTTGATTTGTGCATATGCATGTTTTAAACTGAAATAAATGTATACTTCAAATGAAATATATATATTTTCCTTAATTTCCAGGAATTGTATTAATTAAAGGGAAGCCCGGTGATGGTATGAAGGAAGAGGTTTTTGCTTTGAACATCTACATTAGCAACTCCATTCAAGGCAAAAGTATTTAGCAATTTACAGTAAGCAGATGTGGCATAGGTTGACAAAGACTAATGGAGTACCTATATCATCGGAGGCATAAACCAACTATGACTTGATTAGCAAAAAATTATGTTTCTCTAATTTATTTTTTTTAAATTTAGACGTTTATCTTTTATTTGATACCATTTGGTCGAATACACGCAAGAACATGTACGCTAAGCATATAAACAAATTCAATGGAGTACGGAGCAATGTTTGTCTCATTGTCTGGCTCGAGAAATTCGGTTTTATCTGTTCCATTAAAGGTATAATCCCTGAACCAGTTCCTTTCTACGCAACATTAATCCGCTATGCAAGTCTCCGTCTATTTTTGTTGGATGATTCTCTTCACTGGTGACCTCATCAACTTTAGGATTTCGTATCATTTTAGAAAATCCTATTGTTTTATGATTTTTTTGTTCTTTTTTGTTGGCGTTATAATTTTAGCAGTGTTTAAATAGAAATCCAAACATTTTTTTATTTAATACCATCTAGGTTGATCAATAGGAACATGATCCTTTCTCTTTCTAAATAAATATTAAGACTATTTTAAATTGGTAAAGAAAAGAAATAATAATCATTGACAAAAGTTGAAGTTGTTAACTAGACAATTGATCTTAGTAGTAAGCATATTTTACTTTCACAAAAAATAAGAAATTGATCTTAATTTTTTTTAAGTGATTGTTTTTGTAACAAAAGTTGAAGTTGTTAACTAGACAATTAGCAAATCATGTATTTAGTTGAACTTGAGGTTAATCACTTAACTTAGGTTGTTGTCAACAATTAAGTACTTTAACATTTTAACTACTTAACTTATGTTGCTTTCCTTAAATATCACACGACATTTAAAATTTAAATTTATCTATTAAGAAACATGAAAAGAAAATAACTTATAAAAACAATCTTGGTGCTATAATAACAGGAATATTACTTATCAAGACATATTTGATTTGTATTATATGGATAGTAATATTAGAATATCATAAATATAAGTTGGTACAATAAAAATAACTTAACGATAAGGTTTATAACTCTATTTTATAACACATTTATCCTTATCTTCTTCTCATTTAAATAATACTAAAAAATAGCACTAAGATAAGCCAATAACTAATAATGATTTTGCTTTGTTTTAAATTCTTTGTATAATTTGCAAATTGTTTTCTTTCCTACTGATGTATTTTGTATTTCGTTAATAAAAACATAATTTGTTTAGGTTTAACCTTATTTGGGCTATTTTGCCTCTGATATTGACTCATATCTGTTGGGTTTTTTTCTCATACCCATGCAGCATTATAATGGTTTTCATTGCCTAAAAGTATGATGCTATTTTATTTTAGAATTTTTATAAAATAATTTCATTTCACATATGTCAATCTGACTACATGTATTCAGTATTCAGGTAACTCATTTACAACAAAGATAATTTTCTGAGTTTGTTTTAGGATCGTTACGAAATAACGTGAGTTTGTTTTAGGACTATTTTGCAGCATTTGGACCATTTTGCCCCTGATATTTGCTCATCAGTTTTTACTTCTGTTTTGATATGGGTGATCAGTTATCTATTTGATAGGAAAATGAGTGAAGATCATGTGGAAGTATAGGAGAGTTTGTAGTTGAAAGATGGCAGTCAATTTTGGGAAGCCACTGATGGATGATTTCCACTTATATTAGTAAAAAAAACATGAAGAATGAGGTTCAATCCGATATTTTAGTAAATTTAATGAATGCTTATATGTAAATGGTGTACTTTTATACCATCAAAGTAAACAAGGTGGCGGTTCAATTTGACTATTTTTGTTAAATTTTTTAAACACATACCATTTTTTTGTTTTTTTACAAGGACCATTTTCGTTGGCTTTTTTAAACATGGATCATTTATGTTAATAGATTTTTTTTGTTTTTGTCACCTGTATGGTGTGTATTGCATGAAAGGTAACATACTTTGATTTTATTGTTTACTATAAATTTACATAACTATCAGTTTATTAAATTTATATGTATAAGTTGGCATCCTACTTCCTAACTATGTCGTATTATATGTAAGTTTGTTGTAAATCGAAAGTAGGTTACTATAAGTTTAATAATTTTCAAAGTCACAGTGGCATACTATATAATTTTACATAATTACCCTTTTATTAACAATAAACTAGATTATAACAGCCTATTTTCATTTAGTGACAGCCTACTTTCCTTTAATTTAACATTATAACATCATTCCATTTAAGCATTTATTTTGATTATCTTACAATCAAAGTTGCATGTTAGAAGTATGACTAGGATATGAATAAAGCTAAAAGAGTAATCTTGGTTGAAATAATTAACTTTTGAATTATAAGTTCATATAACTTTTTATTAGTTTGATTTAAGTTAAGAATGTGGCAGAACACTATATGATCCTTTTATATTCATTATACTTTATGTTTTACTATAAATGGAGAATAGATTTATAGCCTTAATAGTATATCTTTTTTTAAAAAGAAAAAACATTATTATTAATAAACAAAATAAGAACAAAGAACCAAAATTAAAGTACTGATCCAAGGTAAATGAATTACTAAATATATCCTTATTATATCTAACTTTACATGAATGGCCCCTGCAATTTCAAATTTAAGCTAATCGTTTTTTTTTCTTCCTAATAAGACTTAAATGATAGCTACTTTTCATTGAATGTGGCTTACCCTCTTATATGTGTAAATGGATTGGGTCTTTCAAATACTTACAAATTATAAAGTTCTTAAAGAAATACAATATTACAATTCCTAAGTTTTCTAAATTAATGTTATATTATTTTATTACATAATTAAATTTTTAATTCTATTTAAAATTAGCACCCGTGGGTTCCACGGGTTTTAACCTAGTATATATATATATATATGTATATATATATATATATATATATATATATATATATATATATATGTTTTAAATAATTGGTGGATGACATAATAATTGGTGCATGGTAAATTTGTCAACATTTCTAACTAGTTACAATTATATGTTAGTAAAATTTGTAGTATAAATATCCCTCCATTGTAAAGAATGAAACACACCAAAAGTTATAAGAGATATAACTTTCATATTCTCTCTAAATATTCTTTCTTCTCAATTAAAGTTCTTATCAAAGTTTACTAGTTTGGTTTGATTTATAGTTACATTAATTACGCTTAATTCATAACACGTTATCAGCACGAAAGCTCTAATGAAGGTTATTAAACAAGTGGAAAATCACATCTATCTTAATCAAGGTATGTATTACTTATTAAAAACACTATTAATTATAAAAACTTCAATCATATTAAAATAATAATAATACTAATGAATTAATGAAACTTATACATTATGGACATTATGGACTACTAACAATTTTTATTTCTTATACTAACATTTCTTTATGTATTCTAATTTTTATACTAACATTTACATTATGCAACTAGTTTTTATTTATGCAACTAGTTTTTATTTATGCAAACTAACATTTACATTATGCAACTAACTTTCATTTATGCATACTAACATTTATATTATGCTACTAACTTTTATTTGTGCATACTAACATTTAAATTATATTTATTTATACATGTCAATGTTTAATTATATTTTAGATACTCTTAATAATTTTATTTAAACATTTACTAATATTTATTTATGTTTCTAATTAGTAAAGTTATGTATTAGTTATAAGTCTTATTATATGATTTATAAAATACATATACATATATACACAACGGGAATATATATGCAACGGTTATAAACAGCAAAAACAACGACTATATTTTTTTACCATAAATAAACATCTTTACCCTGCTTATTTTACCCATAACAAATATTTCTCTCTTCTATCAAATAAATCAATTTCAAGAAATCAAGCTTCAAGATGATTCATCCTTTTGTGATAATCATGACTATAATAGTCATGTTACTTTTCATCCCAATCCTTAACATCGAAGATAATATGGAATTTCATCTACTTTTAGGCTTGTATGCAATGTTAGCTTTACCACTTCTTTTTTGTGTAATATTTATTGAAATAAATGGATTTTAATTTTAATTTTTATTTTGTTTAAAATTTATAGTTACATTATGTCTAACATTGCAAAGCTCGAGTTTGCAGCATTTGAAGTTAGTGGGAAAAACTATGTGCCATGGATGATAGATGTAAAAATGCATCTTGAATCCATGGGTATCTCAAATACTATATATGAATTTAATAATTGCTTGGCACAAGACAAAGCAAAAGCACAAGTTTTCCTTCGTAAGCATATTGATGAAATGTTGAGATTTGAATATCTTGATGTTACTGATCCAAGTATTCTCTGGAATCTTTTGAAAGAAAGATTTGATCATCAAAAGGAAGTTATACTTTCAAATGCTAGAGATGAATGGAGAACACTAAGGTTTCAAGACTTCAAGAAAGTAAATGAATACAACTCAGCTTTGTTCAGAATATGTTCACAACTCAAGTATTGTGGACAAGAGGTTACTGATGAAGATATGTTGGAGAAAAATTACTCAACATTTCATGCAACAAACATTACTTTGATGCAACAATATCGGATGCAAAAGTTCACAAGATATTCTGAACTGAATGCATGTCTGCTCGTTACAGAGCAAAACAATGAACTCTTAATGAAAAACCATGAATCTCGTCCAACGGGATCAGTAGCACTTCCTGAAGCAAATGCTACAAATATTGATGGTCATCGAAACAATACACGTGGACGAGGGCAAGGTCGTGGTCGAGGGCGAGGCCGTGGCTATTTTAATCGAAACCAAAGCCATAATCAGAACCATAATTCTGGTCGTGGACAAGGTAATAATCGTGGTCGTGGCCAGAAAAGATATAATTACCAATAATCACAAAGAAAAAATGTCCATACACAAGATAAGGCCAAACTGGCAAGGCATGACACTGGGACATCATAAAAATCTGATGGTTCATGTTATAGATGTGGTAGCACAGGCCATTGGTCAAGGACCTGTCGTACACCTGCACATCTTTGTCAACTTTATCAAGAGTCCATTAAAGGAAAAGGAAAAGAAGCAAACCTCATTGATAATGTTGAATTCACTCCGCTAAATGTTGCTGATTTCTGTAATGACATGGAAGACATAAACTAAAAAAAAAAAAAAAAAAAAAAAAAAAAAAAAAAAAAATCTATTTTTGTTCTAGTAAAACTGTTTTTCCTTCGTTTGTTTTTCATGTAATGTCTTTCCTACAATAAATGAGCTTTCTTTTTCATAATAATTATGATTATGTTT
The DNA here is from genome assembly GCF_052849685.1 of Lactuca virosa. Classification (NCBI taxonomy): domain Eukaryota; kingdom Viridiplantae; phylum Streptophyta; class Magnoliopsida; order Asterales; family Asteraceae; genus Lactuca; species Lactuca virosa. Next base: position 65,647,081 of record NC_136427.1, on the reverse strand, counting down.
ATTCACTTATTATTCCTTTTATATGTGAAGTTTAATATGAGTCCAACTGGAGCACAACACCAAGAAAAGATTGGAGATCTTTGTATAGCAGATAGTGGTAGTACACATACTATTCTGAAATCAAAGAAATATTTTTCAGAATTAGTACCAACAAAAACAGTCATACATACAATATCAGGTCCTGCAGACTTGATAGAGGGAACCGGGAAAGCCCATTTTATATTACCAAATGGTACAAGCTTTTGTATAGAAAATGCCTTATTTTCTCCAAAGTCTAATAGAAACTTATTAAGTTTCAATGACATATATTTCAAAGGTTATGACACAAAAACTGTGACCATTGAAAATAAGAAATATATGTATATTATAGACAAAAACCATGTGCTTGAAAAACTACCAACACTTGATTCTGGTCTGCTTTATACATATATACATATGATTGAATCAAATATGGCAGTAGAAGGAAAACATTTTGATTCTGGGACATTCAGTTTATGGCATGATAGGTTGGGCCACCCAGGATTAACAATGATGCGAAGGATAATTGAGAATACACACGGACATCCATTGAAGGACCAAAAGTTCCCTCAATCCAATAGCATAAAACCATGTACATCTTGTTCCCTTGGAAAGTTAATTATAAAACATTCTCCAATGAAAGTTGAAAGGGAGTCACCTAGATTTCTAGAAAGAATTCAAGGTGATATATGTGGACCGATTCACCCACCATCTGGACCATTTAGATACTTTATGGTCTTAATAGATGCATCCAGCAAATGGTCTCATGTTTGCCTATTATCAACTCGTAATATGGCATTTGCAAAGTTTCTTGCCCAAATTATTAAATTAAGGGCACATTTCCTTGATTATACTATCAAAAGAGTGAGACTTGATAATGCTGGTGAATTTACTTCACAAGCATTTAATGACTATTGTATGTCTGTAGGAATTGTTGTTGAGCATCCAGTTGCTCATGTACACACACAAAATGGTTTAGCTGAATCACTGATTAAACATCTCCAGCTAATAGCTAGACCATTGATAATGAGGACCAAACTTCCTGTTTCTGTTTGGGGCCATGCAATCTTACATGCTGGATCATTGATACGCATGAGACCAAGTTCATATCATGTATATTCTCCACTACAACTTGCTTTCGGTCAAGAGCCAAATATATCCCATTTGAGAATTTTTGGGTGTGCAGTATATGTCCCTATTGCACCACCTCAACGGACAAAAATGGGTCCTCAAAGAAGGTTGGGAATATATGTTGGTTATGAGTCAGTCTATATTATAAGATATCTTGAACCATTAACAGGTGATGTTTTCACAGCACGCCTAGCAGATTGTCAATTTGATGAGGCAAATTTCCCATCATTAGGTGGAGAAAAGAAGATTCTGGAAAAGGATGTGTCATGGCATGAGCCTACTTTATCATATCTTGACCCTTGCACAAAGCAATGTGACATGGAAGTTCAAAAGATATTGCATTTCCAAGAAATGGCAAATCAATTACCTGATGCATTTATTGACACAAAAAGGGTGACTAAATCATATATACCAGCTGTCAATGTTCCAGCTCGAATTGACATTCCACATGGACAATCTGATGATAAAGTCACTCAAGAGTCTAAAACATGCTTGAAGCGTGGAAGGCCATTTGGTTTTAAGGATAAGAACCCACGAAAAAGAAGAGGAGCAAAAAATGCACTAGATCACGATGAAAGTGTTCCTGGAGAAACACGAATTATTCAAATTCCCCCAGGAAAGGAGGATGATGCATTAAATTATGGTCAGACAAATAGAATATGTGACCAAAATGAAACTGACAATATAGGTGCAATATTTTCTTATTCAGTTGCATGTGATATTATGAATGATGATCCCGAACCACAATCTGTCATTGAATGTCAAAGAAGAAATGATTGGGCTAAATGGAAGGAAGCTATGCAAGTTGAATTAAATTCTCTTAACAAGAGAAAGGTTTTTGGGAACATTATCCTCACACCTGAAGTTGTGAAACCATTAGGATATAGATGGATCTTCGTACGAAAAAGAAATGAGAAAGGCGAAATTGTAAGATACAAGGCCAGGCTTGTTGCTCAAGGTTTCTCTCAAAGACTTGGAATTGATTATGAAGAAACTTATTCACCGGTAATGGATGCAACCACTTTCAGATATTTAATCAGCTTGGCAGTATCTAAAAATTTAGAGATGCGTCTTATGGATGTTGTTACAGCTTACTTGTATGGATCACTTGATAGTGATATCTATATGAAAATCCCTGAAGGATTTAAAATGCCTGAAGCGTTAAGTGCAAAACCCAAAGAAATGTATTCTATAAAATTACACAGATCTTTGTATGGGTTAAAGCAATCTGGGTGCATGTGGTACGATCGTTTCAGCGACTATTTGACAAGTAAAGGTTATAAAAATAACACTATTTGTCCATGTGTATTTATTATGAAAACAACATCTGGATATGTGATCATAACAGTCTATGTTGATGATCTAAACATCATTGGAACGATTAAAAAAATCCTTGAAGTGATTGAACTTTTAAAGAAAGAATTTGAAATGAAAGATCTTCGAAAAACCAAATATTGTCTTGGTTTACAGATTTAGCATATGCCTAACGGAATACTTGTGCATCAATCAAATTACATAGAAAGAGTCTTGAAACGTTTCAATATGAAAAATGCAAATCCTTTAAGCACTCCAATGGTTGTTAGATCATTAAATATTGACAAGGATCCATTTCGTCCATGCGAAGAAAATGAAGAAGTCATTGGTTCAGAAGTACCATATCTAAATGCAATTGGAGCTCTTATGTATCTTACCAATTGTACTAGACCTGACATTTCTTTCGTTGTAAACTTGCTAGCAAGATTTAGTTCAGCCCCAACAAAAAGACATTGGAATGGAATCAAACATATTTTTCGATACCTTCGAGGAACTAGTGATTTAGGGTTATTTTACCCTAACAATTCAAAACAAGGCTTGATTGGTTATGCAGATGCAGGTTATTTGTCTGATCCTCATAAAGCTAGATCTCAAACTGGATATGTATTCATGAATGGAGGTACTGCAATTTCCTGGCATTCTCAAAAGCAAACACTTGTTGCCACATCCTCAAATCATGCTGAAGTAATTGCACTAAATGAAGCTAGTAGAGAATGTACATGGTTAAGATCGATGACACAACTAGTTTTAACTTCATGTGGACTTGAAAAGGATATATGTCCAACTTTAATTTATGAAGATAACTCAGCATGTGTCACTCAAATGAAAGAGGGATATATCAAGAGCGATAGGACAAAACATATACTTCCAAAGTTTTTTGAGTACACTCAAGAGCTTATAAAGAAGCATCAAGTTGAAATCAAATATGTTCAATCCAGTAACAATGCATCAGACCTTTTTACGAAGGCACTTCCTACTGCAATCTTCAGGAAACATGTCCATGGCATCGGAATGCGACATGTGCATAGAATATAATGTGACGGATGTCTAAATAAGGGGGAGTCAACTATACACTGCACTCTTTTTCCCTTCGCTAAAGTTTTTTTCCCACTGGGTTTTCTTTAGCAAGGTTTTTAATGAGGCAGTACGTCAAAGTCGAATGCTAAAATGATGTCATCCAAGGGGGAGTGTTGTAAATAATTTGTGGTGTTGTAAATAATTGGTGGATGACATAATAATTTGTGCATGGTAAATTTGTCAACATTTCTAACTAGTTACAATTATATCTAGTAAAATTTGTAGTATAAATACCCCTCCATTGTAAAGAATGAAACACACCAAAAGTTATAAGAGATATAACTTTCATATTCTCTCTAAATATTCTTTCTTCTCAATTAAAGTTCTTATCAAAGTTTACTAGTTTGGTTTGATTTATAGTTACATTAATTACGCTTAATTCATAACAATATATATATATATATATATATATATATATATATATATATATATATATATATATATATATATATATATATATAATGTGCGTAAAGTCATAGAAATTCAGGATTAAGTAGACGTAGCAAAGTCAATGAAAATGACCACAATTACCCCTTGGAAGATTGAAAGTGTATTTAGAATAATATGAGAATAAAAAAAAGGCTTTCTAACAAAAAATCCTAAAGCTTAGCATATAATGGATTTTTGTTCATCAATTTCCAAAATTTGCTAATAATGTTTTTCATTTATGCCCTTGATACTTGTAATAGCCGGTTTCTAGGTTATAACAAAACTTTTGTGTTTTTACCCTATGTATATTTTCTAAACAATGTATTTATACAAAGTTTACTTCAAAAATTTAAAGTAAATTAAATGAATGGTTCCTATGGTTTAGGAAAATTTGCGCGTTTGGTCTCTAACTTATTGTTTTAACTCGGAGGTCCTACTATTTGTTTTTGTTACACACTTGGTCCCTATCTTACCTAAAAGGACTATTTTACGCTTGAATTTTTAATTTATTTAAATAAACACACCCCAACCCCACCCCCTTTCACCTTACCTTACCTACCCCACTATCTTTCATTATTTAAATAATAGTCTTTTTAGGTAAGACAGTGACCAAACGCGTAACAAAAACAAATCGTAGGGACCAAGCGTGTAACAAAAACAAACAGTAGAGATCTTCCGAGTTAAAAAAATATGTTCGAGACCAAACACGTAAATTATCCCAAACCATAGGGACCATTCGTGTATTTTACTAAAAAATTTATGTATTAAGTACATTTCTTTATATATATATATATATATATATATATATATATATATATATATATATATATATATATATATATATATATATATATAAAAGGTTAAGCATAAAAGACTTGTAAACTAAAAGGTTTTTTGTAAATTTGTTTTATTGGTAACTTGATACCTAGTATTACATGTAACGAGAACAAAAGAACTTAAAAAAAAACAAAAAACTTAACAAATCTTGGATATTAACCAACAAAACCGATAAAACATAAAACTTGCCTCAATTATTATGCATATAAAATGGAACACAAAAAAATTAAATCAAAATATATAGTTCCACTCAGAACCAAATTTATTGAGCGTTTAAGTTCGTCCATACTATTATTTCCATTTGCATGATGTTGGGAGTTTGCAAAGAGAGAATCTATGAACCAATCAATACCAACAAAACCAGTTTTCAAATAACACCTAGAATATCCAAGTTTGCAATTTAAGTCTGTCTTCCAAGACTCAAATTAGAAAATTAAACTGAAATTTGGCAACCAATATGAAAACTCCGACCATAATTTTCATGCATACTACTCCGTAAACGCTTCAGTATTTAAATATGGATATGAATGTGGCTTTCTAAGTCCATATTTATGCTTCTTCTTAGGCTTGTTCTTGTAATCATTTGGGATAAAGCTTCCTACAACCATCTGCCATATTCAATACAGAAAAAAGCTATTTACTAAGTATAGGTTTTATCTTGCTTCATGTAGAGTAAAACGGAATTGTTTTTAAATGGTTAAACTTCTAAGAGCATCTCTATTGGTGAATTCAATGGAAAAGTTGAATGAACAGAAAATTCTGGTTTTCATTCAATAAATGAAACTCTACCATTGTGAGGGTCATGTTGGCGTTCAATGAGTTTGGAGTTGAATGGCCATTGAATTCTTCAATGGAAAAGACAAAAGTTTTCTATCACTTAAATAAATACTCTAAATTAGTTTTTGTGATGTTTTATTGAACTTTGTATAGTTCAATGCGTTGTAGAAAAAAACTGATCCAGTTGTATAGAATACGGAAAGCTCATATTGAAATATTTTAAAGTGGGAATTAAAAATAAATAAACACTTCTTACATATTATATGTAGAAATAAAGTGTCGATAATAAGATCAGTTGAAGGGTCACGTAGGATTTAATTAGTGCAAAATTCAAATGAATTCTTACTTACTTGGACTGGTGTAGCAGCCAACAGAGAACCAGCAAGGGTGCCACCAATTACATGACCATCAGAGCAAGCCAACAAGACATTAAAACCTTCTGTTTGAATTCTACCATCTCCAGAAATGGTGTATGAGCCTGATAAACGCAGAATCTCATATTGTTCCTGCATCAAAGTAAATATTAGTTCATTTTTATATTAAGTGACATAGAGAAGACTAAACGCTAGTGATATTAACTTGAACCCCAACAAATTTATCCTTAGATATGCCATGTGGTGTATAGAGTCCAACGGGTCATGCATTCTAATGGCATTTCTCCTAGATCCACAAATGTTGTTTTCAAAAGAATTGGTTTTGCCATCCAGAAAGGGCTAGCAGCACAGCTTGTTGCCCGTTTGCCTTCAATCGATATGTATTGAACTATAATATTGATATATTATTTATATGCAGACAATGCATATCATATATATATATATATATATATATATTAAGGGTGTGCATAAAACCGCACAAACCGCCCGCACCGCATAACGCGGTTTTTGATTTTCGCGGTGCGGTTTATTGTTTGTAGTTTTTGTAAACCGCAGTATACGGTGCGGTTTGCAGTTTCTAGTTACTAAATCGCGGTTCAAACCGTACCGCACCACATGATATATATATATATATATATATATATATATATATATATATATATATATATATATATATATATATATATATATATATATATACTAAATTAATGATAAAAAATCTTAAAATCCTTTCAACCGTCCAACATTTTAATAAAACATAAATATATTTGGAAATTAAAACATGGAAATATTAGGTTTCACTTATATATAATATTTTATATATTGGTTGGCCTTAATATCTAGATATTTAGATGGAAGCGTACACAGGAAGCTATTTTCATATTCATCCTAATTAGGAGTGTGAGGAAGATGAGGCTTTAGTTAAGACAAATGAGCTTGATAGATACTTGGAAGAACGAAGTGATGGGGAGAGGAAAAATAAAGATTTTGATATATTGGAATTGTGGAAAATGTATGCATCTAGATATCCTGTTTTGGCAATGATGGCTCGTGATGTTCTCGCCATTCAAGTTTCAACAGTAGCTTCTGAGTCTGCTTTTAGTACAGGAGGAAGGGTGCTTGACTGCTTTCGAAGCTCTTTGGATCCTACAATGGTGCCAGCTCTGATATGTTGTCAAAATTGGTTAAGATCTTAATCTTTAACTTTAGATATGGGTTCTCTAATGGAGGAAATAGAAGCATATGAATCTGTTGATTCAGGTAAAATATTTACTTAATTTTATCAATTTATAATTTTTAGTTATTAAATATTTCTTTATGTTGCAGATAGTGTATCTGAAGTTGTGGATATTGAATAGATTGTTAAAATATGCAACATGCAAGCAACTATAGGTGATGGACAATGTAAATGTCTTTTTAGTGAAAGTACATTTCTTTTTCAGACCATTATTTTCTTGATTTTTGTTGCATGATTTTTGCAGGTTTTTGTTGGATTCTCTTTGCCGTACTGAATCCTTTTTTGCTGGAAGATTTCCATAGTTCTTTGGATGACTTTCTCAGTTGTTTTAGACAACTTTTAGCTATGTTTTGTTGAATTCTAGCTGCTATTTTGTTTGTGTTTTACTACTATGGCTGATGTTAGTATCTATAAAATTGTTAGTGGCTTTTTTGATTAATTAATGTTGTTTTGTAAAAAGTTTGTAGCTACTTTTTACCAGTAGAAACAATTTATATATGTAAGATCTTAAGACTAATTAGACTACTTATATTTAGTCTAATGCATGTGAAATTACTTTTTTTAGTTATTCATCAAACCGCATCAAACCGCACCACACCGCATAATGCGGTTTAAACCCTTCGCGGTGCGGTTTACGGTTTCTGAAAATTTCAAACTGCACATGCGGCGCGATTTGCGGTTTTGACTCTAGACCACACCAAACCGCACCGCGCACACCCTAATATATATATATATATATATATATATATATATATATATATATATATATATATATATATATATATGTGTGTGTGTGTGTGTGTGTGTGTGTGTGTGAGAGACCTCATTTGGTATGCAATGAGATTTAAGAAAAGTATGATGATCATTACAATTTTTAAGTTTAAATTACAAATAATTATTTTTGTAAAGCAATAAGTAGATTCAAGCATTCATACATTAGTTGTGAGATCCATGTATTATATGAGTTAATTTTATAAAAAAAATTAAATATAAAGATCAAAATATTTGAAAACTTTGAATTTATATGAAAATAAGAAAAATAATGAATTATTATAAAGAAATTATTTTTTTATCTTTTAAATTTAAATAAGTAATATAAATAAATAAATAAAAATAACCTAATGAGCTTTAATTTTGGGAATTTTGAAATTAAAAGGTAAGTTGATTATTGAAATTGATATCTGATCCATTTATTATTACATTTATTGAAATAATTACATTAAAATATTATGTGGAATTTAATAAAATGACATTTGGCAAATTGAATTAAAATGAGACAAATGAGAAAAAACTTTCATTTATTAGAGTAGATATACTTATTCATATTTAAATTAGAGTGTGACAAGTGAAAACCTAGTTGAAGTCTACTCTTTGCATAGAGAGATGCATATAAGAAAGAAATGTATAAGGATTACAACTTCAAAGGATGAACTTTAGATAAGAATACATAACAGGTTGAACGTTAAAAATATATATTGTGATAACATAATAAAAATAAAATATAGAGGTAAATAATTATTAGGATAATTATTTAGGCAATTAAGAGAAAATTATAGTAATTATTTGTAAAAAGATGAATAATCGAGTGAGAAATCGAGGAAAGTTGTGAAGTTTTTCGGGTTTCTATAAAAATTAGCTCGTTTGATTAGGGTTATATATCCACCCTACGTGTTTTAGTTCCACTAAATGTGTCTCTTCGAAAAAGCAGTTGGTATTTTGATGGAATTTGGGTGTATAAATTTTTGGTTTTATTTTCTAAAATTAACTTGGTTTGAGGATTTGTTTTTCTTAATTGGTTAAGAAAGCATAATAGTAAGCAATGGATATAGTCAATGATTCTTTTAGATTTTTATTTGGTAGTTTTTCCAGTAAAAATCGAAGCTCTCGTGCACTTAAAAATGACAAAAAAAAAAGTAATTCCAGGTTAAAAATATAGTTTTCCGGGTAATTTGGGTTAAAAGTAAATATGTGTTTAAAACATAGGAATGCAAATATAATATTAAATATTGATTTGTTTATTGGGTAGTGGTTAGGCTATCCAGAGTGGGTAGCTATCCACGCGTGAATGGTTGAGTTGGAGGGGCTAAGGACGCGTGAACACCGCCCTCAGCCTCGGTGGTTTGGGTGTGGCGTGGCCATGGAGACGGATGAAGACGTGACATTTGATTGGTCCGTTCGCATTTCCTCTCTTTATCTCTCTCTTCTTTTTGTACCTTCACTGCCTAACCACCGGTGAACACCGCCCCCTACTCCGGTGGTTTGGGTGTAGAACTCCATCAATATCTACGTGACATCACCTTTATTCCCAAACCACGCGTGATCATTGCAGATAGCCTTAGGCTATCGACAATGGTCACGCGTGGTTAGTGAATTAAGGTGATGTCACGTAGATATTTCACCATTTCACACCCAAACCACCGGGGTTGGGGTGGTATTCATCGGTGGTTAGGTAGTGAAAATGCAAAAAGAAGAGAGAGAGAGAGAGAGAGAGAGAGAGAGAGAGAGAGAGAGAGAGAGAGAGAGAGAGAGAGAAAATGTGAGGGAACCAATCAAATGCAGTGTCTTCGTCCGTGGATGGGGCTACGCCACAAGTCACCTACGCGCGTTTGGGACGGTGTTCACGCGTAGGTTGGCTTGCCAACTCAGCTCCTACGCGTGGAAATCTTCTCCATACCGCAAAGCCTTACGATTGATTCTCATTGTCAACTTTTAAAAACAAATATGACATTGTGATTTTGAGATGAAACTATATACGAACACTCATTATACTTAAAATGGCCCCTGTAGTGTGTGAAAGGTTACAGTTTTTATTCACTTTAAATATGACATGTTATTTTCTTTTCAAAATAAAAAACAAGAGTTACAAAATGGTCCCTGTAGTTTTATTTACCCGCTTATTATTATTATTATTATTATTTTAAAACTACAATTCTTACATTTTAAACATTTTGATTATCTCCACTTTTGAGTACTATTTTATGGGTGAAACCTTCCAAATTTGAAAACGTTTTGCTTTTAATAAAATTGTCACCGGAACAAGTCCATTGTGTGATTGAAGTGAAACGGATACATAGGATGCTTTTCTAGGATTGTCGCCTTAGAAAATTTATTGGTGAAATATAGGGTGCGGTTAGGAACAAAGCTTCGGTTAAGGCTTATCGATTGCGGGGTGAGTTTTTTTTGTGTGCGGTCACTGTTTGCACATAAATGTTTTTCATGCGTTTTATATGCGGTTTTTAATTATTTGTTAACGGTATATGTTTTATTATAAATATAATAATTGTGTGAAAATGTTATTTTGGATTTGTTTATCTAGTGTGTGACTTTTTGGGATGACATATTTATTGAGAATGGGTGAGTGTTTAATCGTCGTGAGCATGACGGATGTATGTCATTGGCAGGGATGAGAATTGAGAGTTATACTCATTTCCTTTGATATTTACAATTCTTGAGCACAATGGATGCGTTGTGCTAAGGAAATGAGAAACGAGCCTTTGGTTCTTTCTCTGGATAATTAATCATTCACCTAAATTGTGACATCGGGTGATATGTTTTGCTGTATGATTTATTGGAAATACATGACCACACTATTTTTTTAAGTGATGGACATGTATGTGCAACACGAACTCACTAGGCCCTAGACTAATTCATTTATAAATTTTAAATGTGCGCAACCCAGGAAACTATTTAGAAAGTGGCAGTGAAAAGGCCAAGGAGAAGGATTGATCAAGAAGATGACAGATGAGTTCAGAAAAGACGTAACACTCGAAGCTTTTCGGTTGAAGAACTTATTCTTTTTTTATTGCTTTGGCTGTAGTTTAGTCAATAGTTAAATGTTAGAATTGATCTTGGGAGATGATGGAACGATTAGTTGTTATATAATCTAAATATGAAAATTGTGGTGTTACAAGTTGGTATCAGAGCATTGTTTAAGCAGATTAGTTGTTTACATAAACACTTAAGCTTAGACAAAAGGAGCGAGAGGTAATCAAACAAATAAATTAGACTACATCTTTCTTGTAGGTATCATATCTTCAAGGAGATCTGGGAGGTTCACTAGGGTTACCCGAAAGGAAGAACGCATCCCAATTGGAGCTTATGTCAGAGCACTAAGAGATGTAATGGAAACCCCACTGATCACAAATGATAGTCGTGGACGAGGCAAAGGAAGATGTCTAGGAGCTGCCACAACACCAATACATGCACCATCGGCCCATGGTAGCTCCAGCTCCCACCACGGTCGTGGACGAGGTTGCGGGAGGGGTCGTGTGACAAATAGGACCACTAGAGAAGATATGGATGACAATATTGCTTGGGCGGTTCAAGCTACATTGCCAAATGTAATTGCTCAGGCACAGGATGCAATAATGAATGAGATGGGCGGTGAAGAAGAAGACTACGAATATAGTGCACCAGTTTCGAACCCTGACCCAAGCATTGCACAACCCTCAAGGCACATTGACAACCATGAACAGTTGGGTCGTAGTTACAAGATGTTCATGAATGGCAGGGAACCAACGTTTAACGGAGAAATTGATCCCATTTTATCATCAACGTGGATCACGGAGAATGAGGGAACATTTGATACTAGCAAGTGTGCGGATGAGGATAAGGTGATTTATGTTGCAACAATGTTAAAAAGGGAGGGTATACATTGGTGGGGAATGGTGAAAGAAGTTAGGGGCGTGACGCGCCAGGAAGATGTCATGGGATGATTTTATGATAATCTTTAAACAAAAGTCTTGTCCTTGAATGACGCTCGAGTAGTTGGAAGAAGAATTCTTGAGGTTGGAACAAGGGAATATGAAAGTGAAGGAGTACACTACTAAGTTCACCGAGAAAGCTAGATTTATAGAATTTTATGTTTCTACGAAAGAAAGGATGGTGGAGAGGTATATTTGGGGACTAAAAACCGCAATTCGTGAATTTGTAGAAATTCAAAAACTAGGTACCTTCTGGTCTGTTGTAGACGTTGCAGAAGGCCGAGAGTAGGAAAAGAATCATTAGGGTGGGAATAAGGATTCAGTAAAAAGGAAGTTGGAAAGTTTAAATACACACTCAAAGAAGGGCAAGACTTCAGGTTCAGATTGTCATTATGAGCAACGGTTTAGGATAGAACAATGTAATATATACAAATTATTCCACAAGGGAGAGTGTAATATGAGCAATAGAACTTGTTATAAATGTGGAAATATATGAAATATCGCTCCAAATTGTAAAATAGGGAAAGTATGTTATGGGTGTGGGTCCCCCGATCATACTAGGTCAAACTGTTCCTAGAATAAGGGTAACAATAACCAATGCGTAGTGGCAAAGAAAGAGAATCGGTCAGGAGATGAGAAAGAAGAAATGACAAGAGTAAAAGGCAGGGTTTTCCATATGACAACTCATGAAGCTTAGTAGATCCCCATATAGTGACAAGTATCTTCCTAGTAAACTTTATATATGTGGGTGTTATTTGTTGTGGATGCAAACATATATATATATATATATATATATATATATATATATATATATATATATATATATTATTCTTTTTCATTACTTTTTATAAGTGCCTAAATCTGACTACAAAAGCTTTTTGAAATAAAGACTAATGATGATCATTGTGTAGTCATAGGAATGGAATTGTATGGTTGCTTGATTGAAATATACAGTTGTTTAGCACCAATAAAACTAATACCTGTAGCAATATGAGATTTTGATATTGTGATAGGAATGGATTGATTTTTTTTTTAAAAAAAAACAAGTTAAATAAATTGTAATAAGAAAACTATTCATGCGTGGGTACCAAATAGGGGAACTTAATATGATATGTAGTTGCAAGGGAGTTCTTGAGAGCCCTATTGGTTGGCACCAACAAGGATGAAAGTATTTATTTAGCAGTTGCAAGATCTGCTTGATAAGATTTTTATTCAACATAATACATCATTGTGTGGTGAACCATTGTTGTTCATCATGAAAAAAGATTGGACGTTGAGATGTATATCGATTAGCAAGAGCCAAAGAAGGTGTCAGATTCCTACAGATCATAAGAGTGTCAATTACATATTGATCATATTAGCTTGTAAATGAGACAACAAGATGAATGGAAATACTAAAGGAATGTGATTGTGAGGTAATGTATCACCTAGGGAATGCTAAAGTTGTCACTTTTGCAGTAAGTCATAGGAAGGAATCAAGTAAGATGAGAATTGATGTAACCGTCAGTATACTAGTGGAATGAAGAAGGGTGAGAAAGAATCCTCGGTAAAGAAGAAATGAAAAGTTTTTAGATTTGTTTACTTGCTATATGATGACACATTTATTGGGAACATAGGTGTATGATAGTCGGGAAACATGATAGGTGTGTTGTGACCGACAAAGATAGGATTTGAGACGTTACTCATTTCCTTGGACATTTAAATTCTTGAGCATAACGGACAGGTTGTGCCAACATGGAAGGGAAAAGGACCATTGGTTCTTTCTCTGGATATCTAAAATGCTCCTTTAAATTGTGTCCTTGGGTGAAACAATTTGTTGGAAAATTTAGTTAAGTTGTATATTGATGAAATAGTTAAGTTTTATATTTCTCGTCGAAGCCTTCGTTTTATGTCATCATTTTGGAAGAATTTCCAATGAGAAATGGGTTATTTGGTGAAGTATGAAATTTTATATGGTAGAAAGTGTAACACCGTGTTGGAATGAGGTTAGGGAGAAAAAGATAGTTGGACTAGAGCTTCTTCAACGAACTCCCAACAAAATTCACTAAATTAGAGATAACATGAAGAATGCATAGGAACAAACAAAAGGTTAGGTGATTAAACATGGGAAGCCAGTAGTGTTTCATGTGGAAGATAAAGTCACGTTGAAGGAATTCTCATGAAAGCCCATACTGCGTTCCACAAAGGTAAGTTGAGTCTCAGGTCTATTGTACATAAAAAGATTTGAGTCTCCGTTCTGTTGGACCTTCTTGTGATTAAGGAATGAGTTAGAGAAGTATCTTATCAATCAGGATACCAAGGAAAATACATGTAATTCATAAGATGTTACATGTATCCAACTTAAAGAATTATCATAAGGGATCAGATGCGACATGGGAAACTAGACGATATATAAAGACCAAGTATCCTTATTTCTTTACTTAATTCAAATTCCAACAACGAAAATGTTCATAGTGGGAAAGATTGTCATAATTTAATAAAAAATATTAAGGTAAATAATTATTAACATAATTAGTTAGGTAATTAAGAGAAAATGATAGTAATTATGAGGATTCAACCCACAAAATCATCATCCATTATGGTAGATTAAATTCGAACAATTGAAAGGTTTGTAACGGTAGATAAGGTGAGTAATATAAACCTCACAAGAAACCATGTGAAATCCCCACTTGAATTTCAGAAAAATGTGAAGAACCGATTAAGAAATCGGAGGAGGAAAGTTGTGAAGGTTTTTAGGTTTCTATAAAAATTAAGGTATGATTCTTCACTTTTAGCTCGTTGGACTAGGGTAATATATGCACCCTACGTGTTTAGTTCCACTGAATGTGTCTCTTCGAAAAAGTAGTGGGTATTTTGATGGAATTTGGGTGTATAAATCTTTGGTTATATTTTTTGAAATTTACCTGGTTTGAGGATTTGTTTTTCTTAATTGATTGTGAAAACGTAATAGTTAGCAATTAAGATAGTCAATCTTTATTTTATATTTTTATTTGGTAGTTTTTCCAGTAAAAATCAAAGCTCTCATGCACTTAAAGATGGCAGAAAATGAAAAGTAAGTTCGAGATAAGAAGATAGTTTTCCGGGTACTTTGGGTTAAATGGCGACCTGTGTTAAAAACATAGGAATGCAAATATAATATTAAAATATTGATTTGTTTATTGTGTAGGGTTTTGAGTACTCCATCCGTCCCAATATTATTGTCCACAGACAAAAAACACACAGATTAAGAAAAACATTAATTACCATTAACTTTATATAATAAAATGACAGTTTTGCCCTTACTTTGCATTTAATGTTGCATTAAATGCTTAGTTTGTTAAGTAATAATGAGGGGTATTTTGGTAAAAATGTTATTTATTTTTAGAAGTAGACTATTATTTTGGGACAAACCAAAAAGGAAAGATGGACTATAATTTTGGGACGGAGGGAGTATTATTTTATGGGTGAAACTTTCCAAATAAGAAAACGATGTGCTTTTAATAAAATTGACACCCGAACGAGACACATGTGTGATGGATCCGAAACGGATATGTTGGATGTTTTCTAGGATTGTTGCCTTATAATTTTTTTTGGTGATATGTAGGGTGCGGTTAGGAACAAAGCTTCGGTTAAGGCTTATCGATTGCGGGGTGAGTTTTTTGTTGGATTAGGTATCTAATCCTCTAACTATAATTGGTATAAACTTGAACTGATAGTAGCACAGTCCTTTTGGGTTGCCATCAAACCTAGCAACTGGACATGATGATTTTGGAGAAAGAGAGGTTGATTTATTATTTAAGTAATAAATTGAAATAAATGATTTATTAATGTATTTTGAAAATAATATATTAATTAGAAATCAGATTATTTAGATAATAATTAATCAGAAATTAATTGGAATTAATTTTGGGATTAATTGGTTTAATTAAAAGTGCAGGGTCTGTTTAGTTATTTATTGGAAGTTGAGGAAAGAATCTCATGGAGCTCATTGGATGAGGTGGACAAAAATCACTTCAACCCAAGGAATTTTCATCCAAGCCCCTTGGATGAGGGGAATGGGCTACTTGGTCGCCAAGCTAAGGAATTTAGGGTTTCCTCCTTAAACCCTAGCTTTGGGACAAAGCCACCTCAGCTATATAAGGGACCCAGCCCTTCCCTATTTCGGCTATCTCTTCTTCCTCTTGGGTTGGCTGAAATTCTTCTCCTTTCTTCTCTCATCCTCTTGCTTGTGTTAGGTGTGATTACATCAGAGGCGCGATAATTATGGTGCTTGCTTCCAAAGGATCAAAAAGAACGTGTTCATTGTTATTTACAACAATAACAATCAAGGTATACATTCCAAACCATAATTTGGTATTTTCGAAAATAGCCTAGTGTTCTTAGGGTTCTTGATTTGTTGTTTAGAGTTATATATTCAATAGAGAAAACATAAAGCTTTGTTAGGGTTGCATGCACACTTAAGGGTTTAAGTTTATTGTTTTGCCTAAAACCCATCTATGGTATCAGATCCAGGTTTGTTTTTTGTTGATTTGTTATAATTGTTGAACTTGAACAAGGAGAAGAGAAACATAATCGTCTTTCTGTTCCGCCACCACGACCTGGTGACCTGCCAATTTTTCGACCAGGACGTGGTAATTGTTTACCATGACGTGGTGGACGATCAGATCCATAAAAATCGGATTTTTTTTCTTATCTCATGAGTTTATTAGGATAATTACATTAAAAAATGTTTTAATTATGTAAAAATGATTAATTATCTAGGTAATTAGATATCCTTATCTCGAATTCATGATTGGTTTATTTTTTAATTAAAATTAATTTCATAAATTCGAAATTTAAAATATAAACCCTAGTATTTTGAAAACTTTAAAATACACCTTATACTATATTAAAAATTAAATGCTTAATTATTACTATATGTATAAGACTAAGTCAGTCGAGCCGCTATTACGCTTCATTCACGAAGCTACTCTATAAGGGGGTATAAGGAAACTGCCTATAAAAATGGTAGTTGAATGGGTATCCACTTTCACCCACCGCTTCCTTGATTAGTGGAGGGTCCTTGTTGAACATCTGCTTAAAGGTGGTATTGGATGACACCAACTACAATGATTGGATGTGCAACGTAAAAATGACCCTTCATTTTGAGGACAAGGAGTATATCCTTGTGATACCATTAGATGAGATCGATGAAGAGAAGGCCACTCTTGATGAAATGGTCGCTTACAAAAAGCACTACAATGATGCAACAAAAGTTGCTTGCATCATGGTGGCCATAATGACTCTTGAATTGCAGAGATATTATGAGGATTACTGGCTGTAGAGATGAACAATGACCTTATGGAAAAGTACCATAAGCGAGCTCTTCGGGAAAATTACAAGGTGGTAAAGTCTCTCATAGCTACCAAGACGAATGAGGGAGAATCGGTTAGCAACCACGTTCAAAAAATGCAATGATACATGGACATGCTTGTCAAGCTGAATGTGAATTTTGATGAAGAGTTGGCAATTGACATAGAGTTGAACTCATTGCCAAGATGTTATGGTCAGTTCATATTGACCTATCATTTGAACAACAATGAAACTACTTTGTCTCAATTGCACAACTTCTTACGAACAACTAAAGCAGGGATGAAGGGAACAAGTGTTGCCTACACTCCTGCTCGTGCTCCCGTTTTGTCCATTGGTCAAGGGAAAGGGAAAAAGAGGAAAGGTCCTCCTAAGGAAAACTGGAAGGGAAAGTCTCAAGTTGGGTCGTCAAGAAATGTACCCAAAGGAAAATCCAGTTCTGATGCTCCCCCTGTCCCTAATCCCAAAGAGGTCACTTGCTTCTAGAAAGCGCATTGGAAACGAAGCTGCCCAAAATATCTGGAAGATATCAAAGATGGAAAAGTGAAGCCAACTTCTGCACGTATATACATTATCTTATCTAAAAACTCATCTTATTCTCGTTCTTGGGTCCTTGATATAGGATGTGGATTTCACATTTTTTTCTAATTTGCAATGGCTAAGAAGAAGTGAGGATGCGGAACATGGAAGAATAAACTTGATCAGGGGAAAATATGTGATCTTCACCTGTCACCAAGATTGGAGTTTATAGTCTTGTACTTAGTGATGGAGTTAGTTTCAATTTATTGAATTGTTGCTACTCGTCAGAAATGGCACGAAACATTATTCCCTTTCATGTATTGTTTAAACAAGGTTTTATATATTCTTTTAATTATAAGAATGGTTCTATTTCTGCTTATAAAAATGGTATTTTTATTCTGAAGTTTTACCTTGTGATGGTGTGTATGAAACTGTGATGTGTGTGGACAATTTAGGTAATAGTGTATTTCATATAGATTCGTCTAATGGTATATACGCATCGCCCAACTCCAAAAGGATGGAGTGTTGGAATCATTTGACCTAAGGTCAAATGATGAATGTGAATCTTGTCTTTTGGGAAAGATAACAAAATCAACTTTTATTGGTTCTTATGAAAGAGGTGAAGGTTTATTGGATCTCATACACACATATGTGTGTGGGCCCTTCAGGTCTACCATAGGGGATGTTAATCAATTATTTATGACTTTTATTGATGATTATAGCAGATATTGTTATATCTACTTAATCAAACATAAGTCAGACACCTTTGAAAAGTTCAAAGAGTTTAAACATGAAGTCGAGAATCAATTGGGAAGGAAAATAAAGATGCTTAGATCCGATAGAGGCGTTGATTATCTTAGTATCGAATTCCACGACGACCTCAAAGAATGTGGAATAGTTTCATAATTGACACCTCCTAGGACACTACTACTTAATGGTGTGGCTGAGAGGCATAATTGAACCTTTTTGGACATGGTTCGTTCCATGCTGAGTCGATATTTTCTTCCAATTTCATTCTGGGGGTATGCCTTGGAGACTGCCGCCCACATTCTTAATCTTGTCCTAACTAAGAAGGTTACCAAAACACCTCACTAAATAGGGACGCGGAAGGTTCCCTTATTAGCATATATCAAGGTTTGGGGTTGTAAAGTTTGTTAGACGAGAGACTCACGACAAGCTTGAACCTCAAAGTGAGAGACGTGTTTTCATCGGCTACTCATAGAGGTCCTTTGGATATTTGTTCTACATACCTAGTGAGAACGTGGTCATTGTAGCACGAAAGGGAGTCTTTCGCGCGAGAGAGCTCATATGAAAAGAAGGTAGTGAGAGTACCATTGATCTTGAAGAGATTCAACAGTCAAACGATGAAGGAACCTTTGAAGATACTAGGGTTAAACATGAGGAAGAGATTCCAGTTGAAACAGTTGACGAATCATTACCTCTTAGGCGTTCCACTAAAGTTAAAATGCAACCTGAGTTATATGGTTGCCATATTATTGTAGAAGGTGATACGTTTATCAGTGATAATACATTGGTAAATTTGGATGAACTGGCTATCTATAAGGAATCAATGGTAGACCCTGAGGTAGCCAAATGGAAAGAGGCAATGGGCAGCGAGATCAAGTCCATGTATGACAACCAAGTTTGGAATTTGGTTGACAATGTACCAGGTCGTAAGACAGTTGGGTGCAAATGGATCTTCAAGAAAAAGACCGAAATGGGTGGAAAGGTACACACTTTCAAGGCTCGACTGGTTGTGAAGGGCTTTACTCAAACCCCAGGGGTTGAGTATGATTATACCTTCTCACCAATGGCTAAGATAAAATCTATTAGGATAATGCTCACCATACCTGCATTTCATGACTATGAAATTTGACAGATGGATGTCAAAACTGCTTTCCTTAATGGGAAGTTGGATCAGGATGTTTACATGAGTCAGCCAGAGGGTTTTGTTGATTCAAAGTTTCCCAATTGAGTGTGTAATCTTGGGAAATCAATCTATGGATTGAAACAAGATTCTCGCAGATGGAATCTTTGCTTTGACGAGAAGGTCAAGGAGTTTGGCTTCTCTAGAAGTGAAGATGAATCTTGTATATATATCAAAGCTAGTGGGAGTATAGTAAACTTCCTGGTATTGTATGTTGATAACATACTTCTTATAGGAAACAACATTCCAACTTTGCAAGACGTTAAGTCTTGGCTTGGGAAGTGTTTCACTATGAAGGATCTGGGAGAGGCAGCTTATATTCTAGGGATAAGGATTCTAAGAGACATGAGTAAAAGGCTAATTAGACTTATTTAGAGTACATACTTGGAAAAGGTGCTAAAATGTTTTAGTATGGAAAATTCGAAGAAAGGAGAACTGCATATACAGATTAATACCAAACTGAGTAACACTCAGAGCTCGAGTACCGATGTAGAGATAGAAGAGATGAGTAGATTTCCATATGCTTCCGCCGTTGGATCTATCATGTATGCTATAACATGTACTCACCCTGATGTGGAATTTGCTTTGAGCATGGTTAGTCGTTATCAGGTAGATCTACGTAGAGCTCATTGGATAGCAGTTAAGAATATTCTCAAGTATCTGCGAAGGGCTAAGGATTGGGTCCTTGTACTTGGTTGGAGTGATACATTGAGAGTAACTAGGTATAGTGATGCCAACTTTCAAACAGACAGAGACAACTTCCATTCTCAATCTGGCTGAGTGTTTACCCTAAATGGAGGATCGGTAACCTGGAAAAGTTCCAAACAATAGACAGTGGTTGATTCTACCTGTAAATTAGAGTACATGGTGGTGAGTGAAGCATCAAAGGAGGAAATCTGGTTCAAAAACTTCATCAGAGACCTTGGAGTTGGTCCAACCATGAAGGAGCCAATGGAAATTTTTTGTGATAATGAAGGAGCATTTGTTTTAACAAAGGAACCAAGAGATCATGCAGATCAAGAAATATCGACAGAAAATACCATTTCATCAGACATATGGTAGAAGAAGGTCACCTCGTAGTGAAGAGGTTATCATTAGAGGAGAATCATGCAGATCCCCTCACAAAGGGTCTGAGTAGGGTCAAACACGTTCAACATGCTAGGAGCATTGGTTTGACAGATGATATTAGTTTTAGTATTTAGATAGTTAGTTTGAAACTTGTAACAAAGTAAATGTAATTGAATTTCGGTGATTAAATAATAGAGAATTATTTATAAGTTTGTTTACTACCTTTTGTAAATTGTTTATTATTGTGTTTCATTTTGCATGTTTTACTTCCGAATAATTCGATTATTCAAAAGGTTCACAGTCGTTCGTACTTTTGGAATTAAGTAGTGAATTAACACTGTCATGAATTAGATTGTAGATTTTCTAAAAGGTTTTATACATAGCAATGGTATTGCAGCAATAGTCATGAGTACTTTGAAATGGATATTTAAGTATTGGATAAACCCACGCTCAAGGAATTACTTAATGGAATTTATCATGAGTAATTCTGAGACGATAATATCTTATAATCTTTAAACAGAGATATATGATTGTGGTTTACAAGTCAGTTAAGCATTGATGATAAGTAAACACATCAGTAACTTGATGTCATAAAATGTATTGTTGTGCATGATCTGATGAGTAAATGGTGCAAGCATATAAGTCAAAGTTTATTCGTTCCTTTTGCCCTATCGGGAAAAGCTATATCTTTGGGCCCCTCGGTGATTTGGTGTTGACATATAATGTCGGGCCCAATCAGGACTTAATTGATATGTTCGATTAGAAGTTCTATGTCATTACAAATCAGAAATCGGGACACAAAGTACTTGACAATTAGATTGATTTTGTTCCATGTCTCATGTCTGAATGATATCTTGTAGAACGGAGGATTATATGATCATTTATCTTAGGACACGAAACTGACTGGGTCAGAGTTCGACAACGGCTTTTGGAACCTACAATTTGCTGATCAGTTTAGAATTATACTGGAAATTATAGTTATTAGACTTATCCAAGTGGGAGACTATCAGATTAGGTATCTAACTATAATTGGTGCATACTTTAATTGATAGTAGCACAATCCTTTTTGGTTGCCCTCAAACCTAGCAACTAGACATGATGATTTTGGAAAAAGAGAGGTTGATTTATTATTTAAGTAATAAATTGAAATAAATAATTTATTAATGTATTATGAAAATAATATATTAATTAGAAATAATATTATTTAATTAACAATTAATCAGAAACTAATTGGAATTAATTTTGGGATTAACTGGATTAATTAAAAGTGCAAGGTGTGATTGGTTATTTATTGGAAGTTGAGGAAAGAAACCCATAGACCTCATCGGATGAGGTGGATGAAAATCACTTGGGCAAGCCTAGGGAATTTTCGTCCAAGCCCCTTGGATGAGGGCAATGGGCTGCTTGGTCACCAAGCTAAGGAATTTAGGGTTTCCTCCTTAAACCCTAGCTTTGGCACCAAGCTACCTCATCTATATAAGGGACCTAGCCCTTCACAATTTCGGCTATCTCTTCTTTGGGTTGGTCGAAATTCTTCTCCTCTCTCCTCTCATCCTCATCCTCTTGCTTGTGTTGGGTGTAATTCCATTAGAGGCACGACAATTGTGGTGCTTTCTTTCAAAGGATCAAGAAGAAGGTGGTCATTGTTATTTACAAAAATAACAATCAAGGTATACATTCCTAACCCTGATTTGGTATTTTTGAAAATAACCTAATGTTCTTAGCGTTCTTGATTTGTTGTTCATAGTTATATATTCAATCGAGAAAACATAGATCTTTATTAGAGTTGCATGCACATTTAAGGGTTTAAGTTTATTGTTTTTCATAAAACCCATCATTTTTCATGTGTTGTGGTTGGTCTCACATAAATGTTTTTCATGCGTTTTATATGCAGTTTTTAATTATTTGTTGGCGGTATGTTTTATTATAAATATAATAATTGTGTGCAAATGTTTGTCGAATTGTTTATATATTGTGTGACTTTTTGGGATAATATATTTAGTGGGAATGGGTGGGTTTTAATCGTCTGGAGGATGACAGACGTGTGTGATGGTTGAGGATGGGAATTGAGAGTTATACTTATTTCCTTGGATATTGAAAATTCTTAAGCGGAATGGATGGGTGTGCCAAGCGCAAGGGAAATGAGCCTTTGGTTCTTTCTCGAGATAATTGAGCATTCCCTTAAATTGTGTCATCGGGTGATATGTTTTGTTGTACGATTTATTGGAAATATATCATAAAACTATTTGTTTTTTAAGTGATGGACATGTATGCGCAACACGAACTCACTAGGCCCTTGGCTTACCCATTTAGAAATTTTAAATGTCTGCAACCCAGGAAACTATTAGAAAATGGTAGTGAAAAGTCCAAGGAGAATGATTGATCAAGAAGACGACAGTGGAGTTCAACAAAGATGTAACGCCTGATGCTTTTCGGTTGAAGACCTTATTCTATTTTTATTGCTTCTACTGTAGTTTAGTCAATTGTTAAGTGTTAGAAATGATATTGGGAGATGATGGAACAATTATTTGTTATATAATTTAAATATGGAAATCGGGGTGTTACATATATGCACAATCATCATTATAGAATGTTATTTGCTAATAACACATGATTCTATAAGGTGACACCTTATAGCGAGTAGACACTTATTGATTATTAATTAGAATTTGATTACTAATAGATATTATTAACTCTCATATTTAATTAGGAAATTACTATTTTATGAAATTAATATTTTCTAGAGGGAAAACAACTAATAATTCATAAGGTATGAATTAATAACTTGTGTATATATTTTTGAACATATTGAAGTTAATTGATATTAATACTAGTATATATTGATTCATAAAAGCTAGTAAAAGTCACATCACTCTTATGTTGAGTGTGTAAGCCTAAAAATTTAAAGAGAATAATAGGGATTGCTTGTTTGACTTGCATCTTACACACCATACTTCCTTACATCTCCGTACTTAGCATTAATTGAAAGTATGACTCTTACTACATATTTTCATGTATATAAAGGGGTGCAATGCTAGTTTATTTGGATAATAAATTGTTCTTATTTTTCTCTCAAAGCCAAGAGCATGTTTTTTCTCTCCCCTATCCTCTCTTGCCTTATTTAGTGTAGAGTTAAGGTCCTTTTAAGTTCATTCTCCTGAAGACTAATTTGGTATTAGTTCTTAATGGCTTAAGTAGTGCTTAATACAAGAGAAGACTAGCATCATCGGTGGCTAAAGCTTGTTTGGTGGATAATTCTAGAGAAACTCTACTTTGAGTCTTTTGCCACACTTCATAAACTTCTAATATCCTATGATAATCAACGACTTCAAATGTTGTAATCTTTTATTTCTATGGTTGTTTTAATTAACGACTTCATCTACGATGATGTTTGTGTTGATTTTTTGAAATGATTGTATTATTTATTTATTCATATTGTATGTAATAATTAAATAGATAACTTTTATATTGTTTATTTTTGTAAGTAAATTATTTGTTATAATAGTTTAATTTTTTTTAAATGTAACTAGAATAAAGATGGTGGTTATTTGAAGAGAAAATGATCATGCACTTGATTTTGTTAAAGTTTTATAAACTTTATAAAATCATTTCATGAACTTGCTACGATGTGTTGAAGCAAGCGGGATCATGAAGACATTATATAAGTTTTTGGTCCCTAGTGTCCCTTAGGAATGGACTTGACATTTTTGTGATGGTTTACAAAATGTCATTAGTGTATGGTTGGTTTACGACCATATGTTTAATTCTTTGTGATGCTTATTTTTATGTTAATATTATGCTTGTTTGTAAAATAAGATTTTAAATGATAGATACCATTTTATACATAAAATGATCATGATCAAATGGAGTTTGGTCTTAATGAAAATTTTCTTTTAATATAAGATGATAAAAATGTTAATAAATAAAAATGAGTTTTATCGTTTAAAACTAGCTAACATCTAATTATGACGATTAAAATTTTATAATTTTAACATTTGGATTTTACAGAATTATCAAACCCAAAACCTTATATAATAAAATGAAGTTTTATTAATAGGTTTATAAATGTTCCTTAATTCTCAAACTTCAAACCTTAATACTACATATTAAATTTAAAATTTGATCGACTCTGTTATATAAAATTGGATTTTATAAAAAAACAGTGCTATAAAATATGATTTTAACAAAATGGTACCATGACTTATTGGATGCAAGGAATAACCACAATATCATATGTTTTTAAAAACTAATATGATAAAACATACAAAGACCCCTTATAAAACTGAAGTCTATTCCGTCCACTTTGAAAGCACTCACACATCATTTGTATAAGGTTGTGGGGAAAAAGGTCACCAAACTAGTTACAGGATGATTACACATGTTCCTCAAACTGGATCATTTAATCAGAAATCTTTTGAAAAAAGGCCACCTAAGTAAAAGATGTCTGAAGCATAGATGTAATTAAACATGTCGATTAACAAAAGTTGTTAGTGATCCAATAATGCTATAAATTATATATTATAATATAATTTATAATCGATATCTAGCTAGTTGAATTGAATAAATTGGAGAAATGTCACCTAGAAAATTATTTATTTTGCAACTTGGATCATAGACTTTGATAATTAATGTTTTAGAAAATTAGAAGGTATTAATTATTAAAGATTTAGATATTGAAACTAGTCATGAATTCTATTAAGTTTTGTACGAGGAAAGCAAATTCTAATCTCACTACCATGCATTATCTTTCTCTTTCCGTTCTATAAGAATTAATAACGTTTGTGTTTACTTAGAACGAGTAGGAGCATAGTGATGTTCCTAATATTGTATGAATAAGACATACTTAATCGTGAGAAACTACATTTCGACGATGTAAGATTGTTCCGCCTTGACTCGGAAACTGTTTCTAAAATGAAAGACTTATTAGTGACAAACTACAATCTTGGAATGTAAATATATGGAGATATATAAAGATGAATGTTAAAGTTTTAAATCTTTATGCATACGTTGACAATATCGTGAAAAGGATCCAAATGTAATATTACTTAAAAGGATTCTTGACAATGTCACATGACACTAATTTGAGCTTGCCCTAAAAGGACCTAGAACAAAGGTTCAAGATATATATAATGATTCGTATTCTATTTGTATTGAGAAATGAATTGATCATTTATGCCATATTATGGATAAGACAAGGTATATGATTATGCTATGAGCATATCATAAGATACAAATAAGATACTTGGGAAAGTCATTATATTACTATAAGAACATTATATAAGGTACTTAAGAAGAACTAGAGAATGTTCATGATTTAATTTGTTTAGAAGTTCTTTATGTAAATTATCAAACAAGATGTCGACTTCAAAAAAATAGAGATAATTCTGAATTATAATTGGGTTATGTCAGCATTATTAATGAAGAATGAGTTTTTTAGGAACTAGCTCCATACAAAACATAACTGCACATTTTATTATTGAATAGAATACACTGTCAATTCAAAATCTGGAATCTAATATGATTGGATGAAGAAGATCATTGAAAACCTAGGATGGGTCATTCCATTCAATGATCACCTAAAAGTCTTTTGTGACTTCAAGAGTATACTTAATTAAGCTAAGAACTCTAAGTAAGATCAGAATACCAATCATATTCTCCAAGATATTTAACTATACATAGAATAAAGTTAAATATGGAGATAACCATATTCATAAAATTTGCACAAATTAAATTTAGTCATACTCATTAATGAAATCCTTCCATAAGCTATAAATTAATGGTCATGCTTGAGATATATGACTTCGTTATTCTAGAAATAGGATTTAGTTTGGATTTAGTATTTGGATATTTGAACATTGCGATAACACCTATTATATTGTTTTGATATACCGGGATAAGATCTTTACATTAATTTTTGTTGTGTTCTATACTAACATGTTTAGTCCATGAATAATCTAATTATTCAAAAGTTCATAGCCAGTCCTAATTATGGGAACAATTATGAACTAAGACGATGAATTGAATTGGTGGACTTTTATATGATGAAAGTAGGAAAAGGGTTGTAACCAAGATTCATAGGTACTTGTTAGATAACAAGTATTGGATATGACCCGTTTCAAGATCAACTCATGTATCCTTAATACATGAGATGCATATTAGGACTCGAGTGTAGGGAGCACTATACTTTGATATGGTTATATTTTGTTCTTTGACTAGGAAGTTATAAAGGCTATTATCAGATGTGGTACAAACTATACAAGAAGCATATGTTGTCAAGATAAGATTTGTTCTTATTATGTGTTGAGAGTTAGACATCTAACGCGTATTACCAAAAGTTGAACACCAAGATTGATTGTGATCCATATCCCATTTTAAACATGATGTTTATAACAGGATCCATATTAACACATATTATAAGATATATGGAGCCCCATATTAAGTCTCTAAAAGAGCATTTATGGAAACAAGGGGAATTCCAACATATATAGACATTAATAGAATTGTGTTTGCACCGATGTGTGATACACTAACAATTTTCTTAGAGATAGAGGCTCGATGAGAACTAACAATGATGTGTTGAATCATAGGGGTACAAACGTTGAATCTAATTAAGACAATGTAATATATATATATATATATATATATATATATATATATATATATATATATGGAGTGCAATATCGTCTCTCCAAGAAAAATTCCCTTGTAAGGAGAACGAGACTCTAACATATGAACATTTATTGGACCGTGTCGTACTGATATGAGATAAACTAACACTCCCCTTCAAAGACAGATGCTCGAGAAGGATTGAGGATAGAAATGGATATGTTAAGCCTTTAGGGTGCCGATGTGGACTAGATATTGTGTAAGATATAAGTGGAGCCTTATATTAACTCTTCAAAGGAGCCCTTATGGAGAGAATGAATTATCCAACATATATGGATATTGACAAGACCATCTGGCACCGATGTAAGATATACTAACATATACGATGCTTGACTAGTTTTACAATAGCCTTAAAGGATTGGGCATAATATATAGTAATTACGACTACATGAATAATCAAATGGAAAATTACTCTAGCAAATATAAAAGGTTGTGTTTACAAACTTATAAATATTGTTTATAGACTCTTGCAAACAATTCTCGTTTGTATATAAACAAAATCACCACTAAACGGTTTTTTTTTCGAATGTAGATATCGAATAATATATACATATATGTACCTTTTTTTTCATTTCTTTTTATTTCAAATATTTATTATTACTTTCATGCCGATATGGTGTGCTTACCACATGGCAAAGAATACAAGCATCAATCATGATTTACACAATATAAGAAAGACACTTTTCTTCAATTAATAGAGCAAAAGCGTGTGAAACTAAACGCCTTTTCCATCCACATTTTAATCCAAATTTTTTATTAGATTGTGTTAGTTAAGCTTCATATCCCAATCTCTGGTTTCATGATATGTAATAATTTTATAAGTAGAATAAATCAGATTGATATGCAGCAAAAAATTGTATGAATACGAGTATTTAAATACCTCATATTTCAGCAAAACATCACTTGAACCATAACCTGGCTGACGAATCATGACATTATAAATGGTACCATTTGCTGATAAAATGGAGATGCATCTTGGACCGGTTTTAAAAAGAGCAAGTATTTTTCTAGTTACATCCTACACAGTTTAATGATAAAAAACAATCATTGATCAACAATTACACAAAATATTTAATTAAGGTTCAAACATAAGAGCTTTTGCAAATAGCTACCTCTCCAGGAGAAACCTGTATCACATGTGGCTTAAAGTCCATACTGGTTGTGTATGAATTCGTTTCACCTACAACAAGATCAACAACTATACATTTAACTAAATCAAATGAAAATGATATAGCTAACTTACAAAAATGTGAATTGATATTTACTGAATGTTTTCCACCTACAGGTTACTGAATAAACTTTGTAATAGATATTCACAACAATAACTAAAGTAGGAGGTGTTACAACACTAAACGATTGTATTTAATTTGGAATCTATAACAAAAATAACTCATCGTCATGTCATGCGTTCCAAATGTTTGTAGTTACAAAAGGTCTTCCATGGCCGACCAGACGAGCTTTGGTGCCAACTGATGGTGTATGACACATAATATAATGACCGATTAGACGAACATGAAGAACAATAAGAGCAGTCCTTACTCTTGAAAATATAGTCTTAATTTTTATAAATCCTTAAGAAACATTATAAATTTGATGACACATCTTTTATTTATAATAAGTCTAAAACCATAGAAATCTTAAACGCCAAAGGAAACTATCAAAATAAATAAAAAATAACTGATAATACTAAAATAACTTCGTAAATAACTCAAAAAATATTGAGCACCCATTTTTGTATATGCTAAGTCCGAACAATCATACGTTTTTTAGATGATCGGTGCGACAATATAGTCGACATTGGCGGTCATGGGTGTCCAGGCGGTGCGGTCGCATGGAGCCTCCGATTTTAGAGTGCCTCCGAATTATGCAACAAATCTATAGTTATGGTGTTTGTAATTTTGTAAAAGATTTTTTTGTGCGTTATCATTAAATAAAATTGGTCGTGTCGGTTACTTTTATATATATATATATATATATATATATATATATATATATATATAATGTAATATTTGTAAAAGACATTTTTGTGTGTCATCATTAAATAAAATTTGTCCTGTCGCTTACGTGTGTGTGTGTGTATATATATATATATATATATATATATATATATATATATATATATATATATATATATAGTATTTGTTTGCAATCTTGAAGTCATTTTAATTATGAAAAAAATCAAAAAATATCAAAAGATCAAAATCTTATCATAAATTATGAAATTTATCACCAATTTAAGGAAAGTGTCTATATCCAATGAAATATAAAAATAAGTTTCTAATATAAATTCTAACAAACGATTTCATATTTTATAAAATACTCATTACCATAAAAAAACTAAAACAAAAAATCAAAATCTAATCGTAAATTCTAATATATACTTTGTCCCAATAAAGTCTTACTTTAAAATCTTTGTCAACTACAAGATGAGAAAGTATGATTGAAAGCTTCAAAAATAAACAGAAAGTCTGTATAAACTTGTTCATGAAAATACTTATATAAAGATAAAAAATGAAGCTACTTCTCTAACACAATATGAACTTGGCATATTTTACTTTATGATTGGTATGATATATATATATATATTTTGACTAAAGTAAATAACTCGAACAAACAACTTCAATCTAAGACTATATGTGTTGATGAGGCATTGAGTAACATGAAAACACTTATTGAGTTTTTTAAAGACTACTGATAGAATGTGTTTGAAAATGCTTTGGATTGTGCAAGAGCTATAACCTTTTATTTAGGAATTGATCAGGTGTTTGTTGAGGAAAATAATAAAATAATATTTAAAAAAAAAGACATTTTGACAAGAGTAAGGCTGGGTTATCTGAACTGGTAGATGAACTTTCATCTTAAGAGTCATTCATGATTTAAAATTTTGTATATATAGTTGACGAAACTATTGGTTTCATTGGAGTGAATGTTTGAACAATACAAACAATATGAAGACATTTTTGGTTTTTTATTTACAACATAAAAGTTAGAAGTCACTGAATACTAGTAAGTTATACACATGTTACAAAAATCTTGGTAAGAGGTTGTAAAATGGGCATATCTAAAACATCGATGTTGGTGATTTATCCAACGAACTGGAATTTTTACAAAAAGATTTACCAATAAAAATTAATACAACTGATAAAATATTAAATTTCTTAAAAGTGATAAACACTTATCTAATTTGTTGTCTAGCATATATAATATTGTTGAATATTCTCATTACAGTTGCATCAGCAAAAAATAAGTTGTTTAAAACAAAAGCTTTTAAAATTTTATTTGAGCTCGACCATGTCTCAAAAGAGATTAAACACTTTGGTTTTAATTTCAATTGAGAAAGAAGTTATTAATAATATTAGTTATGAAACTGTAATAGATGAATTTGTTTCTAAAACTTATCGAAAGTCGATATTTAGAACTTAATAATTGATTGAATTTATAGCTTTTTTTTTTATTTTTTTTGTTTTGAAAAATTGCTTTTAAGAGTTACAATTTATTACTAATGACCGAAGAGATAATGTTATGGTAGTGAATTTAGTAGATGTTTTTTAGCAAATTTAAGTTTTGAGTTTAGAGGTAGCAAAATTACCTACTAATATTTTATACAAAAAATTATGGGGCTTTAATTTTCGCACAAGACCTCCGAAATATTAAGACCGGTCCGATAGACGGGTTGGTCGGTGTTGGAATGGTGATGAATAATAGGTTTACCAACCAGGAATGACCGATGCATGAGATTTGTTATTTGTGAAATTTATTGATAAATGCTCATCGTGACAAAAACTTTTCATTGTGCTGTTTATTTCGCAAAATGGTATATTTTCGTAAAATGTGAATAAATATTTCCCGAAATGTAAATAATTTCTCCACAGAAAACATCTGAATTATATACTCATGATTTAAAAGATCCTCAAATTTTCACTATATATTTATAATATATCTTGAACAAAAGGTGTTGTGATACTTTCTCAAAAATTGGTGATTACGTGTACTAAAACTTCCTCGAAAGGAGAAATGATATGAGTAAATAAAAATAGATTGGAAAAGATTACTTCGAACTTACACAATGAATTGAGAAAAGGTGGATGAACGGAAACAGGTGGCAGCCATCTTCCTCCTGTGCAAGCGACACAATCGGAAGGTACCAGATGGATCGTCGGCCGTGGTCGTAAATTCTTAGCATGCAGTGTCGGTGGTGATACATATGGCCTTCTTAAGTTCTCATTAGACTTATCTTTTCTTGGCCTCCCTCTCTTCTTTCTCACAACTGGAGCACTAACCACATTTCTAGTAGCACCAACATCACCACTGCTAACATGAATAACCAATTCTGATCCTCCACTATAATCTTTGATTCTACCAGAACTCAATGGAGAATCATTTCCAGAGTTGTTTCCTTTTGAATTATCAGAACCATTGATCTTAGTGGCCTCCATTTGCAATCCTTGTTTCATTACAAAGAGGTGAATATAAGGATGTTGTATTCGAGTATATATAAGGAAGCAGTGCTTTAATGAGGAGAGATATGTACAAAAAAAGTTATTTTCGAGATTTTATAAATTGTTAATTTTTTATTTTATTTTATGTATAAGTCAAACATAATCTAATGCAATAGATCTCATATAACTTTTCGTTGCTTTTAAATTGTATTTAATTTTTTAGATTTTCTATTTATT